>NC_090945.1:26483844-26786874 GCF_040807025.1 Struthio camelus
TAGAGACTTGATGCCAAGTTTTACACAATAAAAAGATTATGACGCATCTAGCAATTACCTTCCGTCGTGGTGTTGTATGAGGGAAAGACATAAAATTTAAAAGTAATCTTTCGAGCGCTATACTAGAGTAGTTTGCATTGCTTCCAAAAGAGCTTTACAGAAGGGTATCTCTCCACAAATGCTGTATGGTGTTTGGCTTGCTTTTTTGACTGTGCTGTAAGGTGGAGTGCACAGCATAGGTGGACGTGCAAAACCAGTCATCTGTAGAGAGTTTGTTCTAGGATACGAAATGAAATGAGTACGAGACCTTAGGAAAAGTGATAACTCAGTCAAATTACCCTCCATCTGTGAGTTCTTGTGTGAGGTTTTCAGTCAACGGAGTAAATATTTTATAAAGTTGAATGCAATATTTTTGTTCCACATGGAGTTCTTCTTCACAATTAAGCGAGTTATGACATTTAGACTGGTTTGGGTCTCACTTGCAGTTGTGCTCGTTTGAGAGCCTGGATATTTTGGGGGGGGTATAAAAATTAACTGTTTTTTTTTAATTTACAAAGAATGAGCGCTTCTTGCACGCACGTCTTGGTCCACTGATCTTGGTTTTGTTGAGCCGCTGGTCCCTTAGGTCCTCACGGGAAGGCTCTGCTATTCTTCTTCCTGCTCTTGCTACATAGATAAAATGTTTGCTCCTTGAAAAGGCAGTTGACGGAGGGATGTAACTCACATGTCATAAAAGATATGGAAGATACTGAACGTAGGGATACTTAATACCAGTTGATCATCATTTTTTATTGCTTGGCTTCGTCATACCACTCATGAGTGAAAAGGCCATCCCATCAAAGAAAAAGAATGCTGTTGTGCCATGTATTTGATATATTTATTACTTTACACAAGATAGGACTATCAGTAGTTTCACAGACAAGGTGCTGAGCGCAGAAATACCCGGTTAATGGTGCGCAGAGCGTTTACACCTCATGTTATTTCAGCCCTGTCTCTGTTCCCTGCTTGTTTTTCCCGTCTGTGGGCCCTGAGCGACCCTTGCGCAGGCGCCGCGCGCCGGATGGCTGGGAGCGCTGGGGCGCAGTGCGTGGGCTCCCAGGGGGTGCCGGCTTTCGCAGGGCAGGGAACACGCCAGGCTGGTGGCTGGCGGGAACGGCCCGCATCCCCTGCCCAGGCACAGAGAGGAGAGATCTCCTGGGGTCGGACATGTGCCAGCCAGGCCGGGCGGAGCGGAGTGGGTTGGGGACAACCATGGGGGAACATGGGGCGGCCGGGCCACGGCATGCACCGGCGTCCCGGACTTAGGGCCCACGCACACATCTACGTGACATCACATACGCGATTTCAGCAATGAAATGTCACCTTTGAAATGCTTCTGTCATGTTCCCCCTCTTACGGTTTGTAAGAGGCGGTCGGTTGAATAACCATACGAAAAGCTTTACCTCTGCTCATCTGGCAGCTTTGTACGGACTTTTTTTTTTTGGTTTGGGACTTTTGGGTTAGGGCCTCTGCTGTTTCCTGCTGGACCAATAAGAACTCTGTAAGGTCTTCTCTACCAAAACGTTGATCGATTTATAAACTGAAGCCTTATTTGCACATCTGGCTGGTAAACTTGCCTTGCTTTTTGGAAAATTGTGATTGCTCTTACAGAAGTAGAGACAAAATTAAGTTCAGGCTACATTAGGTGTACAAAGATATTCATAGCAATGTACTTAACTGTCTAATACCCTAATGTTGCATGTCTTGATGTGGTTTCTTTTTTTGTTTCGTCATTTTGTTTTAAAGAACTGATGAATCTGTATATTGTAATTGTGGTGTTTTACATGTCAATTCAAAATTGTTAAAACAAACAAGCAAACCTGTTAATTATTAAAAACAAACAAGAGTTGATTTTTCTTTGATTTCCCCGTACGGTTTTCATTTTGGATATTGTTCCTTTACGTCATCATATTTTTAGATTTTGGTATAGCAGTATTTATATGATGTAGTGCGCATAGAGCGTTTTGATTAGTGGTGTTTGAAGAAGGAAATCCCTTTCTGGCCTCTCTCTCTCTCTCTCCCTTCCCCTCCCCTCCTCCCCACACGTTATATACATATTTGTAAATCAGATTATTGTCAAGTTCTAATTACCAAATTTGTGCTTTTCACAAGGTCCAAAAATATTTTCCGGTATGAAAATTTGTATTCTTCGGTGTCTTTCATTCTCACAATGCAAAATAAAAAAAAAATGCAGAACGTAATCTTGCAGTTTTCTAGGCGTGAGCACTAAGCCTAGTAGCAGCATTTTTGCCATACCCCAGATAAACTTATGAAAAACAGTAAGGCTGAAAGGGAGGCGCACATACGCATTCTGGGAATTAATAACAGACCCTCCCTAAGAGAAGAAATACTCCCTTTCTGTACAGAACCCCTGGTATGTAAGTCATACAATTAATGTTAAAGAATATGAAGTCTTCAAATGGGCTATATCTGTAATCAAATAATGAAGAAAGTAAGTAGTTAAATGAACATACCATTCAGGGTCGAATACATTCAGCAAAAAGCAGTAGTGGGTCTTTGATCATGGTTAGATGCATAGTGATATCAAACAGTGGGTTCTCATGTAACAGCTAAATGTTTCAGATTTTGTTTTTATTAAATTTGGCAGTTTCACGCTGAGCTCTACTGTATTCTTAGTGAATAAAAGACAGCTCCTGTGTTAGAAAGTACTCCATTTTCACAATTGCAGGGAACTAAGAGGTTTTTTCCAGAAACGTGGGCCACAGAAATGTACTCCTTTCACAGTGTTCTCCTATTTCTGAACTGTGCAGTTATCTATTAAATTTTCTAATAGATATTTGTGTAAGGTGTATGTATGCTTGTGCAATTATGGAAAAAAACAGTTTTGGAAAACAGTGTATTTATTAAAAAAAAAAAATCACTTATGGGGCATGTACAAAACTGTATAAAAACATTCAATTTGCCCAGTAAAGTTGTTTTTGTGATATTTCTGTGTTGTTGAATAAAGGACTTTAGTATTCAAAATATCTCTCTTTTTCCATAAACAGGTTTTGTTTGTGGGATCTTAAACAATGAAAACCTCTTTTTAAAAAAAAAAGCATCCTCCAAAAAAGCAAGAAGGTCCAAATGCTGACCTCTATCATGCATGTGGGAATGAATGCTTATGAAGTGACGGTACTATAGCTGCCAAAAGGATTCCTTCGCAATTGGCAATTGATGGAAACCCCATAAGTTGTATATGTGAAGGTAACGTTGGACTCTGCGTTTTTTAAGACAGCAGAAAGAACAACCGCCTTTTGAAGACTAGGAATGTTATGTTCAGATTTTGAGGCTATGAAAAGGTTAGTGAAAGAGAAACAAGACGGATTGCAGAAAAGCCTTCAAACCTTTAATGCAGACCTCTGTTGTATAATAAAAGCACCGTAGTGAGGGTGGTGTGATAAATTAGCAGCTAGCTTCATAGGGAAAGGCATACGAAGGTGAAATTTCATCTCTAGCTCTTGCAACAAACAGTAGTCCTGAGATTAGATGATCGTGTTGCTGTTGGAGTATTTGGGATTATGAATATGGTTTATGAGAGGACAGCAATAATATTTTACTCCTGGTTTTACTGCTTCTCAGTTCAAAGTTCTGCTCTTTACCTGCCTCATAAACTACCTGTGGAAAAAGGAAACAGCTTCCTGTTTTCATTGTAAATCCCCCTTCTAGTTACAGACATTAGAACAACTTCAGATAGGTAGGAAAGGTTGTGACTGTGCTGATAGCACATCACCTGATTTTGGTGATATTTCTGTTAACATTCCTTTAAGAAACATAATGCCTGGTCCTATGTGCTGAAACAGGATTATGAAAGGGTTTGGAATACAAGGTAGATCATTTGGTCGGTGAGAGTCCTTCAGTGCCAACTGGTTTTCCAGGGTCGGGGGGCCTCTGTGTGTCCTTTTGCTTTTTTTTTTTTTTTTCCTAGGGAAGCAACAAAAATGAAAGGAATAGAAGTGGATTTTTCATTGATCCTGTCTTCGCTCGTTGAAACCTGTAAGGATGTATGTTCTTGTGAGACGCAGACCACTCATTAGACAATGCCAAGAGTGAATCTTGAGTACTTTTTGAAGAGGAGGAAAAGGGCTGCCAAGCTGCTCAGGCATAGTCAGTGATGTGTCTGGATTAAATATAGACTCCTCATGGAGGAAATACACTCATTTTGTGAGATGGTCGATTTGGGAGCAGGAAGAGGTCTCCGAGTTCCTATACCTTTAATGCTTTCTCTTTCAACGTTTTTTCCCTTGAGTATTGTTTTATACTAGCCTGACTGAAAATGTCCCTCGGCTCTGGAGAAATGCTCATTGCAGATAGGAGCCTTGCAGTTAAAAACTACCTCTACCTTTTTATAGCTTTTATTTTTTCATTTTGAAAACCTAAAAAAAAAAAAAAAGCAGGTAATTCTTCAAAGCCAAAAATGACAAACTCCTTATTGGGCCTGTTAAGAGGAAGGAAAATACCCTTTTTGCATGGAAGCTCAGTTCTTCTAGGATATGTTGGACTCCGTTGTTCTTCACCACTAGCCAGTTCAGCTCTCTGTGATATTTCTCCAAGGAACAAGTCTGAAATTACAAATGATCTAATGATATGGGGCCCCGTGCCTTCTGGGAGGTCCTAGCCCTCCTCAGATTACCGTGGTCTTTACTAGAAACCTTGTGAATTTGGACCATGTTATATAGGTGACTTAGTTGCAAGTTCTCCCTTATTTCTCTGTAAGGATTAACTCTGTCACCAGTGTGTAGTGAGCATGGGCAGATAGCCCTGAAATCTGCGAAGGTAAGAAAGACATCTTCTTGGTAATAACTGTAGAACGTATGATAAAGTTTAAGACTACTGGAGCTATTGAAGTGGAGAAAAAAGGCATTTTTCAGCACCAGCAAAGATGGCAAGATCTGATCCCACTTTTGCTTTGACTCTGTTTGGTTCCTTTGGCAAGGAGCAAGATGGGCATGCTGGGCTGGGGAGCTGGGTCCTTCGGAAAGGTAGTTCTGCCCAAGACAGTGAGAATGCTGGAAATGTGTGTAGCAAACTGTAATCCTTTCCCTCAGGGGTCTAGACTGCCTCAAGAAGCTGTGATGTTCAAGAATTAAGTATTTCTGTTATTAACTTCTAAGTTTTTGATCTGTATTACAGGATCATGGCATTATTCTTTATTTTATTAGCAGGAATAGTTTGTAGTGCTACTGCCCACTCTCCGGGAAAGGGCTTTTACAAATTAACCCTAATGGATTAATTTCCCCTAAAACTTTGAAGATACTTCTTAGTCTAACATGACTTCCGCCTAAGAGAGGTCCTACATTTGGGGGTCCGTTGATCTGTACATAAGCCTCCTTTGAGTTGTACAGTCAAGGAGCTTTACTAGGGAATAATTTAGCAGAATTCTGGTAGAGAGGTCTGCGGATGTCAAGATGTCAACCAAAGTCCGATTCATTATTCAGTGTGGTTCTGCCCAGTTTAGTTTATAACACTTATAAGCATCCTGTGTCTGAGAAGAAAACGCCCTTTTTCCCTTATTCCTTTAAATCTACCCTTTTTACAGGGTAGCATTAGCTGTCTCCACTTCTTCAGGTAAAACCATTAGGAGAAATACATCTCTTGTTTGCTAGCCGTTTTCTGTTGGAAAGAGAGAGAGAAGAGTTTGCCCAGGTCGGAAACTCCTGTTGTTTGCCCCAAACTCCCAACACGGGGTCTGTCTGTCAGCTGTAACTTGTGAGTAAGGTCGATACCTCAGCTTGCAGCTCAGACACAACCCTAAAGGAAACCAACAGCAAAGTAAACCGGACACAGTAGGGAACACACAGAGAAGTTAGTGCCAGAGAAGTCCAGCACTCCTTCCCCATCCGCTTATATACGAGTTTGGATCAGGTTGGCTCTACCCAGGAGATAGGAAAACCTCCCC
Organism: Struthio camelus; assembly: GCF_040807025.1. Lineage (NCBI taxonomy): Eukaryota > Metazoa > Chordata > Aves > Struthioniformes > Struthionidae > Struthio > Struthio camelus. The sequence continues at coordinate 26,489,783 of NC_090945.1, forward strand.
AGATCTGGTGAGCAGGTAGCATATTAGAGGATTTTAAGGGAGAAAGGTTCATGCACTGATTCCTCGAGTGAGTTGATGTAGGGAGCTAAGTGATCTTGAGCCACATGTCTTGCATTAACTTCCGAATTCTGGTTGTGAACCTCTGAGACCACCAGGCTTTCTGAGAAGTAGCCGGACTTGTTGAACATATTTAGTCTCTCATGTGCCTCCATTTTAATACTCATACCTAGAGACTGATAGTTAATTTGACCAGCTGATATGTGGACTGAGAATGTATTGTTTAATACAGAATTATGAACAACTGGCTTTCAACCTGTTTTTGGAGAATTAGTGGGTTAATAACCTGATCTAAAGGAATCTGTCGCCCACATTAGGAACTGTGAATCTACTTATTGCTTTCTGATACTCTGCTCTGAGTTGTTTTGCCTTTTTGTCCTTATTGTTTGCATTCTTAGAACTGATTTGCCTTTTCGAAGCTATGCCATGTGATCTGATGATTAATTTTTGTGAGCATTCATAAACTCTAACCTCTGGCTGACTCGGTATATTTTTATGCTATGCTCCATAAACACTCATTCATTTCTTATGATTACTGTGTGGAAACAGACTTTTACAGGTTAATAAACTTGAATTTGAACTGGATGAAAAGTTTCCTTGTGTCAATTCTTTCCTGTTTTTAGGAAAAACAAAAACAAAAACAAAATGGAGGCATAAAGTTACAGGCTTCAACTTGATTTCACCAGATCTCTGTAGTTGTCCCCACAGATGCTTTCGCTGGTAAACTCAGACATACCAATAGCATAAGCTTATTCTGGAGTTCATTTTATTCACAGTAAGAAACGCCCCTCGTTTAAAATGAAGCAAACTTTCAGGTTTTAGGGCTGAGGGAGAGGGGGAGGGGGAGGGAAGTCCAGGTTTTCTTTAATTGGTTACTCTGGTGTCCTCCGTCTCGCAGACCAGCTTGCATAAATACGCTGTCACGCACTGAGCTGCTTCCAGCTGAGACCAATTAAGCAGAGCATTTGCCTCCAATATGGCTCACTTGCTTGAGCTGGTTGGTGCTTGTTGGAGTTCGCTAGTGCCAGGAATGTGCAGGGCACGTGTGTGGGCAGCTGTCCCGTCTCTGTGCCCCCCGAACTGCTGCGTGGCGAAAGGCTGCTCAAAAATACCACAGGGGGACCTGGCCTACTCAGCTGATGGGAGATGGCAACTTCAAGCCTGAAACAGGTCAGAAATTAGACTAAAGTAGATGTAGTAAACAGTAGTAAAATGAATTAGCATACAGCTGTTGGAGGCATACCTTAATAGGTGAGCGGCGTGGCAATAGTTGGTATCCTTTTAAATGGTTTCTTCAAGGAGATGGTTGAGATGGAATAACGTTTTTGCGATTAGAGGCAGTAAGGGTAGAACTAAGTTGGCCTGATGCCTGCACACAGCTGCTTATAGTCCTCTGAGGTAAAGAAATCATCGTTCTTTGTGTATGTCAGGCTGGTGCAGGTTATAAGCATTTTGCACAAAAGTTGAGTTTTAAGGGCTGTTGTGGCCGCTGCTGCAGACCCAGGGTGTTTGCATAATGACAGTCCTGCCAGAGAGAGCACTGGAGCTTGACTGCAGGCCTAGGACTGGCACTTTCCTGACTTCCTTGGGCACGAGCAGCAAGATCAAGTATCTCTGGACTGTGCAGCTCTCCAGTACTGCCCTAAATTGCATAGGAGCCACCCCTATGCATATATGAAGGTGTCAGTGGTGCAGCTGTGCTAGCCAGGGCTCTTCTGGAGGCCCCTAGGTTTAATTTCCCGGTTCTGCTGGAAAGAGCAGCGTTGCGCTGGCTGAATTTATGAGATGGGGATGATACCGAGGCAATCTCGCTCACCACAGAGGTAAAGTCTGAGCAGAATTATTAGCTGATCGGAGACCAAGAACCAGTGGTCTGGTTTTCCTTCCCTCCTGGGGTGACCCAGCACTTTTTATTAGTAGTGTAAAATCAGGAGGCAGAATTGCCCTGGCTGAAAAAGAGGAAACGCCAGAGAGAGGCAAAAGCTCACTCCTCCTCTCCACCCTCCCCCTGGCTCCCCCTTATTTAAACTCCCGGTTTTACCTCCTGCCCTCCCAAGGCCGCGGCGGTGGCGGCCGTGAGTCCTGCAGCCGCTGCTCCCAGCTGGCAGCGCAGCCAGGGTGCCCAGCCCTTTCCGTAGGGAGACGCTGCGTCTTGGCCCGACGAAGCCGAGGCCGGGCTCGGCGCGCCCCCGGCCTGGCGAGGTAGGAGGCGAACGCGGCGCGGCGGGAGGGGACCCAGCCTGAACAGCGTTGGGTGGAGAGACCTGAGGGTGGTTTCTGGAGAGCCCCCGCGAGCGGTAGCGACGGCCCGGCTGTGCCGCTGCACGCTCCGGCCCCGGCCGCCGCGCTTCCCTTCTGCCGCGTGCTATAACGCAGAAGGCGCTTCAATGGCTGTTATCGCTAGAAGCTCCAGGAGCCGAGTTGCCTTTGCATAAGCGCCTGGGATTTTTTCTTTCTTTCCCCTTGCCAGCAATAATTCATTACTTGCTATTTTAAGGTTGCCGCCGTCCTCCCTGTGGTGCGCTGCCCGCCGCTGGCTCCGTCGCGGCCGACGCTGCGCTGCGGTCTTCCTTGCTCTCGTGGACCCTCGCCCCTCCTTCGAGCACCTCCCGCTCGCGCGCCGCTCGAACCGCAGGTGCTGGCGTCGCTTGTACCGAAGGGTCGTTTCTGCTGTGCCCGTGCCTTGGCCGCCTGTCAAACCGTGTCCTCGGAAGTTGGGGGTGCGGGGAAGCAAGACAGCGGTTGCGGCGAAAGGTCCGCGAGATGCGTCGCTTCACGTCTGCCGGCGTTTGCCCCCTTGCCGCGGTGGAAGGAGCGCTTTGCCCAGTGGCGGCGCGTTGGGCGAGGTGCCGCTCGCTGTGTAATGGGCTCCAGTGGTTTCGTCGGTCGTGATTCCCGCTGGGTTTAGACGTGGGCACGCTCTGCTTTTACGCCTCGGTGGTGTTTTGCAGTGCGAGGGCTACCCCGAAGAGCGAGCGACGCTGCAGGCGTCGGGCAAGATCTCCGTCGTGCCCAGGACCCCCACTCGTTGGGGTCAGGCTCCCGCCCGCCAGCCCCCAGGCAGGTTGTACTGCACCCTCGGGGCTCTCTCCGGTTTCGAATTTATCTTTTTTTAAGGTTTCTTTGAGAAGTGGAGGCATTCAACCCCTCTGAAACATAGATATGAGTATGGATTTTAGAAAAGGGTTTTAAGACCTTTCTGTTTAAACAGGGACTCAGGCCGGTTTGAGCAGCTGAGCTCCGGTGGTCCACATGGATTGAAACAAGGGGAGCCAAAACTGACCGTAAGCTGGAGCCCATAAGGGACTCCAAGGCCTGTTTTACTGCCATAAATATAATTATCTTTAAAAAAAAAAAAAAAAAAAAAAAGCCAAGGAAGAGAAGATAATTTTTCTTCTTTTTATTCGCCTTGCCCTCTGGAAGCGTTTGCCGCCGGGGGGCGCGGGCGGCGCTGGGGCTGCAGGCAGACCCCGGGAGTGTCCGGGGGCGAGCGTTCGGCACGGCGGGATGTCTGCAGTGCCTTGGCGGTGGGGCACAAATGCTGGGAAAGAGCAATGCCCACGATCCCTTGGACTGTGGTTTGTGACGAGCACTGCCTTTTCCCAGCAATTGTGGAAAAACGGCGCCCGTGGCGTGCAGAGACCCGTCCAGCTCCTCGTTTCCCCTCGGCAGGCGCCGGTAAGCAGCCATCAGTGCCAAGCCACCCCCGCAGCGCAGATGCCCCGAAGCTTTGCAGGGGTATTTGCTAACGCAGAACTGAGCCTGGGAGCGCCGGTCTGTTTGGATACGTGGCGCGGGTGCAAAGGCATACCCGGGTGAAGTTTTTCAGGGACCGGAAGAGATTTGGAGTTTTATTTATAAAAGAGCATAAGAAAAACCTGAGTGTTTCCCCCCTACTTTATGGCAGTGCAATGTGCTAGCACTTAACCAGAGCGGGGGCAGCTGAATCGGACCAAACAAGTGTCTGAAGAGCCACGTTTATATTTTCTGGGTAAGGCTGGCGTTGATTTGTTTCTGGGAGTGGGGCTGAGCCCTCCTGCCCCCCGCTGGGGTTGGGGTACCTGCAAGAAAAGTGCCATTATTAAAGAAAGGGGAGAATGTCTCTGAATTTCAGGGGCTTGCACTGCAATCCCGCACCGGAGGAGCGTGTGCGTGGGTTAGCCGGGACCTTGCCCCTAATAAAAAAAAGGGCGAGAGCGAGAGGTCCCTTGGCACGTTATTGCTTTCAGCCGCTGCACCTTGGTGCGCCGAACCGAGGCAGCTCCCCTGCGCCACGAGCTGGGCACAAAAGAGGGGAAGGGACCGCGGCGTCCCTGTCCCCGTCCCCGACCCACCACCAGCTCCCACCACAGGTGCCATGTGGCTCTGTCGCCCCAGAAAGGGGGAAGGGTGCCTCCCCCTTCCCCCAAAAAAAGAAAAAAAAAAAAAAAAAAAAAGGAAAAATCTCCCCCAGGCAATGATTTCCATGTGCAGAAACGAGTATAAGATGGAGAGCGTGGCAGGCGCGGGGTCGGGCGTCTCTCCGGTAAGATGGGTGCGTTGTCTCCAGTAATAGAGCGGTCTCGCGCCTTCGCCTCCGCTGAGCTGCTGCAATGGAGGCAACGGCAGAGACAATGCCGTTGTCATCCCCGGCTCCCTCCACTTTTGAATTTTTTCCCCTGAATCTATACAATTTTTGGTTAATAAAAAATAATAAGAATAATAAGAAGAAAAGAACTAAGCTCTCCCTCAGAAAGCTAGACATTAGCATGCTTGCCTTAATACTTTAATCCCCATCATTGTTTATAATCGGGCGACGCACAAGGTTGCACACGGTGCTGACTGATTTATGAATATATATATATATATTTTTTTTTGTTTTAATTGAAACGGCAACATTTAGGTTCCACCTTAACAGTGCACCTTAAAAGATTATCTCGGTTATTTCACAGGCACCGAGCCGGCACTAATAGTCCAAGGCAGATATTGAAAAGCAGCACAGGGCCAGGCAGATCTATTAGAAATTCCCATCCACGCGCCTCATACATATTGATTTCTGACACCAAGCAGCAGTGAAAGCCCCCGTGGGAATAATATATTTAGCAGGGTTCGCTGTGAGGAGGTCACAGAGTGCATACAGATTAGCTACAGAGGACCAAGGCGCTGGTGTTGGAGCCAAATGCTAGATTTTATATCATTTTAATCTGAACTTTTATAATCCTTTTAGTTCTTCTTCCTCTGGATGGCGGAGGAAAGGCTCCTCCACATGTATCATGCATCTGCTGGGCTTTGGGTTCCCCCCCCCCGCTTTTATTCCACCTATAAACGTGCAAACGCTGTTGTAACGGGGAGGAAGGTACCCTCAGCTTCAGCGGAGGGAGGCACAAACAGATTTGGGGGTTACAGATGTGTGCGCACATACGTGTGCGTGTGTAACGGCGGTCACTTCAGCTGCAGACGTTTTTATGTAAAGACGTCCCCGCACGGGGAGGGTGCGCCCGTAAATCCAAGGCTACGGCTGCAACGCCGGGAAATAAAGAGCTGCCTGTAAGACCCTCCTTTATTTTATTTTTATCCGTGAGCTTAATTGAGCAGAAGTTGCGTTTACGCTGCCGAGCCTCAGAAAGCGGCGGCGACAACAACAAAAATATCTGAACGGCTTTAATTACCTCGCCGCGCCGGCTGCCGGGGAGGCAAGGCCGGCTCGTGCGGCGGGTGCCGGGGGGAGCCGGGGCGGCACCTTCTTCCTCCTCCGTTCCCTCTCCAGCCGTCGAGCTGCTAGACTCCGCCGTGAGGAGCGGCGGCAAGCGTTGCCGGCGAGACACAAGTTTTGTCTTTTTATTTAGCTATCTTTTCCGTTGCACGTTTACCTCCCCGGGCGGGGATTTCTCCGCCGAAGGTGCCCCCAGGCCTGGAGAGGCGACGCGGCCGCTGGGGTTTGGGAAGCAGCCCGGCGGGTGCGTTGGGGCTCCCCGCCGCCGGCACAGCCGGGGCCTCCCTCCCCGGCGGCGCGCCGCAACCTTGGCTCTCCTTTGCGAGTTTGAGGAAGGAAGGGGCTTCGCTGCTGCCTAATGAGCCGCAGTAAATCTGCGGCGCGGGAGAGGCGCTTTCTGCCTCCCAGCCCGTTACGTCGACGCAGCGCCTGATCCCTACGCAGCTAAGGCAAGGGGGTAAATGAGAGAGTTTAATTTCCGTGCAATGTGGCGTTTGTTTTTTTTTTTTTTTGATTTTTTCGGTTTTTTTGTTTGTTTGTTTGTTTTGGTTTCTTGTTTTAGCTCCTTTGGGCATGTTGGCCATTCTTCCTGCGTTACAGATTTCGTTTATCTGCACGAGAAGTTTAAGAATAACGGGCCGTGCACACGAGGGAATAACATGTGAAACAGCCCAGGAGCGTAAACCATGCGCGTCGGCACACTCCAGCCACCGGGGCGGACGTGCTGGTAGTGGAGGCCACCCACAGCTCAGCCCCGTGGTGGTGCCCCCAGGGCTCCCCCATGGCCAAACCGGCCCCTCTGCTGGGCCGGGCCTGGGGGGTGCTGGTCCCCAAGAGCCCCAGACACCAACCCTAACCCAACCCAATCCCAAACCCCAACCCAACCCCAATCTGGCCCCAAACCCTAACCCCAACTTCAAACCCCAGTCTGGCCCCAAACCCCAACCTCAAACCCCAGTCCAGCCCCAAACCCCAGCCCTAACCCAGCTTCAAACCCTAACCCCTACCCCAGTCTAACCCCAAACCTCAAATACCAACCCTAACCCAGTCCCAAAACTCAACCTCAACCCAACCAGCCCCAACCCTAGCCCCCCACAATGGGATTTCTCTGCAAATTTGGCAGATTTGCCATGACTCCCCCTGCCACATCCACCAGCCCCTTCAGACGAGCTCGAGGGCATCCCCTGACCCGTCCTTCCTTCCCCTCCGTCTTCTCTGGCACTGAGATTTCCCACCTCTTTTCTCGTGTGCTTGCTCAAAGATAGACCTGCCTCCGGCAGCCACGTGGCAAATAACCTGGGCTCGAACCAAACCCAGATAGGTCAATATATTGCCACTCATTGGCAGAAGTGGTTTGATTTTGCTTCGTGTCAGCGTTAAACCCGTGTGCGGAGGCTCCTCCTGTGCAGAGGGGCCATCGCTGCCTTCTGCAGCGATGTGGTTTAAATTAATGAGGAACGAGGCCTTTGGCTCTGCACAGGAGGGCCCACATTTGGGACCAGTTCAGCACCAGCTACTGCCTTTCAAACGCATGCACTGTCTTCACAGACATTAACTTTGGTGTGCGTTGTGTCTGACCAGCTGCTGCTCGGCCAGCTGCGGTGGGCCCGGCAGGGGTGGCGCAGAGACAGGGAAACAACCGCGAGTTCATTAGGGAGATGAGGGCACCTGTTCCCTCGGGCTTGAGAAGCACGAGGGCGATGACGAGCTCAGCATTGCGCCTTTGTCGCGTGGGAGCCAAACGCTCTGTGTGGCTTTCGTTTGGAGGAAAGGGATAAAAACTGGTGCCAGCTGAGGAAGATTGGGTGTTTTTCAGGAGAAATGGAGATGCTGCTGGTGGCTCATGGGAGCTGTCACTCTCCTCTCGTGGCTTCAGCAATCCCTTGGGAGGATGGCACAGCAATTTTTGGTTTCATTGACCAGCGTCTTCAGTCACTTGTCTCACCTTTTGGCCAGCCCCGGGCAGCCACATATCCTTCTCCAGAGGGCATCTAGACCTCTGGCAGACGGAGGTGTCCGTATGCTTGGTGGTGTCCGTGTGGCTCCGGTTTCTTGCCTTCTGCTTGTACCTCCCAGCAGCATGAGCAGGTCTCCACTGCTGCGGACAAACTCTTTTTCCATCTCTTGCTGCTGCGGCTCAGTTTGTCATGCAAAAGGGTGCTGGTATTTCCACAGCAGAGTGGATACATTAAAAGCCCAGGGTGATGCTGCCCCAGCGTGCCAGCTGCTTGGCTCCCGCAGCCAGCAAAGACAGCCTGCTGGCCAAACCTCCAGGAAAGGGATAACCAAATAAGCCTCCCTGAACAAAGCAAATGGCAAATGCCATAAGATTGGGGTTCTTTTTAAATCAATGTCGTTTCTGGTTTGGCCATACTTGTGTGCCATGTCTGTGCCACAGAAGAGAGGGAGATATATGTTCAGATAATCAGACAAAACGAAGACTGATTATCAGTTTGTTAACAGCAGTGTTGTAGACAGTCTACTGCTGCTCCTGCATCAGCAAAACCCACTCTGAGCAACGCCAGCCAGTGCATTAATTCTTGCTTCTTACAGTAATCTTCCGTGGTTGCAACTGCAGCTGAACTGCTGGAGCTGCCCTTGAGGAATTAAAACGTGGTTCCCATCCAGTCTTCGTGCATCCTCCCCGTCTGATGCCTGCTCAGTGGTATCGTTAAGTGGAACGAAGCAGCTAATTTGTGCTCGGTGCTTCTGAAAGGCTGCGCTAGGACGGGAGCAGTGCGCCATCCTGGTTCGAATTCTTCAGCCACCCTTGGATGTTTCATGAAACTTTGCATTTTAATTAATAATAATCTCTTTAAATGGTGGCAATAACGCAGAGGTCTCCTCATCAGATTTCACCTTCCCTCCGCTGGCTGGATTCCACCCTGCGTCGCTCCAACCCATTTTGTGTTTATTGCCTCCGTTAAAATCGCACTGCCGTTGGCTTACGCGTGCAACCGTATCATTTTGTGCAGAAATGAAATGAGTGCAATAAAACTCAAGATTTCTTATGAGTTGTGCTTGGCTGAGCCAAGTGCTGGTATTTTGCAGAATAGCTCGGTGGGAACTGTCTGTGTCCAGCCCAGGCCTTTGACATTTGAAAAATACTAGGCCAATGTTTCATCTGCCTTGCCGATCATTCAACTGAGCAACTGCCAGGAGCCAAGTTCCACTTGCAAGAATTTGTTCTTCATCTGAGCTGGACCTCAAAGCTTCGGGACAACACAAGTGTTGCCAAGGACCTCATTTGCCTAACATGATGTTTACCACACCTTAATTATCCTTGGCAAGACAGAAGATTAAAAGATGTGGTTTTATCCTCTCTTGTTGACTACTGGATACTTTAAATCAAATTACAGCTAAAAAAAATGTCGTTGACCTTAAAAACTAGTGCGTGATGCAAAAATGCTTAGAAACCTGGGATTTCTCAGCAATTACAGCCTGATAAATATCAATAAGCACAATGAATGGAAAAACACATTTTAAGCTTTATATACCACATATCGACTTTTTGGTTTGCCCAGTACTCCAGCCTAGTTTCAATCTAGCCATTCACCACTAAAATAAGATCTGCTATTGAGAATTCGGGGCCCGATTTGAAATTCCAGCTCAGATTCAGATTTCTGGTTTGCTTGCGTTTGAAGATCTCCAGCTACGTGGCGAACCCAGGCCTGGCATATGAAATGAGGTCATTATTTGGCTTTGGCCAGTCTCTTTGGCAGAAATGCCCTGTTTCATCCTGTGTCTGGAGAAAGTGACTTCTCTCGTTCCTAAGTTGTTGTCATCGTCCAGCGTTATGCGTTATCCTCCTGTGCCGTTGCTCCCCTGGATCACTCGCTGTGCCTCGTTTGTGAGGGCCCGTCAAGCCCTTGGCAGTGACAGCAGGTAGCCCCATGTCCCACCGGGATGAGGAGCGGCTGGTGGTGATTGGTGTGGGCAGGAGGCTCCCGGTACTTAGCTGGGAATGGGATCCTGTCAGTAATGAGAAAATTTGCCTTTAGACCCGTTGTCAGCTGCTATGCGTGGATTGAAGTCTGTTGAAAAACTAACTGTGACCTTCAAACTGCACATATAGCAATGAAAACCCAGCCGTGCAGCGTGGCTGGGAAAGACCAGCGAGAACCAGCGTCTTCGGGCTTTCAGGAGCCTCTTTCTGAAAGAGCAGGAAATAAAGGACTAAATGTTTTCCCCAGACGCTTTCCAGTCAACCGTGTGGCTGCCCCACAGGAGGCCGGATGCCAAACCCGGGGCAGCACTGGGTCCCGGGAGCAGCAGCTGGATGGGACCGGACGGGACGGGACGTGCAGGCACCGGATGCAAGGCAGACCTGAAACGACGGGATGGGTACACATCGCTGCCGCATCAGAGCAGCGTTGAGCGCTGGTTTAGTTGCTCCTGGGTTGGTTCTCTAGTGCAGACAACATCTGTGGAGGAGAAAGGCTCTTTAGTGGGCTCAGACAACGATGGGGAAATGCTGTTAGGATCGAAGGGCAGTGGCGGGAATCGCCTTGCACATGAGGCTGAAATTGCACTGCATGCGAGGCTGGGGAAGGCTGCTATTAATCACACCAATTTGTCATTTAGGAGACACGCAGCTGGCCGTACTAGCAGCAGATATGGCTGAGATCACTTTCTTCCAGAACAAGACGCCTGCTGCTCTTCATTTCGGGTGCCGATCCATTTACACGCTCTTTTCTTCCAGTAACGAATGCGCTACGTGACGAGTAGCAGTAGCGCGACGTATGGCCGCGCTCCTGGGTGTGGGGAAGAAGTGCACCCCGGGTCCTGCTGGCTGCAGAGTGATGCTTCTGGCGTTAGACATGGCTCGTAAAACCCTAAGTAGTTTAGGACCAGCTCCCAAACTACTCCCTCCCTATAAGACGCTGTCACAGTTGTGGTTACTAGTGCTTCGCTTGAAATAGCAGTGTGCTAATGATGGTACGCCTGCTCAAAAGCTCTCCCTAGGATTTGTTTCTCTTTAAGGTGGTGTGCTTTGTGTATGCGTGTGTGTGTGGATATGCTGCAATAGCTTTTTTTCCCTTTTTTCCTTATTCTTTGTTTCCCCTATGTTGTTAAAAAGAAAAAGCAGAGACCTGCAGGCTATATCTAGTTATAGATTCATTAGGAGTGACACAGCAGGCCATACCCGGGGTCCTGACTCCACGACACGGAGACCAGATACGGTGGCGTCTGCTGAAGAGCAAGACAAAAGAAAAATGCCAATAAGTGGTGATGGCAGGGGGGGTGAACTCTTGTCATGCTCCTGGAGTTTGCGTCCCAGCGACTGGTAAGGCACGAATTACCAAGCTCTTCCTCTAGTCTAACGTGCGAGAGTGACGGCTGCCTCCGTAGACCGTTCCTTCGGTGACTGCTTTCTAGTAAGATGGACAAAATTCCCTTAACGCTCGTACCGCAGCGGTATTTATTTCCTATCAAGTACTGTAATTAATCTCATATATAAGTGGTGTGAACATTTCTGACGTACAGATACGATCTTCTAAGCACTAAATTCCTGAGAGGGCTGGGTGGAGCGGTCTGGGATAATCAGCACTGTCTAACAAGGACAGCAGAGCTCCTCGCAAGCATATGAAAGCCTCGGAGGGAAGGGGGTCGCGTGGTTTTTGTGGGGGTTTTGTGGGGCTTCTTCGTCTCTTTTGGTGCAGACCTGACTGCCGGTTGTGTCGTTCTCAATTAAACGATGTTCCTGGGTTATTTTTAGAAGTTGTCTCCACTCGGGGTTTCTGTCCTCTGGAAGGGGGCACCCCAGGCCCTACCTTTAAAATCCCCCAAGTTGATTTTTTAAGCCAAAGCTAGATTTTCAAGGCCACGGGATAAAATAGACACGTTCCTCCTTCGTACGGCACAGTAATGCAGTGTGGTGCGGTGCCGCACAATGGCGTGGCACAGGCTGGTGGCTTCGGCAGGGCTGTACTGTGGCCACCGTCGTGTAAAAGCATCTCCACCTGCTCTAACTTTCCATTACTTACACAGCTGGATTTTCAAATACCAAGCTTGTACTGCGTTTTTGTCTCACAGTGTGGTAAGAAGCGGAGGTCCGTTGGTATTTCTCTTGGCATCCTGCCCTCCCAAGCCTGGATATCTCAAAACGACCAGTGCTTGTATGGAAGGAAATCGTAGCCAAAGGAGCACCCCACCCCTTGGGATTTCAACTTACCAGTTTGTTTTATATATATAGGTGTATGTATATATATTTTATTTGTTAATATGTATGTATCTAACATATCTGTTTATACATTTAGGTATACATACATACATATATGTGTGTGTTTTACTAAGCAATTGTAAGAGAGGAAAAGGAAACATCTTATTCCAAAGCAGATACGCACATCATCTTGCCTGTATCAGCTACAACTCTGTAGGTAGTTTCAGCCCAGATTTGGGGAAGCGATGGAAAATGGTGACGGGTACCAGTGGAAGAGCTTACACCCACTTCTGTCAGAAAAGGGAGACGGTACAATGCAACCTCTCCAAGGTAGTCTCGGATGGGCTGGAAACAAGGTTTGGAGAGAGAATGTGAAGAAAACAAGTAGATTTTATGAATAGGAAGTAATTTGTTTAAAAAGTGACATACAAGGTGGGATAGGAATAATGGACACCAACCAACTGAGAGAATTGGTAGATGAAACCCTACGAGAAGTAGGGCTGAGGGGAAACGAAGTTCAGAGATGAAGTTCAGCGATGAAGTTCAGCATTGCCATTGAAGAAGCAATAGCAAGATGCAAGTGCAAGCTATTACACCAGAGAGGACAGGTGGGAAACGTGGTAACAGGCCAACTAAACTTAAATCGGGAGCCTCCAGAGACTGAAAACTGGATCGGCATGAATACAGTAGTCAGTGAGCAGAAAAGCACAGCCTGGGCCTGCAGGGGCAAAATGAGGTGCAACCTGCAAGTGCCCCAGAGAGGACAGGAACATAATCTAGGGAGATATTAGTTACTAGTCGTGATGATCAGGAAACGGTGGCCCACCATTAAATGAGGTGGCAGAGCTGGTGATACGTGACGTCAAGAAGATGAAAGCACCCAGTATCTTTTCTTTGCTCTAGCCTTAGCCATGTCACCACCGAGGATCATTTTTAGGTTGACAGTGATCATCTCAGCAACTGAGGGTGCAATTTAGGGTGGAAAAAGAAGTCAGCAGGGTGTTTGCCAGTAAGCTGGATGTGAAGGAGCTCACAGAAACGATCATTTAACTACTGGCAATTTTTTTTGAGCGGTTGTGGCGAATAGGGGAGGTTCCCGAAGACTGGAAGAGGATAAACAGAGTGCCTGTCTTTTGGAGGGGAAAAAAAAAAGGCAAACTAGGAAGCCAAGGAGCGATAGGCCATTCAGTCTACTTAGCGCATGGAGAAATGCTGGAAGAAATAATCAAACAAATTATTTATGAGCCTCTAGAATATAGCAAGAAGATAAGTAACAGCCAACAGGGATTTGTCAAGAACAAATCATGTCAAACTCACCTTATTTCCTTCTGTGACAGGGCAATAAGCCTTGTGGAGAGGCAATGAATATCATATATCTTCACTTAGGAAGGCTCCTGACGTCGTTTCCCCTGACGTTCCCACGGGCCAGGGAAGGGGCCGCGGGCCGGCAGAGCCAACCCTCGCCCCCGCCGGACGCGAAGCGCTGCTGTGGAAAAGGCCAGCGCCGCAGAGGGCTCCTTCCGCCCCCGTTTCAGGGGGTCGGTTTTGCTTTTGTACCGTTTTCGGCTCTCTGAGGAGTCGCTGGTGCCGCGGGAGGATTTTCTTTGGGAATCGGCGCAGGCCTGCCGCCTGGCCGGCGCTCGGGATGCTCGTGCTGAAATCAAGCCGGTGGTAATCAGCAATGCTTAATTACTCTCCCCGCTGTCTGGGCGGGAAGGTGAGCGAGGGGAGCTCGCCGGGCCCCGCTGCCCCCGTCGCCCTGCCCCGCGGCTCGCTGCGTCGGTACCCGCGGGAAGAGCGGCACGCTGGCTTGCTTCCCCGCTGAGGCCGCGTTAAGCCTGCCGGCTTCCCGGGCGCGCGCGGGCGGGAGTGTAATTGCAGCCGAGGCGAATCGATTGCAATTAACCTCGGGACTTGGCCTGGGGCCGCGGCGGCCCAGCCTCCTCCCTGGGAAAGCGCCGTCGCTGGGGGTGCAAGGCTGAGCTGAGGCGGGCGCAGGCCGGGGACGGGAATAGGGGAAGGTCTGTAAATCACGGAGAAAAACACGTATCGTCCTGAAACGATCAAATTATGAATGAAGCACATAAATCATGGGATTACACTGCTGAATTGCATCCGGAAGCATAAATTATAGAGTGAAATCCCAGGTTCACCGAGAGGTTTGCAGAATAATGAAACGGGACTCGCATAACTTAAGGAAAACGCTGTACCTCCATAAAATGCAGGCGTAAATATCCAGTCGGACCTGCACGGATTTTTGCAACGTCTTCTACCGGAAAGGATCGCAGGGAAAGGGACCGCTGGGCACCACGAGCCCCGGGGAAACCTCCCCCGCCGAATCAAACGACGACTGCACGTTAAAAAAAGCGTGTTTGAAAGATAAGTTTGACAGGAAGATAAAAAGCCCCCAGCAGGGCCGAAAGGGCTGGACGGAGAAGCCGCCGCAAAGGTTGGCGACGCGCGAGTCAGCAGCGGGGCAGCGGGAAGAGCCTGGCTGCGAGGAGGAAGGCTGAGCCGGGGCGCCGCTTCCCGTCGCCGGAGCGCCCCGGGCTCTCTCAACGTGAAAAAACCCACAAATCAGTACGCTGCACAACGGGAAGCCAAAGGGCCTCGCGGGGGAGAAAAAAGGGGGAAAAGGATACGAAGGGCCGTCGTCTTTTTTTTTTTTACCTGCTCCTTCTGCCGCGTTTTGCTCCCGTTGGTGGGTTTGCCCTGCGTCGCTCGCTGCCGGGAGTAACGCGCTCTTTAGCCCCCTGCCCGGGGCGGTTTGCTCAGAGCGGCGCGGTCAAATGGAGATCCCTGATTTATTTCTGCCAAGCTACGACCGTACCGTTGACCAAAGGCGCAGCCGGGAAGGGGCCGGGCGGCGCCGGGATCCCGCGCGGGGCTCGAGCCGCCGGTTTATTCTGGGAGGCGAGACGGGGCTTGGGGGCGGGCGAGCAGCGATGCGCCCGCGAGGGGAAAAAGTGACTCGGGGACTGCTAATCCCGGGAAGGGGGAGGGCCGCGGGCCGGCTCCTCTCCAGAGTGTGCCGGTTAAAGATAAATAAAGGGGTGAGCCCGCTAGGTGCGAGCGTAACCCTTTCCCTCTATGATCTATGCGTTTCATTAGTCGAGGTCGGCGTTGCGCCCTAATACCCGCGCTGCAGCAAGTGAGGGCGGACGCGTCTCCTTCGGGAAGGTACGCGTTTGCCCAGGGAAGGCGTGCGGCCCTCCGCCACGGTAGTCGTGCCCCTACCGGCGCGGGAGGGGGCGAGCGCGTGTTTCGGGAGCCGGCCTCCGCTGCCCGGGCGGCATCCCCACGCCGGCCTTTCGTTCAGCATCCCCGGCTGCGTGCCGGTGCGGCGCGGCAGGCTTCGAGGGGATGAGGCTTGGGTTTTGCCTGCCGTACAGCAGGCTTACGGGGGCTGCGGGCTGCCCTGCTTGCCCGCCGCTGCCGACCCCCTCGAGCCGCCGGCCGGCCGGCAGCACCGCCGCCTCGGAAACCCCGAATTTCCCCTCGCCGCCGCCCCTGCCAGCACCTCCGGCGGCGAAAGCCGGGGGAATGGTTCAGCAAAGGGGTTTCTAAGCGCTGGCTGCTCTCGCCCACCGCGGCACCGCCGTTGGCGTGCGGTGCTGCCGCCGAATGCGTAACGGCCTTGGCTACGGGACTAACGAGTTGTGTCTGAGCCTTCGTTTCAGAATCGCTTTTCGTCAATACGTTCATTTTCATGCGTGCAGCTTTACGCGGTTCGTTATGCGTATTTCCCTTTACTGACCTATTTTGCTGCACCCCGCATCTGTCAGCGGAGACGTTCCTCCGCTGTTTTAAGAGATCCTGCCTCTTCGGCGTTTCTGTTCGTTAATGCGTTCGGCAGCCGCGGTTAAAGGTATGTTTATGGCACTGGATCATTTATTTTCCTCCGTCTAAACAGGAGTTTTGAGCCTGAGGAAGACGCGAGTGACTCCGAGTTAATTAGGAGCGCCATTGGCGCTACCTAGCGACTGCTCCCGTGCCCCTTTACACCGAGCGTGCTTTCCCGTTAAAAACAACCCCCAAACCTAAACCTTTTATAGGGCGTCACGTGGTAACAGCAATTTTAAGGCAAACCGTTTTTGGGGGGAACGGGCTCGGCGCCGCAACGTGCCTGAGCGGAGCTCGCCCGCCCGCTGGACCGGGGGCCGCTCAGGAGCCGCCGGAGCCGCCCTGGGGAGGAAGCGTTTTGGGTCCGACCCGCGGCGATTTTGGGGAGCGGCTGCGTCCGGGCCTTCTGCGAGAGGGTACTCAGGGGGCGCCTTGGCGCCTGCGGGCTCGAAGGGAGGGGGAGAGGCGCCTGCTTCCTCCCCTCTTCGGGAGCGGGGGCACCGGGCACGATTTCCCTGCTCCGACGTTAAGAAGAGGTGGCGAGACCACGGTAAAAGGCAAAAACCGTGCCGGGCGCCTGCTGGCGGCTTCTCTCCCGAGCGAGGGGTGACTGATAAATCAGCTATTGATAAACCGTTCCCGCCGCTAAATCATGCAATTCCTCTGCGGTTTGGGCCGGGGGGGGG
This sequence comes from Struthio camelus, assembly GCF_040807025.1. Taxonomy (NCBI): domain Eukaryota; kingdom Metazoa; phylum Chordata; class Aves; order Struthioniformes; family Struthionidae; genus Struthio; species Struthio camelus. Next base: position 26,506,224 of record NC_090945.1, read on the forward strand.
GGAGAAAAACAAACGACCCAAATTTAAACTAATCCCAGCCGAACTGCTTTGCTTTACTGGGATTCCTGGCCAGAGGAGGCGGATGGTGTAATCTGTTCATTAGCCGTGCCGCAGGGGGAAGGAGCGGACCGTGACCCACGCCAGCTTTCCCGGGCCCGGGTCCAAGGGCTTCGTTGCTCGCGGCGAGGCTGCACGCGCGCCCCGGCGCCTGCCTTTCCTCCCTCGCGTTTCGTCTGGGGCTTGCGGGGGGGCCGGGCGGATACCTGCTGATCCCGGCCTGCCGCTCGCCTATCGGCGTCTCCCTGCTCGCTGCCTGACCGCGAGCCTTTGCGTGTGCTCTGGGACAGGGTTTTTTAGTTCTCCGCGAATTGCCGTGCCCCCCTCGGAGGTTTTGCCACTGCAGCGTCACGGTTATGAAACGAAGCACAAAGAACCCTGTTTGGAAGAAGGTAGACTAAAACGTCAATTTTGTGCGTAAAATGCCTGGAGGTCTTGAAAATAAAAACTAAGAGGGGGGAGGAAAAAAAATCAGGTTATGAAGAGGCCACCGCAAATCCTCAATTACTCTGACGTTTTGGTCATCAGCTGCGACTACGAGCAGGGGGATAAATCAATTTGCAGCAGCTGCGGACAGCTAGCTGAGCGGGGGCCAGAGCAGCTGAGCTGAACTGGAGCAGCCTGGTGAAAGTTAAAAGGCCGTGATCACAGAAGGGTTTTTTGCAGGTGCGGAGGGATGAGGGGAAGGACAGGGAGGAAATGAATCCATAAAACAATATTCCAAGTTATTGTGCCGTTTTCATTAATCCAAACATATATGCGGTGCCTGATATTTGCACATTCGATATGCCCCTTCCTGTTCCCAGCCTATAAAAGTAATGCAGGTTGGAGTCGGTTGTAGTGGTCCAAACCCTGTTTGTTTGGTGCAGTCAGCTGCTTCTTATTAGAGCATGATTTAATGAGCTTGGCAGCAGGAAAAGCAGTAGTTTTATGTTCTTTTAATCTCAAATGCAAGGTAAACTTGGTTTTCCAAAATGCTAAAACCAGCTGCCATCTCTTGTAAGATTCTTGCAAGCAATAATGTTAGGGTCTTCTCAGGAGAGAAAATCTCTAGTAATAGTGTCCTGGATTTTCAAGATAAAGTATTTGCAATGGGAACGTATATTTTTAAGCACAAAAAAGAATAAACCGCGAAAGGAATACAGTGCAGCGTATTGTACGCTTGGCCTGCCTTTGGCTGCCGTTTCCTTTACTTTTTTTCACCGTATACGCGGCTAATTTAGGGGGAGCGCTCCGGAGAGTCTCCGAACTGCCTGGAGGACCAGCGCGGCTGCTCTGATTACTGCTGCTCGTAACCTGCAAGGAACGGCCGCCATTGGTTAATGATTGTCTGGCATCTGACACCGGAAACCCTCTCTGCAAATTCATTCCCCACGTGTGCCGATCGCCCTCCGTCGTAGCCCTGTGGCCACAGGGAGGGCTGAACAACATGCTGCACGCCGCCATGTAACGGAGGGTGTTTTCATGCCAAGTGATTTCAGAATACTGTTAGTGCCCAAAACGTTCCCGGCCTTAAATAACGTGTTTTCCACTCGTTGTGCGTGTAAGCGACGCTTTCCTTGCCGTAACTCAGCCTCTGGAGCAGCTAACGACTGCTGCTGCCTCTTAATACGCCGAGCGGGCCGCTGCGCGTGCAAGACACCACCTGCCTCCCGTTCTTCCCCCAAAATCAGATAGCGGTGGGACGAAAGCAGCGGCGGGTTTTCGTCCCGTGCCGGCGGTGGGGACGCGCTAACGCGTGGTAGCGTCAAGGCAGAAGGCCGTGGGGGGAAATCGGGGGGGGGGGAGGGGGGGGCGGGTGAAAACGGGCGCGCTGAGCTCCTCTCCCGCCACCCGCTCGGGGCGCTTCCCGTGGGGAGAGGCCTCGCAGCGCGAGTTTGGATTTTGAAACCTTTACGGCATAAACCAAGAGAAAAACCTGGTAAATGGCATCAGCTGTACAGAAGCGGCGAAGGGGTGTTTTGAGGGGTGGGCACAGGCCGGCCTCGCTGCTCCTCTGGCGTGCCGGGGGCGAAGGGAGGGAGGAAGAGAGAGCGGGGCCAGCGCGGGCCGCCCACGCGGGGGCTCTCGGCCGTCGCCCTGCGGAGACCACGGGTTTCTCTAGGTTCGTGCGACGTGGAAAGGACGAGGTGTCGCAGAGCTCCTTGGCGGACTGCTGTCCCACGTCGTTTGCAAGGGCTGCTCGGTAAGAAGGAAATCCCAGAGGCGAACCCTCTACGCGGGTTACTTCGTATGAATATAGTTATTAACAATTTCGACGCAGTTAGCTGTAGAGCTCACACGTTCCCCGCAGTTGGGGTTTTCACGAGAAGATTGCAGCCATCAAGGTGAGGATAAAGCAGAGGAGTTTCGGGGGTTTGGGTTTTTTTTTTTTTAAGCCGCTCAACCTCCCTCGAGAGGCTCGCGCTCACGATGGCTTTGGAAATAGCCCCTACAACCAATGCAGCCCCCTTGTAGCCCCCCTTCCGTTCGTCGGCCGTCGGGCAGCAACGCCAAGACTGCGGCTTTGATGCCACGGGCGTGTTTAAGGCTGGAAAAAAAATAGTCCTCGGCGTCGAGTCGTGACCTTAAAGGTGGGAGTTCATGGCCAGACCGGGGAGCTCTTATAAAACACCGGTTGGTGTTTAAAATGCCGTTTGGAGCACAGGGCTGCTCCAGCAAGTCGAGCTGTGTCACAGTAACCAAGCACAATCGAATCCAAGCTCCTACCTGCAATTTCCAGTTGCATTTGGATACGTTCGGGGTTGTTGTTTTTTTTTTTTTTGGACAAGCAACTGTGTCACGCCAGCAACAGAGGCTGATTAATTCAGGGGATAGCGTAATCCCGCTTTAGCCCTTACAGCCCAGTTACTGCCTGGGTTTGCTCCAAGAGAAACCTCATATAATTAACATGGCTCTCACCCTTTCACTTTTAACATGCTTCCTAATTAAGCTCTTCAGGATGCGAACTTCGCTCGCTGGCCGCCGTCGCTGCAAAGTGATTTATCCCCCGACGATGGTCACTGGTGCCAACCTCGCTGTCAGCGAAGCACGCTGAGGCATTTAACTCTTTGCATTCGCGTGTCCCTTCTCCACCCCTGTGTAAATATACACTTCTGGCACAAAAACGTAAAATTTCAAAGCCAGGACCTAAATGTTGAGGTGTGTCTTTCTGGACGTCTCTTGCACATGCATGTGTAACGGATATATGTATATAAGAAATTACAAGAACGCGGGCAAAAAAAGACATTGGCGTGTAATTAGGCTGTCTTGCCTTCCTTTTCCTTTTTTTTTTAATCCTTATGTCACTCTCTTCTCAGATTAATTAAACTTAATAGATTTAATGAAACGAAAAGGGAGCCGAGCGCTCGCTGAAGATTTCGTATTGATCTGCGCGCTGCACCCGCCTGAGCGGGTGGCGCACAGTTGCTGTCCGACAGCGCCCAAGTCCTGCGGCGATTAGTCCGCGTACGAACAGGTCGTGTGGCGGCACCAACTCGACCTATGCACGCGTGTGTGCGCCTGTATATGTACGCATAGTGGATAATTAAAAGCATAGGTATATTCACGTAGGATTTGGAGATCTTGGGCGCTGTTTGCGCAGCGGCGTTTCAGTTTCGCCGGGTTGCCTGGTGCTGCCAGGCCGCTCGCCGTCTATCGCGCCTTCTTGGGGGCACGCCGGAGGAGCCCGCTCCCACGGCAGCCCCCGCCGAGGGGCCCGGGGGCCGCCCTGACCCCCCCGGCGGGGCCGCCCGCACCGGGCACCAAGAGGAGGAGGAGGAAGGTGGGCGCGAATCCCCCCAGCTTCCTAATTGCCAGCTGGGGCTGTGCGGGGCTTGCGTGAAATAATTAGAGAGCAGCAGCTTGAACAGAGCGGGGAGGGGAGGGCGGCCGGGAGAGAGGGGATTTTTTTTTTTCCCTCTTTTTTCCTCCCTCTTTTTTTTTTTTTTTTTTTTTTAAAAATCCCTCCGGGTGGGTTTTTATCAGTCGCTATCAGCTCCCTGCTCGTTTCTGGCACGGCGGCGGCTCTGCCGGGCTGGGGGAGGGGAAGGAAGGTATTATATTTTAAGGACACAAACGCAGCCACGGAGAAACAGGAGGAACCAGCCTCAGCGCGCGAGATGGATGGAAACAATGCCCGAAATAAATCCAAACTGTTTTATTAAAAAAAAAAAAAAAACCAACCCACGAGGAGGAGGGAAGAAAAATCGACTTTCTCCTCTTCCTCCTTGTTTTTCTTTTCTTTCTTTCTTTCTCTTTCCCCCTGCCCCCCCCCCCCCCCAACGCCGCTCCAGGAAGGGATAGCTGAAATCTTTCTTAATTACCGCTCGTTTCGCTGACAGAATTGTAATTTATCATTTAGGTGTAATTTGACATACGTTCACACCTTTGCCATTTCCAATTTCCTCCTTCAGCCTAATTGCGCGCCCGGCTCGCCCGCCACGCGCCCCTCGGGGGATTAATTCCCGCTGTCTGTCTGCCGCCGGCCACGGCCGCGATGCCGCCGCCGCCACCACCCGCCCCGCTCTTCATCGTCCGTCCCCCTTTTGCCACTTTCCTGTGTTTTTTCTGCGTTGGCAGCCAAGGTAGAGCAGGAGCCCGAAAAGGCCGCCGAGAGAGGCTGCAAAAAAATTCCCCAAACGTTTGTTTGTTTTCCCAGCGTCTTTCGGTGCCTTGGGTACGCGCAAGCGAGACGACACCCCGAAAACACGGCACCCTCCGCCAGGTATTAATGCCCAGCCCCAACGGGCCGGCACCCCTCGCGCCGGGCCAGGCGGCCTCGGCGGCCGCATCGCCGTGGCAACCGCCCGAGAAACCCGGCCGGCGGCGGAGCGCGAGCGAGAGGTCAGCGCGTCTTGGCGCTCTCGAGTCGTGAAGGAATTAATCTCCGAGCCGAGGGAGGCTGGAGGAAAAAAATAAATAATTAAAATAAAATAAAATAAGCCCCAAAAACAAAGAATCAAAAACCCTGAAAACGAGTTGCCGTTTGCCCGGCAAGCTCGCGGCATCTGGGGCGTGAGCCACCAGGTATGAGAGGGTAGGTCCCCCCGGGGGTATCTGAGGACCCCCATAGCGTGGTCGGAAAGAAATGCAGGTGGGGCTGCGCAAGACCCGTCAGGTGACGGGCGTCAGGTTTTGCCTGGGCCGCGCGACGCAGCGGCTCACGGAGGAGAAGGCTGCGCTAGAAGAGGTTAATTCCCACGCGCCTCTGTCAACCGGTTACGCTCTGTACAGGGGCGAAGGCGAGGGAAGGGCGATGCCTGCTTTTGGGCTGTCGTTCCCCCTGCCCAGGACTCGGAGATTAGATTTAGCGTTTCCTTCCAAGGATTACGCGCTGGGAAACACCCGGACCGTTTTCCGCCTGTTTTGGTACGGCCGTTGCCTCGCGGTCCGCGCTGGCCTTCGCCACGGACCTCTGCACCCCCTAAACCGCTCCGACGCCTCGTCGTGAGTCCCGTTTTGAGCCCCCTTCAATTACACGAGCCTCTGGCCGTCCTCAGCCCAGGTGCACGCAACAGCTTGAAAGCGCTCCATGTCCTGTCGGCGGCAAGATGCAACAGATGGGCGTTTATTTAGATTTCCTCTTGCCTTTCACGTCCGCTTCCTACACCACTGACCTGTTAATATTAGTTTGATGCTTACTGACTTTGTTTTTCCACACGTTGCTGTGCAGTGGGGTTTTTATCCTTCAGATTCCTCTCTCTTGCCATATACGATGGCCAGCTTTCCCGGGCGGTTTTGTTTTAACCCCAAGATTTTTCCTAAAGTGTCTGCAAACTTCTGGGAGCCAGCATGTCTCGCCCGCCTAGCTGGCAAATTATGAGAAACCTGGGAAAATGCAAAAGGCCTCAAGATGAATCCTTAAAAATGAAGGTCCTCCCAATGCTTGGTCACATTTTACAGCCCTGGTCTGAAGACTGGGATGTAAGGTGCTTATAATTCAGTATTAGATCATTGCTACATATATGACCTATTTCTTGTAGTGGAACTATTTCACTGGAAATCAATGCGCTCATTTGAAGTCGATGCTACGAGCTTTTGAAAATTCCCTTTCTTTTCCCTTTCTCCTAGCTACCAACTTGGTTTTTGTTTTAAACCTGGTTTCCTGAGGCCTCATTCATTAATAGGCAAGTAGCAATAAGTAGGTTAGGAGAATACAGTAGACTCATGCTCCACACTGACACATACAGTGCACCTCCTCCCTAGCTACGAGTCTGACTTTTCCGGGATGTGGAGCTGCTTCGGCTTACAGAGGGTCTTTAAAAATCACACATGTTTAGTCTGTTTGTGATAAGGGGGGCAAACTCCCAAACGGTGAGGACAGAGTTAACCCAGACCCAGCTGGAAGATGACCTTGGGGGTAGTTGTCCTCTACCCTACCAGCTGTGGAAAATAGAGGGGCTGACGAGGTGCAGGGGTAGGTGGGGTTCATTAAGTGAGCATAGCTGGGAAAGGGAGCCCAGCAAGGTGAGGAGGACTGCCTTGCCTGGGTGGAAAGGGAGTTTTGGAGAGGAGAAGGAGGACTCTGGAGGCAGGTAAGGCTTGGTGCTCACCTGGTGAAGGTGGGAGGGAGCTGTGGGGAGCAGACATCTCCCTGCTGGGGGAGGCCTCGGGCTGGTGGGAGATGTGCTAGGGTCAGCAAGGTGACTTATGCCATTGAGGCTTTCAGGACCTTATTTTGGAGACTGTGAGTGTGTGATAAAACCAGCAGCAGGTGATGACTCTGGTGAGTGAATCAGAGCTAGGCAGTGATGTGTGCTGTCGGTGGGGAAGGTGGAGTAAAATGGATGTGCTGAAACCTGAAGTTTGGTGGGGAGGGGAAGTTGGTGGGGAGTCTTGTAGCAGTTTATTTAACTGCTAGCCTACTACTTGGGATAGCTGTCATCTCATCAATGCTGTTTGCTCACTTTTTGTTATGGGAGTGTGTAGGAGCTTCTGTAATGTCTAGTCCCAACTGTCCTTTCACAAGCAACTCGGGCCCCTTAGCCCTTGCTGGTAACCCTCAAGTCCTCTGTGGTTTAGCTGTAGCTGTGGTTACAACCATTTGCAGCCCGCAAACGTCCCTGGGGCTTGCGGGGGTCAGCTCTGGGCACGCAACGTGCTCAAAACAGGTGGTGTGTGCAGCACCTTCCCCCAATCTTGCAGGAGAAGTTAAGGTATAGATTGAATGAGTCACCCACAGCCGTGCAAGAAGGCAATATAGCACAGTGCTGTTTTAAATTGGCTGTGGGTGGCTTTTCTTTGGTGCTCTGTTGATCGGCTCTTTAGGCTCTAGCAAAAACTTCTGTTAATCCTGGTGCTCCTTGTGAAACAAAAGAACGGGGAGGAGAGACGGGTACTGCTTGAGTAACACCGCCATGTTTGCCGTGTGCCTTCTCGACTGATAATGGTTTGGTATTTCTCTAGCTCCTACTTGAATGTTGTATAGTGCGCTTAGAGATATGTGTTTGAGACTAGGCGAAGAAAACTCTCCTTTGCGTGTGCTCAGTATGTGAGTTTGACTGGCTGCATGCCTGTCACATGAACCCCACCCTTTTTTTTTTTCCCCAAAAAGACCCCAACAGCCCAAACAACCAAATGTCCTAGCTATCTGTAAATATGTGCAATACTCCTTAAAAAATTTATTTGTAAATAATGGGGGGGAAAAAAAACCCTCCTCTGTTTATACATGGAAACAGTAAGGTGAAATATTTTGCTTTCAAGAAAGCACTTCCCTCGGTCCCTTAGCCCTCACGTAGAGATCGAACACAAACACCTTGATCCCTGAAAGCAATGTTCTGGGATGGCAAAACCAAGGTGGTGTTTTTACACACTAAAATATAGTGATCACTACTGGTGCCCACTATAAAACTCTTATATATAGAAAGTGACAAGCTATCACACTATATATATATGCATATATAAAAGTGGCAGGCCATGGAATACGATGCCTGAAGCTGTGAGCATTATAGCCCACAGTCTTTTTTTTTTTTTTCCCTTAGTGGGAAAAGTTTTCTGCTATTAGTTCAAAAGTATATTTATTTGGCATTTAGGCATGTACTGATGTTGCTCTGTTTCCTGATGTTTTTAGGGTGAGCCATGGCAAATCCTGGAGATGGTGCTGAGTCCTGGGACTGCACGCACTTGCTCCACAGCTCAAGAATCGTGGAAGTGGCCAGGGCTCACGCGGACGGACGGGCGAGCTGGCGGCAGCACCTGCCAGGTAAACCCTCCCACCTTTGAGGGCTCGCTGAAATGCTATTTCTAGCCTTGTTGCTTCCATTCCTACGTGTCCTCAAAATGTTTGAGGACAAATGCAAAATTAAAGAGGGGATATAACAAAGGATGGGGGAAGTGAGGCCGGCGGTCTGTCTAGTCCAGGGTGTTGTCCCTGATGCTAGCAGGAACTGGAGGCTTCAGGAGGATAAATAGGAGTTTCTTAAGTAGGAAAACCTGTTGTAAGATATGCCTGTCTTTGAAGGCTGGTGGTTACGTTCCCAGCCTCCTTAGATTCAATATTGGCCTGTTTCTGGTATGACTGTCTTGAAATTCCTCTGGTGATCCTGATATCTGAAAAGGTCCTTGTTAATGTTGGTGCAAGGGTCTGTGAACACCTGTGGCCGCTGCACTGTGTTGCTCTGCTGTGGTGGTGGTGGTGGCCACCCGCGCACCCTTGCGGTTCAGTGCTGTGATGGGCTCGCTGGTGCAGCACCGACGGGGCCCGGTGAAGCCGCCCGGTTCTGCTCGGCACCTGTGACTTCTGGGCCTGCAAGTTGTGTTTGCACGGAGCTCGGTAACTCGGGCGCCCGCACAGGAGTGCCGTTGTTTGGGGCGGAGGAGAGCGGGCTGATCGCAGGGAGCCGGCGAGACCCCAGGTCCATCCGCCCTGCGGCGCGGGGGCTGGCTTCTGGGGACACCCTTCTCCAGGGCTGACGGTTTTGGACGCGTGGGCTTGCCTCTGTGGGTCCTGCCTGCGTTGACTTACTTGGGATAGCCCAGGCAGAAGTAGGAGATCTGCGTGCAGGTGTCTGAGGGCACACGGATGCCAAAATAAGTATACCCACGCAACACGCTCAAACTGCCGCGGTCTCCAGATGCCTCTGAACTGCAACTCTGCTTCCTAGCATGTCCCCGCTGGCGTGGCCCGCGCCGGACAGGACCCTGCCTAGCACAAGGCTGCTTCTGCTGGGTGGCAAATAGCTACTGACAGCGGGGAGAACCACAAAAAGAAATGTGGAGGTCTCTTTTGGGAGGATTTAGGTCACTAAAGCGCCTTGGACAGCTGTCACTTTAAGCGTTAGGTTTACACCTTGCAGTTTCTTTGAGGCAAAAATTGGGGAGCACTAAAATAATAATCTGAGCAGAAAAAGAATTGTTATCAGAAAATAACTTGTAATATAGCCTTTAAAACAAATATCCTGGCTGTTCTTGTGCTTTACAGTGTCATTTCTAACTCTAAAAAGGCAGTGTATAAATCTCATGCAGTAGCTATGCATAAAAGTTCAGGTTGAGTAATAAAAGTAACAATTTTCTGTAATGATATCTTATAGATTTGAGTAAGACATGTAAAATATATTTTTGCTTTTATAGCATGTGTAAAGGGAGAGAGTATATTATATCTATAAAATGGGGATTATTTTTAAAGTCTTAATATTTCTAGAACAAAATAAATAATACTCATAATTTTCTTCTGAAAGACCAATTGCAAGCCTCATAGAAAACTCTTCAAATATTTCATATGAAAACAATTCTACGGCAGCTTTAGAGAACACATAACATACTGCCTCCTATCATCTTTTAATAAAGGCAATTCATAGGATTTCTTTTCTCTTCCTATTGCTTATCCATTGTTGCAGCCTTTCAACCAAATTCTTTGCCAGTGTAAGTGTATTACCCTTGAGAGGAAGTTGGGCTTTTATCCCCGTGATATAATTTTTGCAGCTGCCAGTTGAACATTGCAAAGAAGGGATTTTTATCTTGAAGCGCGGTGGAGGAGGGAAAACAGAACTCAAAAAGGTAGGCACGATGGACTTGCGTTTTATCTGTATGACGTCTGCAGGGGGAAAAAAAACCCACAAAAAACACAAAACCCTCTCCCAAAAAATGTAGTGTTATTGTAGGCACTATAGATTGCGTGTGAATGCAAGCGTGCCCTGACCTGCAGGCTGAGCTGAGCCACCTTCTGCCACCTTGGTGCCTCTCGGGGCCAGGCAGCCCAGCAGCACCCGGCTGAGCACCCCGGGCTGGTTTCGCCCTGAGGCAAGAAGCTGGCCAAATCGGTTCTGTGCCCCACGGCCGCCCTGTGCGCGGCTCGGTGCTGGTGTCCGGGCCCGCGCGCCCCTCTGTGCCGCCTAGGCCAGCGCTGCCGTGTTTGGTGCTCCTCCGCTCTGGTGTTCAGCAATGAACGCCCGCCTGTGTGGGTGCCCGTCTTGGTTTGCGCATCCCTTTGATGCTAAATCTTTAGGTCTAGAGCGTAATGGTATAGCCGTAAACATGTGTTTGGATGAAAATGCGGAGTGGTATGACGCGCGGGTAGTTTCCGCCTGCTTTTATTGATTTATTCAAGTCTCTTTATCTACAGTTCGGTCCCTGTGCCCAGCTCAGCTGATATCCCCATCCCGTCGTCTTTATGTAAACACAAAGTCCTTCGTGATAGACGTCTCTGTACATATGGCCAGGCCATTATACAACCAAAGTTATCTTTTAAAAAGGCTTTTCAAATGAGAAAACCTGTGAAGACCTTAAACACAAAGCATTCAAGGGCTGCTGGCAGTAGATCAGCAGCAGGCTAGCAACAGCCTAATAAGCAGGCTGCCTTTTGGGTCAACCATCAGGTCACGTTTTGGGAGAAAATCTTAAAAAATAAAAATAAAATAAAAAAATAAAAAAATTTGGAGAAGTCACTGTACTGTAATAGAAAATGCATTTCATAGTTGGTGGTATTGAGGACTTCACAGTTTAAATATTTGCTGGGTCTGTTTTTTTTTCTTGACAGTTGGCATATTTCTAAAAAGTCATTGCACATTTCTGAAATTTCATTGCACATCCATGCATCATTACCTGTTTTTTTAGAGCTCGAGGGACACAAGGTATTGTTGGGGGTTTTCTCTCATGTAGGGAGGAGGTGAGGCAACAAGGCAGAACCAAAGTGCAGTATGGCCTTTGGGAGAACAGCATAGCTCTTCTGAAGCAGAAATCTTTGGTCCAGCTAAAAGTCCAAAACAAAGGAGAATCTCTTTTCATTACCAAGGTAAAGCTAGACAGAGAAAAAGGATACAGTAAGGGAAGAATTAAAAAAGGGGGGGAGTCTGGCTATTCTTAAAACCCAATCCAAAGATGAGCAGCCTGGTGAGGAGAAGCAAATCTTCCTTAGACGTGTCAGACTGCAGTGCCAGGGTGAAATATTCCAAGAAAATGTGGTAGAGGAACATTTTTAACGGTAAATATTGGAGTTGAAGGGGACCAGTGCACCTCAAAGACAGTGATGGAGAAAGGGTGCAGGGCATGCTGAAGACCGTAAAATGCTTACCCCAAGTCTGTTCACCTGGGGATTTCCAGATTTCGGGAAAGGTTAGGACAGCAATCTGGACAACTGTGGGTGGGTGTATTTATTTATTTTTAGTCTGAGGTAGGTGGAACAAATGCTGTTAACCCTTTCAGGTTCCCCGTGCTTTCAGCTGCCAGAAAAACAAATGATGCTCAGCTGCATCTGGCCCTTGCGTGTGCGCATCTGTCTTCCCGCTCCTTGATTTCCCCGCCCGTGTTCGGATCGGGCGCCCCATAGCCCCGGCGCTCTCCCGGGGTGCGTAGGTGCTGCAGGAGTTATGTTACACACGCGCCGAAGCTCATTAATTAAATTAGAGATCCCTGACAGCGGCCGCAGTCAGCAGCCGCATCATCAATCATCGCCCCGCAGGCCGAGGCACGAGCAGCGTCCCACGGAGGGACGTTTTTTAATGTAAACTAAGGCGCGTACGTTAGCGCTGCCTATCGCAGGGGCCGGCAGGGTGGGTGGCACCGCGATGGTGGGTTTCTGTTTGTGTGGTTTTTGCGCACTTTCTGCAGGAAGCACACAGAGGCAGAGACCACCGCCTTTAGCCAGCTTTGAGTGGAGGCGCGCGTTTGCGAGGGCTGGCCGAGGGCTAGGAGTCGCTGGACGGGGGAAAGGACAGAGAAACGCGAGTCCCCGGCGTGTGACTCCCCCAGGCAAAGCTCGGCTGACAGATGATATAGGCGCTCACGCACTGTGGGATGTTTACTGTGCCCGACCAAACTTCAGACACCTAGGGCAGATGTTTGGCGTTTCATTTAATTGATTCATTAGATGGTACGAAGGGGTGAGTTGTGGTATCCTCAGGAACCAAGACAAGACCCGCGCCTCGTTCGTGGCAGCGGGGACACCTCGGTAGCACCACACGAAGCAGAGTCCGGCGGATCCCCTCCAGGCACAGAAAGCTGAAGTCCCATTATTTGCAGGATATGGGGCGCGTGCGAAGAAACTTTCCAGCCCCCTTCCAAGAGCTACGGTGTTTAGACAGTTAACCGAATAGGAGAGGCAAAGGGTAGTCGCTACACCCTCCGCAAATAGCGATCCAGACACAAGAGCAAATAATTTGTGTTAGCGTGACAAGAGAAAATGGAATGTAAACTTGCTAAACAGCCAGCAGATAGTGGCTTATGTATGTGTGTGTGGGTGGGTGTGTATTTTCGCCTTGCCCAGAGGAAAAACCTAGGCACGTTTGAATTTGGGGTCCATGTATCCTGTCAAGCACTCCCTCGCCTGCCCCCTGATAGCAGCGGGGAGAGGAGGAGAGAAAGGTTTGCAAGATCTTAACGTTTCCTGGGCCACCTTCCCTGCCTCCGTCTCTGGTATGCTACCTGCAGAGGGAAAACAAAGCTTCAGCAATACTATTCAGGCCTGTTTCATAGCGTAGGTCGCCTAAAGCAGAGCGTGGAGACAACGCGCTGTGCCAATCTCTCGGCACAAACGCAGAATCACAAAATGAACGCTCCTAGCAGTCGCTTGGAGAGCTATCGAAACTTTTGATACGTTTTTGTGCAAAGAAAGCAGTGCTGCGCCAGTGAAAATTGGCCGGCGTATGGATGATCTGCAAAGAGAAAATTGTCAGATAAATTATTTGTATTGAGTAATTTGATCAGGTCTCCTTGGAAGCCTAATGAATAGGTTATTTTCTGCAGCAGCCGCTGGTCAGGCTGTCAGACCTGGATCCGCCCGGCCTTTCTATTCAAAGGGAGTGACTGGGCTGGCTTTATTGAAGTAACTCTTTAAAAATTAAAACCGGAACAGTGTTGACAGAGAGGAAAAAGAGGGAGTGGAGAAGACAGAAAGCAGGTGGTGCAATTGTCATGAAGTCCTAAAAATTTAGCAGCAAGAAGGATAATTTTGCGAAGCCGCAGATAACTTGCCTGCCACCGGGACTGTAAGAGACCAGGCCGTCGTGGATGGCCGTGATGTAGTTCAGAGGCGTTACCTGCGTTTCGCCTGTGTTGCCGCTGGCAGGGATTTCTCCCCAGAGCTGGCCCGGGGGCCGTCGAGGGCGCCCACCCACCCAGCGCTGCCTGGGCGCCTTGCCCCAGGGCAAGCGTGGCTCGGAGCAGGGATTTAGGTAAAATAAAAGATCTCACAACCTCCTCGCAGGGGAGGAGGGTGAACCACGCTCTGCGCTCGCGTGGTGACCTGCCTTTCGCACTATTTTGGCGACCCCCACCCCCCCGCGCTTGCTGAGAGCGAGACCCCAGCAGTTTCCTGCCACATTGGCGCGGGGACGTATTTGCTGGTGGTAGGCAAATTCGGACTCAAACTTCTTTATTGGCGATGCTTGCATGGGATTTTCTCCTGCTAGAACAAAATAGGCTCAGGTAGGTGATGCTGACTGTAAAAATTAAATAAATTTAAATAAAATTTCTGGCAGTGGTGTGATGCACTCGCAAACCTCTGCGTGCCTGCCTGGTGCTTCCGCTGCCCCGTGCTGCCTGTGCCGATATAGGAAATACAAAAACAAAAGGAAAGAGCCAAATGCACATTATTATGACGAGCACTTTGGTGGGGTGACCCTCAAAGGGTGCTGACTGCTGCGAGGACCAGCTTGCTTGTGACGTTGAGGTGCTTGGTGCAAGGTGGGCATGGTCTCTTGGAGAGACCAACTCAACTTCCGCGCGTAGGTAGAGGAGCAGCGTGAGCTAGAAGGGCAACGGGGGAGCAAGAAGAAACACAGCAATGCTCCCTTTTGTTCCAGTAACTTAATCCTAGACTGAGGCATCTCCTTTCTTTTGGGATGGAGGCCAGATCTCGCGTGCTGTGTGCGTCGATGTGAACGCACTCTCTTTGGGCCGGTTGTCCCTGAACTTTGGCCGAGGGCCCCTCGTGTCCCCTCAGCCGCGGCAGCTCGTGTCCGCGGCCCTGGGCTTGCGTCGATGTCCCGGGGAAGTGCCGTTCTGCAGCCTTCAAACTGAGCTCTGGAGAAACCTGTGCTTCCCCCTAGTAACTAATTGCAAGGAGAAATCCGAGACTTGTGCAGTTCGGGGCCAGCCTCTGCTCGGTTTCTGTCCAAGGTCATTTGATATGTTGCTAGAGCATATTGTGAGAGTAGTTCACGTTTCATCAAAATTAGTCAAGTGTGCTTTTTGATTAAACTTTAATCTCTACCAAAAGTTTTCTTCATTATGAAAAAATGAAAACTTTTTCTGGTTTTGAGCCCTGCATTTTAAGTTTGTTCTTGCAATGAAATTTGAGTGTCTTAATACCCAAGAATATGTTTTTTGTTGATGTTGTTTGTGGAAAATTGTTTCTCTACCAGTTCCAATGACCGCATTTTAGTCTGAACAGAGCTTGCCACGAACAGTCGAGGTTCTCCAAAAACAGTGAGAATCACAAGTTCTGCCTCTCTCTGCTTACTCCTTTCTTCTCTCTCACAAAATCGTCTTTGATCAAACTGTCTTTTGGAAGAACAACCTCCCAGCCCATCTTTTCTTTAAGGCCTCTCCTGCTAAGCTACCGCATAAAAATACTGCGAAACAGCTTTGTGACCAGGGAACCACCTTTGGTCATCCCACCACCATTATTTACCACGTTGTTTAACTGTTATCAGGAACGCAGAAAACGCTGCGTCAGTGGTTCATTTTTAACAAGTGGACGGCACAAGCTCAGGAGTCATCCTTCATCCCACTCAGATCGCGCAGCTGAGATGCGCTGCCAGCCCAGAGACAGGTAAGCCTTAAGGCTGAGGGAGCTGATGCCGAATATGTGGAGCAGGACAACGCTGTGGCACTCGAGGCAGGGCAGGCTAATATTGCTGTAGGTTGGGTCACCTCTGTCACCACCACCACCACCTCAACCTGGCTGTCCAGATAGGAAAAAAGGTGAGCTCCCGTAGCTTTAGTTTAAAGGCACCTGTAACAAATTCCTGTATTTTGAACCAGGCACAGACAGGGATGCATGATGCTCTCAAATGAACAGTGGATTACAGATGCTTAGATTTGTATGCATAAATAGGCCTCAAAGGGGCTTTTGAAGTTACAATCCCAGCTTGGTATCTGCAAATAGCTGTCGCTACTAAGCGCGAGTGCAGTGCGTAAGTTTGACACCTGCCTGACTGGGTCACCGGTTTGCAGACGTTACCGGTACTGGGTTGGAAACTGTATGCGCATTCAGGGGTCACCTCTCAAAAAGGAGGAGATGGATATTAAAGTAGTATTTTGCATGTTATAGTTATCATCGTGATTGGTATGTATATGCATTGTGTGTAACAGCAAAAGCAGGTTATAACAGCAGATGGCATCTGGCATTCTCTGCCGCATCAGTCACGTTTTGGATTTGCTGTGCGTTTGGGCTGATATATTTTCTAGATAACCAGGACACACTTTTTTCAGCTCAGAAGCAATTTTTGAGATAACTTTCTCAGTACGATCTGTGCATGGTACCCTTTTTATCTTTACCTTTATCGTGGTTCTTCTCTCCAAAAGTGCTCTCTGGGGTTTGTACTTACACATGATATAAGATCAATGGGCTAATAATTAAAGCAGTAGTGTGATGCTATTTCTGGGCTGTTGCCTGTTTATCTGAAACAGCTATATGTGGATGCAGACAGCATGATACAGAGGTTGCCATGGCTAAAGACCGTGTTTACTGAGTGCTCGGTAAATAGTTGCACAACTTTCTGTGTAAATGCCAGATAGCACATTAGAGTTTCTCTTGGGCAGTTTCACTTAGGCACGAGGCTTTGCCCCAATTTCTGTAACCGTACCGATTTTGTTGCCTGGTGCGTAGGCATTTGGAGTGAGACAAGAAAGAAATGCGCCACCAAGAAAGGACTGAATTTGTGTTTAGTGTAGAGAGACGAAGACTGAGAGGAGACATGAGGCTGGTCTTCACAGACATAAAAGGCCACCGCAAGGAGGCTGGGAATAATCTCGTGCTCACATCTCTGGTGGCTGGGAGAGGAAGCTCTGGTCCCAAGTTGCCGCAAAGAAGAATCGAGTTAGGCGTTAAGGAAAAACTTTGTAATGATAACGATGGTGAGGCAGTAGCCGGTGGAGGTTGTCAAACCTCGTTTGCTGAGGATCCCTAAGAGCAGATTAGATAAATCTCTGGCAGAGATGATATACTATAACTAATCCAGCCTTAAATCAGGGAAACAGGCTAGATGACCTCTTGAGGTGCTTCATAGTCTGTAAGTCTTTTTATTCCATTAGTATCTGGGAGCAGAGTCTGATTAAATCATGGAGTACGCCAAGGAGTGGAGCAACTTCTGTTTCTTTCATCTTTAACTTGGTAAGAGGAGACTTATCAGAAGGATGTGAGAAATGGATTGGCCCTAAGGAGGGCAATACAGCTACTCAGGTCTTGACTGCACTCTTCAGAAGTGGCCAAAAGCCAGAGGGGGCCGCTTGTCTTTCCCCTAGCGGTATTGGGTACCCAGCAGGGGATCTTGCCTGCTTCACGCGGTGCATGCAGAAATCACGGGTCTGTGCTAAACCCGTTTATGGGGCTCGGGGTCCTGGCTGGTGCTGGTAGCACGGTCGTGCTCTTGCCCTCTCGGGTGGCTTTCGGAGGGCCCTTTGTCCTGCTTCACAGCCTCACCTCCTGCGCGCTGAAGGAAGAGTCAGTGAAGGGCTGGCGTGCCGCATGCCTATTCTTTCCCGTGCTCAGATGCAGGGATTTCTTTTAAATGACAAAGTATCAGCAATAACACATTAAAAAAATAGGTCTTTCTCCCAGTCCAAGCAGCACGTGCTTTCACTTCCAGGCATGTCTGACTTGCGTTCAGGTCTCCAGATGTAAAGGGGACCCGTGGGGTCAGGCAGGACGGGTTTTCCATTTTTCACATCACTGCACCCGCAGAATGGCCGAATTCTGTACCATTAACATTAAATGGGGGGGGGGGGAGAAGCCCTCCTATTCATTCCTTTTTCAAGCATGTAGACTTTTCTTGCAGCAATACTAAGAAAAAATATCCTTTCTGCTGTGAAAGTCAGTCACAGGCCTCGAAGCCACCGTGGATTATGAATGAACACACTTCCTCGTAACATGTTCCCCTCTGTAAAACAGGGGGAGCACGTGAAAGACAAAAGCAAGCTGTAAAGATTGCGTGCTGTAAAATAGATTAGCAGATATATGACTTCTTGAAATGGAAAGTGCTCGTTTTTCACTGGGGCCTGGGTTTGCTTATTTGCCATGCAACTACTTGCATAATAATAGCTAATCTGTATGTGATAAATGAATGAAACGGATTGAAGCGCTGAGGAACTAAAAAATAACTAGATATCTGGGCTACTTTTATCCACCTAGGTTGAAAAATGTTGGTGGGGGGATCTGTGAAGAAGTTAATAAAATTTACCGGGAGCGAAGTTGGTGCCTGCGTGACAGATTCCCCAGCTCCTTCTGTGGCAGATGCATTTTACCTAGGTATTTCCTGAAATGAGAGACCGTCCTGCTCACAGCGCTTTGCAGGGCTGCCTTTCTGTGCAGCCTCCTTCCTTTCAAAATGATAATCCCGAGCTTACAGAGCCGCAAACACAAGTGCAGCTAGCGTAAGCCAGGGGAGGAATTTCTACTGAGTCCACAGATGACCGAAACGATACTGTTGGGGAGGATTATTTAAGCTCGTTCCCGTCAGCAGTTAGCCTAATTACTGCGGCGTGAAAGAGTCTGGGGAGAAGCGCGCGGGCAGCAGGGCTGAGCTGGGCGCTGGGGCCGCCGGAGGCGGCTGGCAAAGCACCCGCGCGGTTTTGGGTCGCTGCCCGTCCCCGCTTCGTGTAGCAAGGCGTTTCGGTATTGCAGCGGCCGCTGCGCTGCCAGATTGAGCTTTTAATATGAGTAATGTGTGCCGACGCCGTTAGGGTAGCTACCGCAGCAGCCGGGGGTAGGTAGCGCCGGGTTAACTTCCCAAGTACCTTCCTCCGACCTGGCTCGGCGGCATCCAGCTGCGGCACGGCAGCCACCGCCGAAGCAGCCGGGGAGAGGAGCGCGGCGAGCTCGTGCTCTCGCCGCGGGAGCCGCCGTGCTGCCTGCCGGGCCGTTTCCGACCAGGCACCGGCCCCTCTGCCTCGCCTTGCGCCGGGTCTCCGGCCGTCAGGGACGCGCGTTCAGGTGGGCCTCTCTCCTCCTCCGCAGACCTCAGAAGATGCGCCGTTAGTTAGGTGAACTTTGCATCAGCCCCGCGCAGCCTTGTCTTTGTAGCAAAACACAACGGAAGCACAAAGCAGCAAGGGCTTTTTCTTTTTTTTTCAATTTTTTTCCTTTTTTTCCTTTTTTTTTTCTCCTTTTTCTTCCAGAGTCATATCCCCGTCTGGCCTGATGGCCCTGCCTGAGAACGAGGTTTTGTTGCGAGAGGCTGAGAAATCCCAGCTCGGGCGATGAAAGCCGAGCAGGTCGAGGCAAACAAAGAGCCCAGGAGAAAGTCCTCGCAGTAAATTTCTGTACTCAAAAAAGCTCAGCTCATCCTGTGGGGGAGCTGGCAAACCAGGTGCGCTAGGTGCCCAAGGATTCGTGCCCCCGCGTGCCCCCTGGGCCCTGATGGCACCCACGCTCGTCCCGGGTTAGTTTTCCCACCAGTCTGTAAGCAAAAGCGTCCTCGCTTGGGCTCATCAGGCAATTTCAGGTTAATGGGAACTTTGCAGCTGACTTCTCTAGGGTTGGATTTTACCCACACGCTGTTTTGCTCAGGTATGATGTCCAAAATAATTGCCTCGGCTCAGTTAGTGCCTGGGTGGGTAGTTACACCGAAACGCTTGCTCTTAGGCTCCTGCGGCGTTTAGGTCCCTCTGTTGGTGCTGCTGCCCGACCTCGGGGAGCCGTCGCGTGGTGTGGAGTGGCCAGCTGGCGGCTCTGCCCCAAAATTAAGACAAGAGGGATTGTAATTCTCACTTTTCCCCACGTATTTTTCCCTTTCCGCAGACTGTGACATCCCGGAGGCCCGTTTCGAGCCCCGGCTCACGTGTCCCCAGCGCTGTTGCTGCGGTTGGTGGTGGTTGTCGTTTTTTCTTTCTTTCTTTCCTTTTCTTTCTTGGCTCTTGAAACGTACGAAAGCGTCATTGAGACAAACGGCCAACGCTTCTCCCTTCCTTACGTCTGCCAGAACTTCAAAATCGACTTTCAAGGCATTTCACATAGATTTGTTTTGCGCCCCGTTCGAAGGACGCCGCGTCCCGACGCGGCCGGCTTTCCTGGTGTTAACGGGCGGCGTGCTGCTGCCGCCCTCGCCGGCCGCGTTCACCGAAGGGAAAGGGGGCCGGGAACAAGCGATATCAAGAGATATGGGGCGGGAGCAGGTCGGTAGCCGCAGGCGGGAGCTGGCGGCGCTCTTCGAATGAGGAATCCGCCTCTTGCAGAGAGGGCGCGAGCCAGGGCACCTCGGCACGGCGCTCGCCCGGCCTCAGCTTCTGCCTGGCAAATAAACCGGAAGCGAAGCCCCTGAGGCTTGCGAGTGGCTTTAGCACTTCCAGCGTCAGCCGCGTGTCGGAAACGGAAAAAAGAAAACAAAACCCAAAACAAAAGCAGCCCTTCGTTTTTGGCCTTTGATTTTAAAGCTCGTTTGTTGTTTGTGCGATCACAGACTTGGCCGGCAAAACGTTAACTGGCATGCTTACTTTTACTGCCTGTAAACGTGCCCTCTGCTGTCTAGTAGTTTCTAATGGGAGAGTGAGAACACCGCTTTTTTGTGTCAAAAACAGAGGGGAAAATGTACCAAAATTTGCTGAAGTGCATCCTTTACGGAGGAAAAAAGCGGACAGCCGTTTCTCTTAATCCAAGGCTAGAGAGCTGTTGGGGCTGCAGTACGTTTGCTTTTCCATCTTTAGCATACTAGCTGCTCTGCCTGCCTGGTTTGGCCCAGAAGTACTATCGGAAAAATTGGAAATACCACTACTGTCCCCACCTCGCATATACGGCAGCGCTACCATGTTGGCCCGTTAGGAAAACTCACCTTTTGGCGTGCGTTTCGATTGTATTTCTGTTTTAACCTGGTGCGTCAGGACCCAGAGCTCGGGGGGGGGACCGCGGGAAGACCCTGACGCCAAGGGTGGGGGCGTCCCCAAAGTGGAAGCTGCTTTCTGAAGGAGCCTCCGACCTTCTGGAGTATGCGTGTGCCTGCATGTTATGTACGCGCCTGCCTGCACGTAAAAGACCATCTCGCAGCGACGTCCGTACGCCCCGGCGTGGGTTTGGGGCTCTGCAGTGGTGGGCGGGGGTCCCTAGGTGGTGGGACAGGCTGGGGGTGATGCGACAGTGGCCACGGTTGTTGCCCAGCGCTAGAAAAGGGGCGCCGGGAGCACCGGGCGCGTTCAGACGCGGGGGGTTTCCGATGCCCCAGGGCCCCTCTGGCCGAAGCGCGGCAGCCTCGCGGGTCCGGCCTCGATGAAAACAGCGGTGGCCTTGGCGGGAGAGGCGGTGCGCGGAGCAACTTGCCTGGCCGCCGCGGCGGAGGGCAGCTCCCTGCAGCAGGGTGGGCCAGCGGGAGGCCCGGCTGATACGCCTCGGAGCAGGAGGTCCTTTAGGAAGAGTGTTTCTAGGTAATCATCTGCCCTACTTCTGCCTTTCGCTCTTGGTGTCGCCTTTTACTATATTGTCAAGATTTGCTTTCACAGGAGTAGGACGTTCAGGTCGCTCAAACTTCGGGCAGTCAGCATGCTTTGGGGGGGTCTAAATCTGAATTTAGGAGAATAGCTTTGTCTTTTTTTTCATAATACTGGCAAAATGTAAATCTCGTTGGTGCAATGTTCAGTCATTATCGCTGAATCAAAGAACAGTCTCAGCTCCTGCTGGCATCCTATTTAAAAATAGGATAAAAAATAAAAAAGTCTCTTCCTCTTGCAGACATGCATCGCTCCATGGATGGATGATATTGCCTGGGTGCTCACGTCCCACGTTCATGTGGATTTGCTGCCCTATTTTTAGGACTGTTTGTATTAAGCAGTGTGCTAGCAAAATCATTAGTATGCAAACAAAAGTAGAGCTTTACCTTAAGAGCTAAACATACAAAACATATGATTCAACTCGTAACGATTTCTGGGGATGGGGAAACCCCTTTGAAAGAGGGGAGACACCATAGTTTGAGGCAGATGAGCTTCACTGGGGGTAAATTGCAGAGCCGAAGTGCTGAAGTAAAAATAATCAGAACTGCTGCGTGAAGCGACACCGTTTTATTCCCAACGCCCCGTCGGGCCACGCAGCGCCACGCTGCTTCTGAGAGTGTCCTTTAATTATGGTTGCTTGAGCCTCCAAATCACAAAACTCGAATATGGTAGAGGTGAGTGCTGTTTAAGCAACGTCCGTCACGTTGCTGAAGATGCAGGAGGAGTTGGAAGTTCACATACTAGATAATTTTGCGAGACTGACTTGTGATACTAAATTATCTACAGGTCTGTTTAAGCCTAACAGTGGGAAGATCTAAAGGGGGTCTGATAATTAAAATTCTTATCCTTTATTTTTCTTTTCTAATGCTCATATGGTAAATCGCTTTTTTTTTTTCCACCAAGGGGGCGGGGTGAGGGTAGCTGGGAGGTTCGGCGGGGGAGGTGGGATGGACCCGTATCAGATGTCCACTGCGGTTTGACGTGCGAGGATGAGCTCGGCCATTTCACCCTCTCCCTCGCCCGGCCGTCAGAAAGCGGCTCCATCCCTTCAGGCCGGTTCTCCAGAGACTGGCTGCATTAGAGACCTCCCGCGCTCAGACACGGCTAAATGGGGAAAGTTAGCAAGCCAAAACTTTGTTCCTGATTTGAATTAGAAAATTTTGCCTGCGGCTGCCTGAGAGTCCTGGAGACCCGTGTCCTTGTTGGCCTTGTAAACTGCTAGCCTAGCTATTTGAGCTAAAAATAATTCTTTCCTTGAGAGCTTTTCTCCCACAGTTTTCTTTTGAGGAGCTGGCATTGAATAAAGTAGCTTAAGAAAAATTACAAAACAGGGCAGCACTCCAAGCCGAAAGCCTGCAAAGCCCTCCTGAGTGGTGGCCACACACCGCTGCGGGCTCGCAGCTGCCCTGGGCTCCTCTCGCGCCAAGCGTGCTGCACGTTTTACTGTAGGTATTTTCTTTCTTTTAAACAGCCCTGATCCATTCACCCGTAGATCTTTGAAGACTGAGTTTAGCTCTGATGTCATGTCAGCCAGTGGTTTTGGGGTTTATTTTTTTATACCCTTTTATACGCTTTTGCTGTGCCAGATGTTACTAAGGGTTTATTGGGTTTATTGGTGTAAGGCTGGGAGCAGTTCCCTGCTTGCCAAAAGTGTTTTAGTCATTTGCAGGCCTCTCCAGGCATCACCTGGCCACACAGCCCTCCGAGGCTGGCTCTGTAATTGCCATTTAATTATTTCAGCTCCACTTTTTTTTTTGGTAAATAAAGGGGAGTTGACTGACCTCTCTGTAGCGGAGCTCTAGAAATTCGCTGCAGTTTCAGAGAATCCTCAAATAACCGCCGTCTTTGGCAAAGCTCGTTGTCTGCTAAGGAAAGTTCAAGGGCTGGATAGAAGGATTTAAAGCTGAAATAAGTCCAGCAATTATGATGAAGTCTATAAACATCATGCAACTGATGATTTG
This sequence comes from Struthio camelus, assembly GCF_040807025.1. Classification (NCBI taxonomy): domain Eukaryota; kingdom Metazoa; phylum Chordata; class Aves; order Struthioniformes; family Struthionidae; genus Struthio; species Struthio camelus. The sequence goes on from NC_090945.1 coordinate 26,529,293, forward strand.
GCAAGCCAGAAAAAAAAAGAAAAGGCAGCCATGTTCCTCAGATAAGAGATTAACAACAAAAATCTGTGGTCGACTCAAATATTTATTAAGAGAAAACCATGAATGAAAAAACGAAAAATTGCCAAACTAAAATGTTCTCTTGTCAGATCTGCATAAAGAGTTTTAAAAAATTGTGACATTAGTGACAAAGTTTTAGAAATGAAAATTTGTTTTCTAACCAAAAATAAGCTATTGAAAAGTATGTGAAGGGAAAATGCTTTTCAGTATCCCAGTGCCCTACCACGTTTCCTACAGGCGCTGGATGCTTGTCAGAGGCCTCGACTTTTAAGTTCTCAGTAAGAGCTGGATATCTGTGCCATAATTTGCTATTAACGAAGAAGAATGTGGTATTTCAAGTGTATTGTGATAAGCGGAGGTAGATATTTTGAAAATTGCATTGCAGCTATTTGAAATGAAAGGGAATGATCCCCTCCGTTGCCACCCGAAGGGTAGCGTCACTTAACTACTTGTCCCTGTTGGGCTTCTTCCTTACCTGCTTCTCTGTGGTTTCACATTTTTAGATGAGGCACTTTTTGGGTGGAGAGGGAAAAAGACCAATACTCTTTCCTAAGCATATGCTTTCATAAAGTTTATGCTTTGTTTGTCACCCGTTGAGAGATGTTAAAAACACAGGAGAGCTATTTGTAGATGATCGGCATCCCGGGATCCATCTACTCGAGCGGCTCCGTGATCAACGTGGGCTGGGGGTTTTTTTTGTGTAAACCTTCTCTGCGTCCACACTTGGGGCCCTGTGCAGCAGGAAAACGTGCACAAATGGCTTCTCTCCTGGGAAACCCAGAGTTTGTTTTAGTTGGGAAACCTGGAGCCGTGCAGAAGGGCTTGTGCTTGCTTGGTCAGATGCGCACGTGCACCCTCTCTCTTTGTTTTTTTTTTGATATCTTTCTGCTTGGATAGTGCCAAAGAAAAATGGAAAAATTCAGTCAGAGCAGAGTCTCTGCACAAAACACAAGCGGTTTTCTCGAGGCCCCTGCTGTGCAGGAGAGAAGCATCCACTGATTGATCCACCATGTCGCTTTACCTTTTCCCAAGATTTCACAGAGTTAAACGTCTTTGTCTGTAAAGATCCCAAAGCAGGTGTAAATATGATTGAGGCTTTACAGCGGAAAAGAAAATCAAACGTAAGCTTGAAGAAGAAAAAGGGAGGGGGGGGCAGTGCCTGGATTGGTAGATGTTGTTTCTGAATCTAAGAACACACTCACGCTTTGGTATTTTGGAGACCTGGAAGCGGAAACCTTTGAACATGTTCCCTTCTCCTTTTAATGAGTCTCAATTTACCAGGTTTATATCATTTTTATTTGGAGAAACGCTCGCTGCTGTGTGCTGCACGCTAGTACCACACTAGATCATTAGAGCAGCAGCCCTTTGTGCTCGGCGTTTGCAGATGGATGGCTTTTTCCATCGTACATCACTGCTGTGACAGCAGACGGATGATCTACAACTCGGAGCGCGGTAACTCTGATGATGTGGCTGTGGCTATAGCAATAACGTGGGCCTACTCCAGGGAGAGCAACGCTGCGTGGCTTTTTTAAAGGTGAAGCGAAAGGCTTGAATCCCTCCTTGTTTCCTATCTCCCTCCCTCCCCAAAGCTGTTTCAGGTCCCAGATTGGGTGGGGGAGAAGAAGAGATTAATCTGTCTATCTGCAACAGAAACATCTGAACTGGGGCGAGAGAGATCATTGACTTTAGAGGCTAGATGGGATATCAAAAAATGAAGCTTTGTAAATGAAGAGTTTCCAGATATGCAAAGGAACGTCCAACTTTCAGATCTCTAACACACGATGGAAATTGTGTGATATCAGGAGCAGAATGAACTTGTCATTCATGCAGCTTCAGTTTGATCAGCTATGGTTCTTCCATAGTTTCTTATCTCCAGTATTCCTTAAAAGTCCAGCTCCTGAAGGCTAGAGTGCGCGCTGGAATGACATCTTTCTCAAGTAAATAAGCATTGTTTTTCTCAAAGTTGGGCATAAACTCTTCAGATCATGACATCAGTTACCCATAAAGGCTCAGGGACAAGAAAAGGCCAAAGAAATATCATACCTTTTACTATAATGATGATGATGATTTTTAAGCTATTCTGCTGATTTAGGGTTAACTCATGATTGTTGATTGCTTGGACGTCACAATATTGAATTTAGATCCTTGCATAGCAGTCTCCGTCTCCGCGAAACACGGCAGCCAGTGGTACCATACCAGAAACCAAGCTTGTTCTGCTCTCCCTCTCCCAAGCATATCAACAGAAGTATATTGGCCATGTTTAATATGCCACAGTGGTTTGTGCGGTGGTTTGAGAGCTGACTTTTGGCTCTCAGCCATGCACCCAGAGACGGCCGGTCACCCAGAAGCTGGTGATCCTAGTGACAGGGCGTTCTCACCTGTTGGACCTGACGTGGCGTTTGATGGCCCGAGGTTTGGGGCTGTGGGTTTGTGCGGGGAGCCGCGGCTCTGTCCCTGTCCCACCAGCCCAGTTACTGTGCACAGCCCAGTAACCAAAGCCCAGTACGGTGAAAGACCCACCTTCAGCAATGTTCAGCTTGCCTGAGCCTCGTTCCTCGCGCAGTGTTGGCCTCGCTGTCCCTGTGTGCCGGCGGAGACCACCCAATATGCTTAACAGTCGTCTTTACCTCTGTCTAAACCAGGTGGGAGGCCTCTGGCAGTTTACAACATTTGGGCTCACTCCAGCAGCCCTTGGTGTGTGCTGGCCTGCTGGAGTTTTGGGTTACAGTGAAGCCACACAGATGAGTAAAGGTACCCAGAAAGTTGCGTGTTGGACTCCAGGTCGCACGTACAGCGGCGGGGAGCTGACGTACCCTGGTGAGTGGGGACCACCTGTGCGAAGAGGTGGTTGTTATGCCCCGTGCGTGAGCTTGCTTGCTAAATTGCAATGCCAACGTAGTGCAGAAAAGGCAAAGGATGGGGTTTATTTACCTATGGGAAGCAAACTGCATCTTGTTCTAAGAACGTACTATTTTAGCAAGTAGGGAGCATTCACCAAGCACCTTTTCCAGGTTACGTATGGTCAAGATGAAAAACGCCCTGTTGTGTGTTGGTCCCTGAGGGGTCAGTTTTCTTCTGATCTGGCTGCTGTGCAGCCCCAAGACTGCCTCCCTGTTCCCCGCAGCTGGCAGAGGCCAAGGCTTGCCCCAAATGTCCTAAGAGAATGACGGGCAACTATAGTGGTGCCCGCATCATGGGTCCTTTTGTTCCCCGGCTCATTTCCCTGTGTTGTGCTTGGACAGTCTAAAAGGGCTGGAAAGTGCCTGTATCTAGCCCAGCAAACAGTCCCCTCGTGCGTCTTACAGCCAGGCGTAGGGCAGAGCAGCCCCAGGGCTACCTCTGCCCACCCTGGAGAGGAGACCCAGCGCAGACCCAAGGGCAGAGAAGCTTGATGGCTCTCATTGCTGCTGACCACCTGTAGCAAAACCTCTGCCTCAACATGGAGAGCATCTTATCCGAATAGTTTCTAGCCTTTGCACCTAATCTGCTTTCTCTGGGATGTTTTGTCCTACGCGTGAAGCTTTGGGGTAAGGAGAGACCCCCAGCGGGTCAGCCACGACCTCCGATGTGGCTGCTAACGCGTTGCTCTGCTCGTTTCCCCGCCATCCTTGGGAGCCTGGTTTCTGGTCTCTCTGAGCATCTCTGTGGTGACGGCTACTCTCCAGTCTCCCTTGACAGGTTGCTCCATTATCTATTGGATCTTGGTGTTATGTTTTACCTAATATTCAACCTAATTTTCCCTTCTGCGGTTTAAGCCTATTAGTTCTTGTTCTGTCCTCACTGACTAATGAGAATGGGTCCTAATCCTCTTTATAACGTCCCTTAACATGTTTGTAGACAACTACGTGTCCCTTCAGTCCTCTCCTGTCCGGACTGAACATGCCCAGTTCTCTTTGCCTTTTCCTCACCGGTCTTATTTCCAGATCTTCAGTCACTTCTGTTACGTTCCTGTGACCACTTCCCAATTTAGCTTTTAAAAAAAGCGCCGCCCCTCGCTGCATGCACTGCTCCATTGCCTCTGTAGCTGAAGAAGAGCAGCATAATTATCGTGCCTGGTTTTCCCACAGCGCCACTATTAACTTTTTTATTTCGAGAGGCATCTTCTCTCGCTCATATACAAATCCAGGGCTTGCAAACCTCCCTTGCGCAAGCTGACTTAGCTTTTGACCGGCCGGTAACGCTGCAGGGGGTTACGTGCCCGGCAGCGCGCACTGCGCCCTGCTGCATGTGCACTGCACTGTGCCCTGCTCCTCGTGGCGCGGAGCAGCGCTGCTGAGCTGCCTTGCTTTTCTGGTTTTGGCTGGGACCTCCAGATCCTATAGCCAAGTAATACCGTTCCCAGCATTTTCTGTTACCGCGTTACACTTGTGCATTTCATTATTTTCTGTTCTGCAGAGCACTCTACCTGAGTTTGCTGAATCTCCGTACATTTCTTTAATTTACCTGCCAAACACCACACACACTGTCATCTTGTCCTTCTCGGTATTTACTGATCCTCCGTGGTTTATACGGTGTCTAAATCCGGGCTCGCTCTTAAAGGCGCTGACGGCTAGATTTGCACGCCTGGCTATGCCACGAGCTCCTAATGAAAACAGCAACAAGCCGGGGGGGGAATAAACTCACCACCTGTGGAGCCTTGTTTGGCATCCTCGTTCAGCCTAATAAAGAATCATTCATGTTTAATTGCTACATTTGATTGTTTAATTACAGTTATTTTGCACGCCATCTTGTAGTTTTGTCTTGGCTTTAGACACTATCTGCTACCTTACCCTTTCTGAATAGTGAATTATGCTATAATAGAAAATTACGTTAGTAAAAGAATTACAACTAGGCCTTTAAATTGTAATCAGGATTATTTTAAAAAATCTGTTCATAAAACCCTTTTTACTTGGTGCTGCCGTATAAATTCAAATCCAGACTTTTTTCTGCGTAAGAAGAATTATGTGAGTAACTCCCTTGAATGGCCTTGCAGGGCCGAGATATGGGTAGCCTCATCGTGTCTCACTGAAGTTTTAGCAAATTAAGCTTGCTTTGTTTAAATTCCGATTTATTCTAACCACGGCAAACTTTTTTTGTAGATGCTTAACTTGGCATAAAATCAGTGTATCGCAGGTTGGCTTGGCGTGGTAACGTTCCGCCTTTGAATCCATACCAACCCGTCTGAGACAGGAGTACGACGGTCTGCTGGCAAACCTGGCGCCTGTGTCACTAACCGAGCGGCAAGAAAACCGGGCAAGCTCAGCGGGGCCTTGTTGGCGTTCCCCTCCCGCCGCTGCGAAGGGAGGCACTGGCGCCGGGGCAGCGCTCTGGCCCCTGTAGCCGGCGGGTTTCCCTTTGAGCGTGTCACGGGATTTCTCAGCTTGCATTAAGGTCTCCTGATTTTTGGGCACTGGGGTGATTTCTTTCCTTGTGCCATCTCCGTGTGACCGGCAGAGAGAGAGGAAGAGGAGGAGGGCCTCCTCCGGGGTTTTGTCCCCGCTTCTGCTTCCCTGTCTGTCTTCAAGCTGGTTGCCCAAGTGCTCTGCCCACGCGGAAGAGAGGTGACTTTCTGAGCCCTGTCTCCAACTAGGGTTTTTAATACGCGGGAGCTTTAGGGTGCTAGGAACTGGTGCCTACAATTTAGGGGAAAAAATGTGGAAAAGGCGTTTATCAAATAATATGAAGAATGAATAAATTCAGGTCGTTGCAGCCTGTGTGAGGGTTTTCCGTAAGAAAGAAAGAAAGAGCGAGCTAAAGGACAGTTCAGTGCTAGTTATTTACCTGCTCGGCAGCCCCAAGGGACTTCCCCTGGGACGCACCTTGAGCTCGTTCCCAGCAAACTCCTCCTTTGCCTTTACCGCTGTCCAGCTTTTCCCCTTCCCACCTCGGATAGCCAAGAAATGACTTGCTACCTGGTGCTTTCTTCAGGATAATTTCAGGCACTTCTTGCTCCGTTAAGATTGTTGAGAAGATCAGGCTCATGTGCTCAAATCAGTTTAAGGTGCTTTGAAGGAATATGGCACAAGAATACTAAATCACTGTTCAGCGTTTGACCAGATATAAAAATAATCCATACTAATGACTAGTTTCTTAAAAGGGGCAGTGTATTTTTTTTATTCGTACGATAACAAAGGAGGAAGCTACTAGTGTTTCTGCAGACAAGGTGCATCTTACTGAGACAAAGATGCTGTGACAGCAGGCAATTTTCAGCTCTTTTTCGGTAAGCTTTCTATGGCTTTTCTTGCCTTTGCGCTCATAAAAAGCCAATTTTCCATGTCCCTACTACGCAGAAAATGGGGCAAGATTTTAAAAATACAGCTCCACTCCATTTGGCTGCAGCTGACTAAAAGAAAAATGAAGTTCAGCACTTAACTGATTCCTTTACAATATTTAAGGCTAAATTAAAAATCAAAATGTCAGGAGGTTCAATACGTCAGTGGGCCTTTTGACAGGCTGTGCAGGCTGGAGAGAGCCGTGCTCTTTCTGAAAGCCCAACCCAACCGCTTGCGGCTGCCGCGCTGTTTTGAAATTCTGGCCCTTCATCTCGGCCCTTTTTACGTAGCAAGGCCAGTAAAACATTCTGGGTGCTGTTCCTCTCCTCCTCAGAGCGGGAAGCCTCCGTTTCATAGTGTAGCTATCGGTTTATTAGGGTAGCTGTTTTCCATTACCTGCCTTACGGTAGAGCCCAGGAATCTTGCAGGCTGCCTTGTCCCGCCGCGCAAAACCCGCCTTTGCTGCCCGCCACGTGTTTATCTTGCCGGGCCCTCAGCAAATCATTTTTTGTTTTGCGTCTCAGTTTGTGTTTGTAAAACAGGGACGATAATAGGCGATAACAGTTGCCTTCTCCGCAGAGATGCGGTGAAGATTAATTAGCGCGTGTTTATACACAGATTGGCGACAGCGACGCGCAGGTTTGCACAGCCCCAGACTGATGACTATCGCCGCCGCGCTGACAAAGAAGCGCAGTCAAGGACGGGAGCTGCTGCCGCTGCAGTCGCTTGCAGGATGGATGATGTATGCGGCCTTGAAGAAAATCCCCCCCAAAGCCGGTGCGTCCGCCCCTAGGAAAGGAAGGCGAGGCCATCGAGAAGTTGAGGTTTTTGGCACCGCGCTGGCAGGACGGCGCTGCGGTAGTCCCATTCCCCTGCTTCTCGGCAGAAGCCGCGTTACCTACTGCTTGCGACTTAACCCGTGCCCGTCTTCGGGGGCTCTTTAGGTCCTAGGGGGCTCAGATCTGAAGCCAGGCACGCCGGCGTGCAGCCGGCATAACCGCACTGGAGCTGGCTGGGCCGAACGGCACTGATGCTGGCGAGGCTGAGCAACCCGCATCCCAGGCTTTGCCACGGGTGCAACGGTGGGATTCACCTCTGCCCCTCGCACCCGTCTCCACCCGTCACGCGCAGGCGGTGGGCTGCAGCAAATGGGCCCCTTTCGGGTTGCCCAGCCAGCAGGTTAGACTGTTTTCGCTGCGACGCTGCCTCTCTCGCGGCTTGCACGCTGCCCGCTGGCGCCCAGGTCGGGCTGCAGGTCCCGGGTTTCCGCTGCGACAACCTGCTCCGTCGAAGCAGGGGCTAACGCAGAGCACGCGAGCCCAGGGCGTGCAGCGAGTGCCGTGTCCGTCGGCAGCCCCCCCCGCGTCGGACGCTTGGCCTGCCCTGGGGCGGCGGGGGGCTGCGGGTCCCTTCCTCGCCGCCGTCCAAACGAATCCGAAGAGCTCCGTCTGCGCTGCTGCTGCCCGTAACCCCGACCGCGTTGCTGCGTGATCCCCTCCGGCAACCTGCCTGCCAGCCTGCTTTCTCGAGCCTGACGTAGGCGCCCCTCGGTACCGACGAGCAGCGCTTTAGCTGAAAACCCAGCCAGCGCCCGCTGTTCAGTAGCCTCTCTCACACTGTAACGAAATCAGCGCTCCTGAAACTTCCTCCGTTTGTAAGGATGAGATTTTTTTCAGCAAACATTTTTAACAGCAGTGGCTGCAGCGGACGTCCGTGCCATCAAGGCCGAACTCTACGGAGGGCAAAAAGAGAGGTGTGCGTGAGCGTGCGTTTGATAGAAAATCCTGTGAATTTTCTCTCCAATTTTACAGGCTGGATTGCGCATAACTGATTCAGGCCATGGGATTTTGGGCTATTGACATCCATTTAGTTGCGTGGGCTTACAGGAAGGCTGAATTTGGTCCAATTTGCATTGCAAAGTACACGCAGGTGACAGTGCAATATGACAGGAGATTGCTATTACTGAGATGAGATTTTACACTTGCAGCCTAAATTGGGATCTTATTTGTCTGAGAAATGATGGTGCACTGGAAAAAAATGACTAAACAGCTGATAATTTAATATTGGCTCTGTCCAGTAAGTATCTCTTTAGTTTCCTATTTCCAGTTAAGATTAATTTTCTGATCAAACTGCACAGGTGGTGCAGTAGCCGCAGCGTTACACTGAGGATATGAGGATACGTGTGCTATATCCTGGACTCTCCACGAAAAAGCCGGTCGGGAAGGGAGGCTGATGGCTTTTGGTAGAAGCTCTGTAAGAAATAACAACTCTTCTTTTGTTTCGGAAAAGTCATTTTGGCTCCTGCCAATCAGGGGAGCTCTTCCCTCGTTTTTAAAGCGCAGGCAGTATTTTGCGTCCCTAAGGACGCTTTTGGTTGAATTCGGTGGTAATTGCAGCTACCGCTGCCGAGGGGACGGCAAGGGCCGCGGGTCGTGGGGGGCCCTGCGGCGGGCAGGCAGAGGGGCTGGCCGCCGGGCTCGGTGGCTGCGCTCCCGACCCCGCTGAGCCCTTCGGCGCCCTCCAGCCTGGCAAGGGGGAGAGAGAGCGGGTCTGCTGGGGAAGGGGAGGAGGTTTCCCGACCGTCGTCCGTAACGCGTCTCGAGCGGGCTCAGCAGCGGGCGCCGAGCGTCTCATCCGGGCAAACGCTGGAGCGTCACCGGTCGTTTTGCTGTCTTGCCTTCCTTGCTCTTCTTCTGCCGGCATGCGAAATAGTCACTGCTTCGCAGGGTCTGCTAACTGGGCGGTTTGTTGCTAGTATGTGGCTCTGCGTGGAGACATCTTACTCCGAGCATTCCTGGCACCATCTGCTGCCTTTCTTTATTTTAATTTCTAGAAAGGGTCTCGCTGTTATCCAGGAAGCAGGGGAGCAATCTGGATGGAGTCGACCCAGATCCCAGAAAACAGGTGTCTGTTTGTCCCACGCGCTAATTAGCGTAGACTTGGTCAAAAGGCTTCTGAGCTTTTATTTGTTTATTTTACTAATTTCTGTAGCATCTGTCACCATGACAGCGATGTGCTACGATTGCAGGAAATTAAAACACCTAAGGCAAGCAGCTCATCAAGCGCAGAAGCAAGCAGGGGAATCCTGCACAGAGCCCTCGGTGTCGCTACGGTCCCACTTTGACGGGCACCAGAGTTCCTCTTTCTGCAGGGGAAAAAAACCACCTTTGTGTGATTGTGGCACTGTTTTGGGCTTCTGGTGTTCAGAAAAGTGCATTGTTTAGAGTTACTGTTTTAAAAGAAAGGTCTATTGGAAAAAATACTAAAAAAAAAAAAAAAATTTCAAATAAGCAATGCAGAGAAACCGGAAGAGATTATTTTGGGCTCCTTTTAACCTTGACAATGCTTTAAGCTCTTTACATAAGATATTGAATGTGTCAGTCACAGTTTCAACCCTTCTCATTCAGTTAGAGACCCGCTAACTTCCCTTGAACATCAAATCATCATCTTGTATTAAGAGCCTCCAGAAGATTTTTTTCTGGGTGTCAAAAAAAAAAAACATTTGCATTATTCTCATTGCACCTGAATTTGTTTTTATTTGTCGTCTTCGAGTCAACAACTCAAACACCTTTGTACACCTACCAAAGAGCATCCTGCAGTGTAGTCAGTGGACTGCTCTCCTATGCAGCTTTCGTTAGTATTGAAAACTGAAATGCATTTCTCTTGATTAGCACCAATGAAACGCCTGCCACGTGAGTAACGGACCACACAGAGCGGTATACCTTCCCCACGTCCGGCGAGTCTGTGCGGATGGGGAGAGCTTTTCTGCTTTGCTCCTGCAAGCTACGCCTGGATTTCACAGAGCCATTCGGTAACTCATCTCATAAATCCGTATCATAACATTAGCACCCTCGCTCCTCTTAAAATAATTGCGTTCCTTCTACCTCCAGCCGTAAACTTCAGTGCGTTGTTAAACAGCTGTCGTGCTCTGCTCTTAAAACGCCCAGGATGATTCAGGGTGCAGAGCAGCCCGGTCTTCCTCCGGGTGAAAGACGCGCCATGAACCTAAGAGGTTCATTATTCGCTAATCCATCTAGATATGTATGGGATAAATTCGTTCACAGCAAATAATTTATTAGTGGGGCTTTTTCATCAATAAGTTACGCTAATGAATGCATGAGTCTCTTTTAGCTCCCTATCCAGCTGTTTAAGTTATTTATTTGGTATTAATTACTGGGAAGCACACGCTGTTTCGTGGAGCCCCTGTAAACAAGCAGTGTGCTTCTTGCCATAGGAGCACAGCGAGGTTAATGTAAGGAGCTCAACTTGACATGATTTTGCAGAGATTTTGGACGCGTGGAGTCACGGAAGGGTCCGAGGCTGGCGGCAGAGCCGCTTGGCCACGGCGGTCAGAAAGGGTGAGCTGCTTGCCTTTGCTCTTCGTGCCTCTGCCTTTGCGAGGTGACTACCAACTATCGCATCCAGTAATGTCTTGGCCAAACTTTTGTTTTGTCCGTGTCACTAGGCTGTCTCTGCTGCTTTTGAAAACTGATTTTATTTCATGGCAATCTTCTCTTTGCTTTGTTTTCTGCGCTGTTTAGGTGCCAATCTAGAGGCTGCTATTTTTAGGGTTTTTTTTTCCCTTGCTTGCTTGTTTTAAAACAATTTGTCGGTCTCGAGTATGATGTGTTTTAAGCGGCTAAAACAGAGCGTACAGTGTGTGGATTCAATATAAATTGATTTGAGATTGCAGCAACCCTGGGCCCTTTGTATACTAAAAAGTGGAGATGCCGAATGCTGGCACCTGAGTAGAAGTCACTATATGTCAGGCTGAGAATACAGCCTCTTTCAAGTTTTTAAAAACATGTTGCAAGCTATTTTCTGAGCTGCAGATATCTAGTTTTCTGTGCTTGGAAGCAAACCTAAGTTTGTTTTCCAGTCATCCGAGGAGACTAACTTTGGAAACCCTCTAGTGAATATTGCTTTGAAACCTGTATGAACATAACCGCACAGCACTTACTAAAAAGGAAGCTAACCCAAAAAAGGCTTTTGTGGCATCAGGAACGGGTGGAGCGGACAAGTGTCTACTAAGGGTAGTCGGCTCTAAATGTCAGTGCTGTTCTCCGATCCGCAGGGGCAATTCCTCTTAACCTGATCCCAAAGTCTGCAGCAAACCATTGTATTTCAGAGCCCTTGGGAGCGTATTTCATAGGATGGAGATTAGAAAGCAAGAACTGAAAACTGAAAAGTGCTTCATGGTGTCTCTTTAACGGCTTAGGATTGATTCATTTTAGTATTTGTGTCTGGGTCTTATTCACTGCTGCCTCATAGATCAATGGCACAACGGAGTCCCCACTCTTGTTGATGCAGCATATGGGAGCGGGATCCATTATCTTTAGCTCCCAGGACTATAAAACGTCTAATAAACTCAGCAGCGAGAGTGCCAGATTTGTGCGGCACTGCCAGCTGCTGTAGCCTTGTTGTCTATTAAGCTACGTTTTTAGTTTCGTTATTGATGGGGAATGTTGATAGTCTAGCAAATAACGTTGCTTGCAGATTTGAGGCGCTTTTCTAAAGCACCTAGGATGTTAGAGAGTTGAAGTAGGATAGTGGCTGCTAGCAGTGAAAGCAAACCGGTGAGGAAATGGCCCCTGACATGCACGGCGCGGATTCATGGTTCGTTTGGTTTAGTCTTCCTTTGGAAACCAGGAGGCCTCCCAAAGCATACCGGTGGGACTGTAGGTGAACACTTGTTCAGGAGCCGTTGTGCCTACCGGCCCAAGGAGCAGAGCTGGCTCCGGCAGCTCAGCGCTCCCAGCAGGAGCGAATCCCTACGGAGAAATCCTGCTGGCCCTGGCACTCCCCCAGCTGGGCTCTGCCTTGCCTCCTCCTCCTCCTCCTTCTCTTTTCCCTTCTGCCAGGCAGGCTCTGGATCCAAAAATGGGGCAAATCCCCAGCTTACCACCTAGTTAAAAAAAGACCCGCTCTTTATCTCCTAGATCACTTTCTCCTAGGACAGCCGGACTCCCAAAGTGACTTCAGCTCCTATTCCTCCTCTTGCAGTGAGGGAGGCAGGTAACGATTCCCGCTGCAGTGAGAAATCAATTTAAATTAACATGGGAACAGTCAGTCCTTACTCATGCCAGGAAACCCTCCAGCTGGCTCTCGGAGTCTGAGTAGGAAGTTCAAATGCCTCATTCTCAAATATCCATCTTGCAACACCGAACCCTGGCCATGGTTTCCTTGAGTATTAGTTTGCTGGTCCGGCTGTTTTTTAAGCATCTTCCCTAGCTGACTGCATTATAATTTGACTCCATGCTGTTCTCCCACCCAGAGCTCTGTGGCTCCAGCTACACCTTGGGAATAATTTCCATAATTGCACTGAAAATAGCACAAAGCATGACCTTGCATATGGAAGTTGTTATTGGTGGGGGGGGAAACACCTTTCCACTCTTTTTCACTTGTTCCCTGTGCATTGCTGTTGGAAGTACATTGCTGTTGGAAGTACATTGCTGTTCCCCTCCAGTCTTGGTTTTTATTGCTTCCTTTATTCCTCTGGGGTGTGAAGCTCAAGCACAGCTATGGGGCGTCAGGCAACGTTTTCCATCTCCAGTGTCTTTAGTTTTGGCACTTAGAAATCGGTAGTAGGCACTCAAGTGGAAGTTAATACGAGCCAGCATCTACACCTCCCATTTCATGTGCTGCGTATCGATGCCTTTGAACAATCTCTAGATATGGTCTAGGTGCTTACACATTTGAATTCGTACTGAGCCGTAGGCATCTGCTCTTGAAACGGGAAACCTAAATCCCAAGAGCAAGATTCGTTTCTGTTCTCAGGCATCTATGCAACTTCTTTGGACTAGACAAATGAAGACAAAATTTATAGTATTAATGCTGATATAAAGGCAGAAGAAAATATCCCTGAAGTCTCACGGGGGCTAAGGTCTGCAAGCTTGGTGATCAGAGTAGTTGTCACCCATTCTTGGTGGTAGAGCTCTCCCAGTTCGTAAGTCCACGCTCACTGCCCGCTTGACAGCCTTCCCGGGGCATTTCCGATCTCTCAGTCTTTGCCATCGATAGCGGCCACACTGGAAAAATACTGTTAAATGCTGGTTTGTCTCTGCCAGCTTTTCTCCAAGGGACAGAAAGAAAGAAGCTTATGTCTTAGGAGGAGCTTCTTTCAAAGAACATGGATGAGAGGTTTGGAGCAAATGATTTTTAGAAATTACTTAAAATTTGCTAAAATTACTGGATATTTCAAAATATTTTTCTATTTTTCACTTACCTTTAGCTCCATATAGATTATCTACCATTATAAATTCTAAATGACAACATTCGTGAAAATAAGGGAGATGGCAATGACTTGTTTGACAAAAACACAACTTCTGCTTGGTGAAGTTGTATATCTTGATCAGAAGACGCCAAGAGACACAGTGGGTTCATTGCTTCCGTCGATAGTTTGTTCAGAGGTTTTCACCCTTCTTAAAAATGCATTCCTTCCATCTCAAATGTGTCTGTCTTTCAGCTTCCGCTACTGGTTGCTGTTATCTACCGCACTGAAGAACTTTATAGTTCTACTATTTTCTTTCTGCAAAGGTATAGTACATTGTAATCAAGCCACTTCTAAATCTTCTTTGTGATAAGCTAAACAGATTGTGCTCTTTATGGTTCTCACTGTAAAGCACTTTCTTCAGCTCTTAAATCATTTCTGTGGTGCTTTTCTGTGCAGTCACCAATTCTGTTACATCCTTATAAAAAAGATGAACCCTGGAGCCCAGCGTGTTATCAGGCACTGGCCTCACCTAGGCAGTATACAGCCTAAAAAGTCCATGCCTAAATCTGCTCGCTTTCCTCTCTTTCTATATACAGGGATTATTTTACCTCTTTTGAGGATGGCTTTGCCCTGGCACCTTGTGTTCAGTGGCTCGTCCAGGAGGACCTGAAACTCTTTGCCGTTATTGCAGGTTTTCCTGCTGCCTGTTTCCAGGCCGTGGCTTCCATCCTGCAGTCCTAGGCTTTACGTCTGCCTGTATTTAAATGCAATTTGTTGGAGCAAGCCTGTCTGAGCAACCGCGGCACCGTCCTCAGCCTGATGCACAGTTCCACTGAGGGCTTTGTGGTGGGACTGCTTGGTGCCTCACGTGGACAGTGATCTGGGACTGCTGTCCCAGCTCCGCAGTGGACGTGCCATAGAAAAGGCCTGTAGTCCATGGGAGATCATGCAACGAACCTCCCGGGCCTGTCCCCTTCAGGCAATAAAAAGGGGACAAAATGAAGTCCCAGGGACATATCTGGTGCCCTCTGGCACCACTCGTGTAACAGCCCTGTTGTTACCTGTCACATCCCCAAATCGGCAGAGTTTTAGATTTCATCAGTAGTCTTGAGTGTGAAACATTTCAATGTCGGGCTCAGTGTGGGCCACTTCTGGCCTGCAGGAGAAACATCTCCGTTTGAATTCCCACTGAAAAATACCTTGCGAAATCCAGCAGCTCTTTGTCCATTTAATGACGTCTTTACTGATATTGCAGAGTGCTGGTTTGTTAATCACCAGGCTGCAGTGAGTCAAGAAGCTGGCAAATGCAAGAGAGCCATCACCAAATCTGCAGTCAAAAAGAGAGAGAGGGTTTTTTGTTGTTTTTCTTGAGACAAGGTTTCTATTTAGAATAATACCGACTGGCGTTAATTCTCACGTAAAATCTGTACCAGCGCTTCCATTTGGCATGGGAACGATGCTAGGAAACTGCTCCAGCAGGAAGAAAAATGTCCCGTGTCCAAGGTAGGTCCCCAGCAGTTGTCGCCTTGCCTGCAGCTACCCGCTGGTGTTGCTCTAGGTGGGGAACAGAGGGTGTTGCCCTCCCCTTTTGAACTTCCTTGGTTTTCCCCCTTGTGTTTGCATGCTCATCGCTTGGCTTCGCTGCTTCTCTCCGCTTTGTGGGTACGGGAGGGTGATGTATGATGGAGATGTGAGGGCCCCAGCCGCTGGGCTCGTGCAGGGAGCAAGCAGGGCAGCCCTGGCCCCGGGGACCATGCAGCAGCTCTTTGTACAGCACGTGCCAGCAGTGCGTGCCGTCAGGTGCTCGTCCGTTAAAATGCTTTCAGCGCTACTTGTCCTTACGACCTAAATAAAAATTTAAAAAAAGACTTTTGATTTTCCAGGCGAGGGCTTTAGAGATGTCCGTCTCTTCATTGGTTTTTTTGTCCTTTGCGTGTTGTTATCGCTTCCGTTTCTTGAAGCTCCACGAGTTGTAAGCACGTGGCTCGCCGTGCAGGCGTGCTGGTGAATGTTTTACAGAGGGTCCTACAAATCCAGGTGCAGAGAGCGTGGCCCCTTCCTCTACAGCAACAGCCACTTTTTAAAGCGGCGCAGTCTTCAAGGGAGCTAAGCCGGCCTTTTCCTGCTGAGATTCAGGGAGCCAAAGAGCAAAATGCAGCCAAAAGCAAGAATAAACATGCCTCAAAAACAATGTGGCGTTTGAGTTGCAGCAGGGCTTAAAGCGACTCAGCGAAGCTCTTGTTTATCACTGGAGTTATGTCACAGCCTTAACTGGCCTCTGCATATTGTTTTAATGGCTTTTTTCAAGGCTCAAAAGGGCCAGCAGAAATCTCTAGGGATGGGAGGAACCGCAGGAATATTATCTGCGGCCCAAGTTGTACGAGTCCGGCTGAGCGGCACAGAGGTGGCAGCAGCCCCAGCAGCGGGACGTGGCTCTGCCGCGGGAACCTCCAGGCGGGCTTCGACCGACGCCGAGGACGGAGGCGCCGCAGCCTCCGTGGGATGGATGCTGTTCGGCGCTTACAGGGGCAGCGGGGCGGGAGGAAACGTATTAGCAGCTAACGCGATGTCCTGCAGGGCCGGCTGCGCCTGTGGCCGCTGGCGCTGTCCCTCTGCCGAGGCCGGCTCCGACTTTTCTGTACCCTCCCGTTAGGTAGCTGGTCCGGGACAGAAATAACGGAGCCCACCATGCTTCACCGGCTTCTCTGATTTGCACGTGAAAGGTTGCAAACCGCAGCGCGGGCGCGCAGCAGCAACACGCGGTGAGGAGCAGCGCTCCTGTGCCCAGAAAAGAGCAATTGGCCGTGCAGTGAAACAGCTGCACTGACAGATTGCAGCTGGGACAAAATTATTTTACCAAGGAAGCTGCCAAGCGGTAGCGACGGAAAGATTTTTGGTTCTGACTGGGTTAAAAGTTCCTGCGGGGCTGAGTGGGGCAGGGTAGGGGGTGTTTATTAGCAAGCCGTGATGTCTTAAAATCGATCTAGCGCGTCGTTGGGGCTACGGAGCAGCGTCTTGGTGAGCTGCGCGGCGCTGCACGGCTCCTGGCCACCGCGCCGCTCCATCTCATGAGCCGGGATGGGGTGGAATAAAGTGGTTTGTTACACTGAAGTGAGCCACGCTGTGAGCATTGGGGATGTGGTTAACGCAAGCGCAGGGAAATTACACAGTGCCTGTTTTGGCTTTCTGATTTCCTCTAGCAGGCAGCGAGGCTGCAGGCCGGGCGCTCGCAGGGTTTTACTCCCTTCCGTGTTCTTGAATTATTAGCTTGCTTTCCCACCAAAGCAGCTGCTGGCCGCAGACTCACCCGCAAACCTCACGGGTAGGGCTGGAAACGTAAAGCAGCTCGAGTTTGCCGACCTTGACTTCAATCTCTCTTTTTTTTTCTTAACCACACATTAGCCCTTTTAACCTGCTGCTTGATGTCGCTTGTTTGCTGGAAAACGCGGGTAACCCAGCAAAACTGAGGCCGGGGCCGTTTTGTCCATGTGTTTTGTTGCTTCGGGGTCGGCGTTTCGCTGTGGCAGGCGCCGGGCAGCTCCCTGCGCGGGCGCCTCGCTGGTACCCGCTGGACAACTCTTCCCTGGCAGAGAAGGCTGCTGCGCAGCGAGGAGGAGGAGGAGGAGGAAAACGCCTCGGGGGAAGCGGCGCCCCAGGGGACTCAATTAGAGGCCCCGCAAGTAGCATGTTAGAAGGAAGCTTTTCTATTTTTGTACTGCTGTTTCTGATTCGGCGTTGGCTTCCTTTTTTGGGGGTTTTTTTTTTGGTTTTCCAGTTGGGCTACCTGGGACAAACACATCTGAGAGCGTAGAGGGACTATCGGGGTATCTTGGGCCCAAGTTAAATGCTTGCGTATTTTACATATTGGATAAAAGTTACTTTTATATAAAATATGTATAATATGCGTGCATATACGTACACACACCTCTACCTATATTTTTCCGAAGGGACTGCTTGGAAGCACAGCCCCTTGGCCTACCACCGCCTGCGTTTCGCCCTGCCTGCCCTCCAGCCTCTGCCAGTTCGCTGGGAGAAGCTGCTGAACGTGAAGCCGGTACGAGATGCTCTGCTCTGCCATGAAATCTCCCTCCTAGTCAGCCGGGACTGTTTCTTCCCCTGCTGCTGCTCAGCTGGGCTCGCTGCGCTGAGCAGAGTTACTGCAGCGCCCTGACTTCACCTTTGCCTTGGGCTTGTCCAGGAAACACATGCCAAAATAGTCTCCGAGGAAAACTGACCCTGGAAAATTCAGCTTAAGGAATAATAAAAGAAGTTGCTGCTGTCACATAGGAACCAGCAGGAGAATTCACGTCTCTCGCAGAAGGTTCCTGCTGGAGGAACCTCCATCCCGGGCAAAGGAGAGAGCGGCTCTGGCCCAGCCAGCTGTGAACCTCCCCGCAGGTACGTCGGGGGCCAGCTTTCCTAAGGAGGCGAAGTGCCCGTGCACTGCTCTGAGAGTCTCAGGCGTTTATAAAACGCTCGGAGAGCTGAGCAAGGGCAAAAAGCCGTACACAGCGCTAAACAGTTACTGCTGATGATTGCTGGGACGAAGGCACTCCAAAGACTTGACAGGTTTGCAAACCAGCGCCTTTTCCTGGGAGCCATTTCTCCAAAGTCTTTGTAATGCTTGTTTCAGGTTTTTTTTTTCATCTCGTGTGCTTTTCCTGCTTTACGTCATGCTTTCCATTTTAGAGATGTCAGATGATCTGTGATAAACTGACAGTATGTGCAGGAGCAGAGAGGAGACGAGGTCCATTTTAATGAGACTGACTCTGCCGGGTAGTGAAAACTGTGCCTTGACAAACCCCCGGATCTTGTTTCTCTTTGCAAAGCATCTTAATGTCATAAAATGGATTTTTTGCACAAATGCGGAAATGCAATTCCCAAAACAGATTTCTTTCCGTAGCCGCTGAAATGGAAACTTAGCACTGCAAATTATACGATCCCCTTAGGAGGGAAGCATGGCTGGAAAGCAGCGTGCTCTTGGCTCCTGGAAATTGATTGAAATTTTTCTGAATAAAAAATTTGCTTGTTTGGGGTTCGCCACTCACCCAGCATTCCCTGCAAGCACCGTGCTATTTCTCAGCAGTGATCTGAAGGAGTTTGGTTGACCAAAAGGAGAGGGGCGGGGAGAGAGCAAGAGCAGAAGAGGGCACAAGTACGGACGAAGCTGTGGCTGGACTTCACTAAAGGGAACCCTGCAGATGGGTAGAGAAATAAGCGTTCGTTGTTATCGTGCATTTATCGTGCCTGTGCACTGTTACTGTGGTTTTCACTGTCTCTTGAGAAGGTTACTCGCCCAACCCCTGCCCGCTGGCACAGAGATTTAATCCCACATGTGGGCAGTCTTACCCAGCACTGGCTAAAGATGACTTGTTCCTTCAGTGAAACAGGAAGAGTTTGGATGCTCAGAGGTCATTAGTGAGGCAGTAAGGGCAGAGATACACAGCAAAGCTCAAGGTAAACATGAGAAGGCACCACACTGTTCTCCACTCCTTTGCCATCTCTGAAAAGGACTTAGGTGCCTTTCATCACCTACGTAGCATCTTTATTCTTTGTGGATGAAGAAATACAACCAAGATCAAAGCTGTCTGTGGTGCTGCCATTTTACAGCTTGCATGCTAGCAGGCAACTGAATGCCAAGGCAATTGGACATGCGTTTCAATGCCGTTTTCATTTTCTGACTCCCTGTGGAAATTTCTGGTCGTTCTTATGGCTGAGGTAGACTCGTGCACCACTGCACTGACGCTGATCTCCACAGCTTACTTTCTAGTCTTTCAGGCAGGCTGGGCTCGTACTTCCTGCTGGTTGCCAGTCTGGGTGGATTTTGGAGCAGTAATCATAGTTCAGACAGGGTCAGCTGTACAAGGCCAAGGCATCTTGATGTTTTTTTCTGCTGTTTGCTATGGTCAGGAATGCTTGTGACATCTATTTCAATTCAGATTCCTGCAGGAACCAGAAAGACATCTTGACTGAGACAGATCTTTACTTAGTGAATTCCTTAACATAGGATGGAGGCTTGAACTGCAACATGATTACGTACAAACCTTCACTGGTTCAGTAATATGAAAAAACATCTAGACATATCAGCACCAACAAAATGCAAAAAGGCAGCTAGTCCTGCTCAAAGTTGCAAATAAAAGCTCTCTTTCAATGGTTATCTCTAATTTTTAACCTAGGCCTTATTAGCTTAAGATGCTCTGAAGGATCTACAGAGAAAATTTTTATGGAAGATGTTTTTAAAATCTTGATTTCCAAGGAAGTACTTTTTTATCCAGAACTTTTCCTAAGCTATTTTTAGACTCCAGTGCATGAATTCTAACATTTTCTGGGCAACTAAGTGAAAAAGTGAATAGATGAATAGTGGATGCAAAATATTCCAGACTTTAGAAGAGTCATGCAGTCCAGTTTGGCTCTACTGAAATGTGGTTTTTGTGATGATTTGTTCAAGCCTGCAGGAATTTTCATTTAGCTATGTATTTTAAAAAAAAAATCTAGTGTTCTGATGTTAACTTGTACCTCTGACTACAAATGACTTTTGTATTTTTTCAGGTAGGTCTGTGATATGTCTCCGATAGAACTAAGATCTAGTCTGGAGTTTGCTCTTTGTTTGTAAAAATCAGATTTATTTAAATAGATGTGTGAAATTCCATGTAACCGCTGACGAGATGATATTAACCAGTTTTTAAAGGCCGGATCACAACAGCTGCAGAAGAGAGGTCAACATAAACTTGACTGTTGTTCCAAGTGTTACTTTGACTTCAGTAATACTAGATACTGAAATGGGCTTCCGGGTAAGAATGGTAAATCTTACATTTAGGAGAAAAGAAAGCATGACCCTAGAAAACAGATGCAGAGTTCTCCAGATCTCTGTGAGTGTCTAATCTTTACACACCTGATCGATAGCTTTAGCATTGGGACCTATGTGTGATTTATTCCCTTTCAGATCTTTCTAAAGAAAGCAACAAAACAATATTAAAATCTCCTGGTGCCAGTCAGCGTGTAGGTGGTGTTCATAGCGGGAAGAGCAGTTAACACTGGCTCGCAAAACACCTAGACAGCGGTAGCTACAGGTACCTTTTCAGATCAGGGTGAACGGAGCTGCACCCCAGGAATATCAGCCTTGTGCGGCGGCAGAGATCTACTTGGGGTAACAGAAGGGAGATAGATGGCTACTAAGGTGCTCCACCAACGCCTGTGGACCTCGCACTCCTCTGACAGCTAGTGTAGATAGCTGTGACTAATACCTTTTCTGCACTAAGGGCACTTAGCGCTTCTTCCAGGGAGCCTAACCATTGCTAGCAGCAGCTTGGGGGCAAAAACGTCCAGGGCCGTTGGGTGCTGCACATGTCATCTACAGCCTTGAAACAGCAAGGAATTGCCAGAGGCCATGTGGAATATAGTCTATAGCAATTACTGTCCAGTCCCCTAAAAACAGCTCTAAAAAGGAGCTAACGATCACAGCAAACTCCTGCTTGTGCTTTCTGTGCCTCATTGTGAGGGCGCTGCATCTGTGTTTGTGCCACTTTGTACAAGTAGGCACTAGAACCTACGGTAGAAACAGTTACTGTGACCCTCTCAAAGCCAACATGCCGGTGCCCCGTCTCGCCTCTGCAGCACCGCAAGTAGGTCCCAGCTCCCCAGGCTTTGGTCCCCCTCGCGAGGGAACCTAGACCCTGGGCCCCCGCACTGGCAGCTGACAAGGTATGCAAAAGCTCTGGCAGCATAAAGATTACAAAGATGCTTCAAAAAAGCTTCCCTGTCTTGTCTACCTGTACCATGGACCTGGAGAATCTTTGATGGGTTTGAAGCCCTAAAAGGAGCTTTCTGCGCTCTGGTATTGCTTGAGCCTCTACAAAGGAGATGAAAAGGAGGAATAAAACATCTGAACAGCCCAATCTGGTCTGAACTGCATGCATTCATTACTGCAAAGATGGATTTCTTCTGGTTCCTCCTCCGTATCCTCCTCCTCAGTGATGGCAGCAAGAATCTTGACACTCCAATTACACGATATTCATGTTAAACAGAAAAGAAGGACAGCAAGTCTGTGGCAAACGTTCAGGATATGGCATCCAAGGATCCATGCAGCTAGCAGAAACCTGGAGGAACAGATTGTCATAGAGGCTAAAACTACTCTAATGGCCCTGTTCCTCACAGCTCTTCAGGATATGCTTAAATTAGCTCGTAGAAGATAGTGTTACCCAAGAATTAAATCAGGGTCCAAATGTAATAATATCATCAAGACTCCTGTGAAATGGGGCCGATGTCCTGGGGGCCAGAATGGATCCCCTCTCGCAGGGTTGCTCCTGTGGCACTGTTCGTTCGACTCAGCTACACCACAACAAAGTGTTTGCCATGTCTTTCACCACCTTCTTTGCCCCAGGTTTGTCACTTGGCCGGACCTCCTCTCTGAGCCTCTGCACCTAGCGGTGCGGGCTGGAAGCATTGCTTGCTCCATTTGCAAAGCAGCACAGCTGAAATCTGGTCAAAGGCCCGTGCAAAAGTGTGTGATGTTTGTGGCTTTGACACCACGTGGTCCTTTCAAATTCCGAAAAGTTTTTGTCTTTTTTTTGTTTCCTCAGATGGAAATGATAGCGTAGGCTAAGACTGATGTCATTAACAATACAAACTGGGGGCCTTTGGGAGAATATTCTGGTTTTGAAAAGTGACTACTCTGCATGAATACATCCTGCTCTCAGAAGTTTAGCTGAATGTTCTTGGTTCTTCACACATGCCTGTAGCTCTCTTCTGTCACACCTGGTCCTTTTCCTTTAATTAATTAGGGTATGAGTCTAAGTGTATACCTAAAGTAGAAGAAAAAAAGAGAGATTCATCCCTTCAGTAGGCCTTTTTCTTGGCAAACAAATGTCCTTCTTCAGATTTTGGTTGTCCTCTTTTTTTTTTTCTCCCTCTCTTTTTTTAAATTTCAGAATACTTACCTTATGTTTTATTCACTTGCTTTCATTAGGTAAAGGAGTGCTGTGGCATGAGAGCCTGGCCTGAATCCAGTGCCTGCTTGACAAATAAAAACAAAGACTTGACACATGAGAGGAAAAGGAGATGGCTGCAAAAAAAGCAAAAACCCCTCTAAAAAGAAGGAAGGAATTAGCTCCAGCATATTGGCATGTATTAATACCGTGCGACTGTCATTCCATGCCTTGATTCCTCGGAGTGCTGCACAACATCTTGCTTGACAGGGTAAGACTGACAGACCTCAAATATGAATCTCTACTGCCTTCTAAAAAGGTAGGACTGGCCTTTTTATCACTAGATTGATCATGACCGCTTTACTGCAAGTAGCTACTGCTTGAATTTCAAATATCGAGTGCTGGAATCTGCGATTGGTCATACACGGTAAATCACATGCTAATGCTTCTCTGTCTTGACTGGATGAGAATAAACATCATCATCAGGAAAAGGCCTTGGAGAAGCCACTGTGGCTTTAAATCTCTCAGGGAGCCGCAGCAGTTTAGCAAGAAGCGACCGGTAAAGCGGATTAGGGAATTCTAGAAAATGTAAAGCCCGTTCCTTCCTGGGCCGCACAGGCGCTGCCCACGGCGGCCGTCCCAGGAAGATTCAGCTGCTGTGAAATGTATTGCCTGGGTGCAGAATTTACATTCCAGTTTCTCTTGCCAGCGTCCTGTCCCGCCGTGGGCTGTGGCAGCGGTGCACCCCGGTCCTGCTGGCTCCCGGGACGCCGTCTGCGCCACCCTGCGGGCGGAGAGGTGCCGGGCTCCGCTCCCCACCCGCTCCCCTGCTTCGCCTTTGCTTTCGTGGCGCTGCTGAGACAATTAAAACCTGGTCTTTCAAAAGCTTTAAGGAGAGCAAGGCCAGCTGTGAGATTTTACAGGGGTTATTTATTGCCTTTTGTTAAATTGTCCTCGCAGCCAAGCAAGAGCTCATCCTCTGTTCCTTACAAACCCGTTTCAGGAGCAGAAGTGTGAGATGCAGGTGAATATTTTTGTCAAGAAATTCTTCTCGGTGGTCCACCCAAGCAGAGGCAGGCGCAAGCGAAGGCCAAGCAACGGCCTTCTGTAAATTCGCAGGGAAGGAACTGTTGTCCTTTGGCAGGGGTCAGCTGGCTCTGCTCTTCTCCCCGGCCACGCATGCCCTCCCAGCCAAGTCAACGCTGAGCTGCAGCCCTCGCTGGAGAGAAAAACCTGCCGTTCCTACCCCTTCGCGCCCTGTCCACATTGCCCTCCTCCTTGCCACTGGGGTCGCTAGCAGGACGGTTGGCAGAAATGGCGATCGGTAGGTGAATATTCAGAGGCAGCAACAGTTGTTTCGAAAACGGTTTCCAGAGCCCTGCTGGTGGCAGGAGAGCAAGACACTGTATTAACTGCAGCCCGAGCAGAGCTAGCCAAAAGGGTTTGCAACGTGCAGCGTGAGCCCTCGTGGAAGAATCAAAGACCTAACACTGAGGTCGCTGAAATTATGTCTAAATTTGGGAGGGAAAAGAAGAAAGAAAAGAAAAAGAAAAAAGGACTTCCTCAGAGGTGTTCTGCAACTAGAAATGAGGCATAGCTTGAACCATCTATGAACTATGATAAACTGTTATTAGCCTTTTAGTTACACTTTCCTTAGAAAGTCGGGAGGGGGTGTCCAACCCCAGATTTGAGGGGAGTATTCTATTTTTATTATTATTTTTCTTGTTATTCAGGGTTTATTCTATTTTGTCCAGTGCAAAGAGAAAGTAAGAAAGTCTCTGAAAAGTAACATGATAGGCAAATAGCATTATTAGCATTACTTCACGGGGGATCTGAGGCGCAGAAATTGTAAAGAGTCTTGTCAGTGTTGCGTTTGTAAGTTAATAACAGAATCAGGCATGAGCCCCTTCCCCTTGGAAACATCCCTCCTGAAAGAGGAACGGGAGCTGCATATGGCAACGGAGCTGTCCACGGCGTCGTCACTTTGAGGTGAGTGAAAACTTGGGGTAGAAGGGAGGAGAATAAATGTTACTGTAGGAAAAGCTGCTGAATTTCCTTTTGAGAGACTGATAATCCCACAAGCTTCTGCAGAAGCAGCTTTTGATTATCACTGCTGATGATATTAGAAGCCATCTCTGGAGCCCATCCTTTAAAAAATGTTTCCCCAGTGCTACTTGAAAACATATGGGTTGGGAACTGAAGAGAAAAACTGATGTTTTACTAACTCTCTTGGCATGATGGAGTCTTAGAAGATGATGGGCCTGATATTGGAGATGCATTTTTAGCAGTAACTGAAAGCAGACTGCATAAAAATTCAAAATACTAGACCAGTAAATGTGGATGAGAAAAATGGGCTGGTTAAAGAACCAAATGAGGAAAGATGGATCAGACCAACCGCAGGGGCAATCAGGAGCAGCTCCACTAGCTTTTGTGGCTCTATTCTGAGTTGCATGCACTCACCGAAGATCTAGCTCACACACCAGCAACTTACTCGCTCGGTTTTAATAAAGCAAGTCTAACAGGGCATTTTCAAACCGAGCAATTTCCTGAGGGCTTTGGCAAGTAATAGTCTGGGTAAGCTCAGGCCGCTATTTAAAAGGGAACAATTTGGAGGGGAAAGAGATGAAGAGGTGGGAGAACACTCTCCTCAACAAGAGCAGATGTGAGCGGAGAAGGCAGTGCTCACACACATGCTCAGCTCCGGCTGGGACGCCAGCAAGGCCTGGTGAAGAAACAGCCTCCTGACTTGAAGAAGCCCATCTGCACAGGTTGCTGGAAGCCAATAGCATCCCAAGGGGAAGTGTCGACACCTTGAGTTGTCCCATGCTTCTTCAGTCTAGTATCTTGTCCGTCTGGGAAATCAGGTAATAGTTACAGTATCTAACACAGATATAACACCCAGAAGAGAAGTTTACGTCCCACTTTCAGTGGCCTATATCCATATCACTGAAACTGCTTTCCAAACAACATGCACAACTCCCAGAAGATGTTCTAGATCAGAATAAGCGTGTCCGATACTGGAATGGGATCAGGTTAGTTCTGTGGTTTAATAGGTTATACTAAAAAGAAAACAGCATTTTGCTGATATCACTTTAATGTCGTCACTGGGAAAAATGTTGGCCTTCAACAAAAGAGAAAGTGGAGTAGACTTAGTCCCACCAGCTCCACCAGCTGTGGACTAATTAACACAGTGAGGTTGCTGCAGATGAGCTCCTGGGAAAAAGCTATGTTTGCAAAGTGCAGAATCATTGCACCTCTTGACTGGTCATGTAGTATTTGGGCCCCAGCCAGCAATTACTGGTTTTGTAAACTTACTGAAGAGGAAGTAAAAAAAAAACTTTCCTTTTCAGTGGCTTTCGGCTCCATCTTCTTGTTCCATTTAGACCCGCTAGTCATCACACACATATCCACGTGACAAGTCAGATGAGCAGCACATTTTTTTGTCAGTGATATGCTATAAAAATTCTTTCTTCCTCCAAGATACTAGATGACAAACTTCAGGTGGTTTGCATGTGGTCATTTAAAAAAAAAAAAAAAAAGGCAAGCTGCTGATTAGATTGGCACCGTTCTGCCCCAGCATGGGCAAGTTCTCGATCTGCTCCATTTCTGTGAACAGAACAGAGATTTTTGCTCCATAGGAAGTGATTTTTAAAGGGATGGAACTTATGGTTTTGCTATACGGTGGTTACAGTCACTGTAAGGTTGTTACAGGCAGTATCCTAACGAAATGGTAGATCCTAAAGATAGCTTTCATCGTGAGCCACAATCAATTAACGTCATCTGTTTTTCAATTTTCCCAGGCCCTTTTTTACAATCTCTAACTAGGAGCTTAACCTTTTTTTCCAAAAATCAACATAGCTAAAACACACTTAATATTGCTCACAGTTCTTGTAGCAATCAGAACGAGTTTTGCATTTGACTACACCACAATGAAGTTTTATTTCAGTGACTTTAGGTAGCAGTTTTTTTTTTTCTTCCAGATGTGACTCAAGCCATGATTTGCCATTGAAATAAGCTTTTATCCTTTATCCAAGCGATAAATCATGTTATGAGAAAATTCAAATGATTTTATTCTAGTCTATGTCTAATTAAATTGAACAAAAAAATCGTTATCCTTTATGACCTCCAACCAATTAACTGACCTGGTGATAGGGAATTAAGTCAGTCGTCTTCCTTTGAAATGACAGCTGAAATAACAGCGGTGCCGCTCTTTGTCTACTGTACGTGTGCTGGAGAGGAGGCAGAGGGAGAAAGGACAGGAACATGATGCTAGGCAATCGGAAAAATCCTACCCTGTTGCAGTTGCTGAAATGTTTCCCATTAACTCTCCTAAGCGCAGGATTTCCCCCATTGTGTCACACACCTTCTAGGAAGGCTTCATAAGAAATAGCTTGCATTCGCTACGATTTATAATTTTCCACAAACTGTTTATCGAGAAAGCTCTCTGGGTCTATTTTGCTGCCTTTCTCTTTCCTCCTCTTTGATATCGTCCTTCAGTGTAAATGACAATGGAGCGAGAAGAGCACACGCCGGTTCATTGAGGGTGCGTGCCAACGAACTTGTAATTTAAACATGACGCAGTGGGAACTGGATTAGGGACCTCTGGGTCTAAAACTAGGAGCATCTGAAGTGCCAGGGCTGTGGCAGATTCACCAGCGAGGTAGACCGCAGCCTCTCCATCAAAGTTGGGAGATACG
This sequence comes from Struthio camelus, assembly GCF_040807025.1. Taxonomy (NCBI): domain Eukaryota; kingdom Metazoa; phylum Chordata; class Aves; order Struthioniformes; family Struthionidae; genus Struthio; species Struthio camelus. Next base: position 26,556,435 of record NC_090945.1, read on the forward strand.
GGCTCAGATGCAGGTGACAGCTTGTCTGCTTAAGAAGTTTTGCCTTTTGCACCACTACTGTTAATTCTGTTATAGTAACTTAATTCTATCGACATAAAGTTGCTTTCATTCAGGGATAAGAGTATCCAAGGTGACACAACTTAAGACAAAAAAGGCACATTTATATGGAAATAAGTGAGTCTGTATGGGGCATTATATTGGCATAGCTATTTCGGTTTAAAATCATGCCTCAGCTGATGTATTTTCCAGAGTAGCCTAGCTTTGAGTGGCTGGTGATTAGACAGCACTGTGACAGGGGTACCAGAATAAGCATCACTGTGTGTTTGCCCGTTCTGTAAAACCATATGCAAAAAAATCACCTTCATACAAATGATCTCAGTAAAGCAGCTGAAAGATTGTAAGATAGTAACAAATAGACAAAAAAAAGATAGATTTGGTTCTGTGCCATTTGCGAGTTGCAGCCATTATCAGTTATTTTTTCAACAGACATCTGACTTGCAACGATGAAACAGTTTTCCTTCTTTCTCCCCACACCGCCATAACCTTGATACTGCCATCGGATGCACTTTGAAAGGGAAAAAGGCCTTATCAGCTGTCCCTCACTACATGGCGGAGTCCACCTGGAACAAAGCTTCTGTTAGCCTGCATAGATTTGGTCCAGCTGGTAATTGCTGTCATTAATTCACTTCCATGGATGAAGAAAGATGAAAACAAAAAAAGCAAAAGAGCAAACAGTCTCATGTAGAAGATATTTCAACAACAGCTGAATACTCCTTGATTTCACTCGACAGTTGTGAAAGTGCCCATTTTGGGCTTCTAGTTTTCCTTGATGATGGTGTCATTAATAATTACCAACAGGGATAGACTTCACAGTGTCAAAAGAATTACGGCTGTAGTGTCAGAAGAGGGACATAAGCCATGCAGTTTTTTTCAAAGCGTTTAGATTTTAAATCCTTTTAAGGGATAGTATTGCAGGCTTTAAGTGCCCTAGCAAATCATTAATGATAGTAAGAAATCCCAGCAGAGTTATAGTAGCTGTTTCACCTGCAACTTGGCCACCTAGCTGTGTAAAGAGAATCATTTTCACTGCTAAGTATTTATGAAAAAAAGTCACCTTTCCACCAAAAGAGCATATAGCCTGATCAGAGACTAAGAGCAGAAAAGAGGAGTGGCGCATATTGGTTGTATTTCTCACCCAGTGTAGAATTTAAAAAAAAAAAAAAAAAGAAGAATGACAACATACAAGGGGTATTAAATCCAATGACAATATCTCAAGAAATTGGTGAGCTGTAAATTGTTGCAGGCTGGAAAAAAATCCCTCCACAACTGTCCTGTTCTCATGTGCCCTAGGCAGCCACTCTTGGCAATTGTTGGTTGCTTCTAGACCTGTGTTCAAGACACCAACTTTAGAGGCAGCTCGTAATTACTGGGCTATCTTTAGATGCTCTAATTTTGGCAGCAGGCCAAAAGTTGTCCCCCCCCCCCCCCCCCCAAAAAAAAAAAAAGCCTTCATATTATCTGTCATACCCAGACATAGAAAAGGGCAATAAATTGAATGCAGGAGTAGATAATACAGATATATATTAGAATGTATTATATCTACAATGTTATCTATTGAAGTTTCATTTTTGTTGCATGGCAAAGGTCAACTCCTTTTGGTAGTTCCGAGCTCCCAAATGATGAAAAAATTGCCAAGACTTCATCTGCACAACATGGTGGGGGGGGGGGGGGGTGTACACACACATATATGACGCCGTCATAAAAGAGTACCAGTGAGCTAATGTACCAGCATTGTGTCAGCACGTTCTGATCTACCTTATGTTTGCTTTGCCAAAGAAGATTTGTCTACCGTTGATGGTGACCAGATATGGGTCAGATGAAATTTAATGCAAGCAAGATGAAAAGTAAGGTGGCACCTTATTGTTCCTCAGCTGCAAGGTAGCTCATGTTAACAAGAGTCACAGGTCTAGGATGCCTAGTGGACACTGAGCTGTGCTTGTACTTGGGAAGCTGCAATACTTACGTATTTCAGAATGTCTGGCTGTTATTTTTAGGGAAACCAGATCCATCTGGGCTTCTTTTTCTAATTAAAAAGAGGGAGAAACGGGAATGAAAATATCCATCAATATGTAGATGAATTTAAAAAAGGGGCTATTTCTTCCATGGCTCACTCCCACAGGACAGCTAAGTCTCAGCTAAATGAGATGACACCTAGCCACTTACTTTGTGGGGTTTTTTTAGTGTGCAAACCCAGTCTACTATTCCTTCAGTGCCTTGGCTTTAGTTTGTCTCCGAGCCTAATTAAAGCCTTTCCAATGTGATCTAGAAGAACCTGCATCGTCTGGATTCTAGATAAGTTTGGCGTCGCTCACGCTCTGGGAAAACAGGAAAAGCTGTACTAGCGCAAACTAGTTCAAATAATGACAGTGTTTTCAGAGAAAGGTGCAAAACCTCTGTCAGTTTAGCCCTTACATTTTTACTCTAATGAGAGTAATGTTATATCATCTCCTTAGTCCCCTAACTGTCCCGTCTTTTATGCCTCATAAGGCTCTGGCCTCAGTGGTACCCTATTAGAGCAAGCACCCCAGATTAGTTATCCACTCTGCAAAAGTGTTTTTTTTTTTTTTTTAAGTAAGTTTGTCACCTTCTAAATATATGGCAGCTTTCTCGTTGTTGTAGGATGAAAACTGAGGGCTAGAAATGCCCAGCTGACCTTCTCCCTTGCCTCTCTTGCTTCCCCTCTAATTCATTTTCCACATTGGTCTGACAGAGTCCGAGACTGTTGCACTTCAGGCTACATTGCAAGACCCATCTATTATTCTGTCTTTTGCCAAAGAGACTGACTTGAAGGGGTGTGAATTTTTGTAAGGCTTAGGAAGTGCTGAATTGACTTTTCTGTCACTTTCGTTATTTTTTAGTTTCTGTGGGTTACAGCACTGATGGAAATGTCCTTATAGTCTGTGATAGGTACATTCCATAAATAGCATGTTAAATAAATAGAAATGTTTTGAAAAATTAAGACTCATCCAAAAGTTTTAAAAATATAGACACTGTGTGTAATCACCTAAAAATAACCACTGCATTTTATTTTTGGCAAAAAGCATGTAGTAAGAAGCAAAACTATGCAGTTTAATTTGCTCCTTGGTATTACTTCCCATAGTATTTGCCAGTAATGGCAACATTATAATTTGTAGAATTAATTAATGATCTGGCATCTGATTTTGATTCATTAATGCTTAAGCCAGCTAAGTCTCAATTATCCTCTGGACTATTTATTCCTTAACAAGCATTTAGCTAATGTGATTTTAAAAATATGAAAATAGGTCTTAACTTGCCTTTAAAAAGTGGCAATATTTTAACACTCCACTTTAAAATGAAAGACCCTTCGTATTTTTCATTCTATTATAGTTATATTCAAAATGAAACTGGGGGGGGGGGGGGGGTTTCAATGTATTCACTTAATATATATTATATGTACCTGTAACCTGAGTTCAATTTAGGCTTGATTAAAAAATGTACTGAATTGGAAACTGTGTAATAAAGGATGCCTAAATCATACTGACCCAGAATAGCTCACTCACTCAGACAGTTAGCAAATAAGTGCACAAGCAAGCAGATGATACGAGAATTCAAAATTAATTTTATTCTCAGAGGATGCGTAGACTAGGAGATAGCATCTGCCTCTATCAGCAGTGGTGTAAATCCAGAGTAACATCTTGGCTTGAGTCTCATTACCCCTCAATTTGCTTGCTTATCCTGCAAATGATCAGAATTGGACTCTTCTATGCCCAAGGCTAGGTTAAAGTAGCTGAAATAGTCAGTATTACTTCATGACATTTTTGTGATGCAACTGAAAGTCTCTACCAATTTCCATGTACTTATTATTTATAACCCATCCATTTACCAAAGTAATTTAGTCTTCTGAAATTTTCTCCAAATGATCAGTATTTTTAAAAGTTCACTCACCACATCCTTTATGAAAACCTGCCCAATTGTGTTATCCCTTGTGCTGCAATTGTGTTGGGATAGCAGCCGTTCAGAAACAGCATAGGTTTGATCTGGGATTGTCAGGCAACAGTTTAAGAGCTGCTGGGAACTGATCTTGGGAAGATGCTTCTATTGCTGGGCTCCAATGTGACATTTGTGCCTGCCACCGTTGCACCTTGTCGCTGCTTACATCCAAAAAGAAATGCCTAATTATAAAGACAAGAAAACAAATGAATCATGGATGTTTTAACCAAATAAACCATCTTAGTTAATCACTTTAGTTACTGAGATTTGTTTTGAAAGTACCTTCCAAAAGCTTTCAAGCATTATAGAAATGGTAGAAAATACAAAACTAAGCCATTAGTGTTGCAGTACATGAAATAACTCATCTCTTGCAACCATGCTTCCTTCTCCTAAATCACTCAGGGGCCTCCCCATGCCTGCATTTCACTGTAATCCCATTGGTGTCAATCAGTTCATGCAGCTGTGACATCAGTTAGAGCCTTTCCCACCTTTCTCATCAAGCAAAGCCTGGGATGAACAGCTGAGAGTATCTTCCGTCCCATTTTTAGATCGCTAAATCTAGCTTCTTTCAGTCCAAGAAGGGAACTCAATCCACAGCTGTAGGACTTTTAATGGACTGAGCTGTGACACCAGCTTCTCTTTAAACACAAGGAACTGTTACGTCAGACAGGTCCGAATCAGCTACCCCAGAAGCAACAAGACGTGAGGGTGCTCAAGTCCCAAGCCGTCAATGGCTTTAAAAGTCAAGCCCAAGTTGCAACAAGTTGCTGAGTCAGAGTCTCTGGCCCATCAATGTGCTCTGTGCTGCTCTGGGGCTGTACCGCAGCTCTGAATCCAGCTTACAGGGCCAGTGTGGGACTCCTGGGTCCTCAGAAAGCCTCCCACCTGGACACAGAGCTGAGGAAGGGAACAAAGAAACGTTCCAGTTCCTGAAGCATTAGGAAACATAGGCGTTATCTATCTGTGCTGTTATGGTAAGAGTACGTTAGGACCAAGAGGTAAAGGGAGGTGGTTGAGCTCCATCTCTAAAGCTAGGGTTGCACTGCTAGAAGCACAAGTTTTCTCAGGAGTTGTTCAGACAAAAGGATCAGATTGAGGAATCACAGCATCCCTGATGATAGCTTTTAATCAGCTGAACAAGATGAAAGGAGGGGAAGTGGAGGCTTAGTAACAGAAATGTGCAAAGCTTAAAAAGTTCCAGCTGCTATTCTCTAATGGAGACTTGGTTCCTCATGAATGGTGGAATAGTTAGGCCACCTGGTGGTAAACAGCAAACCAACAGGTTTGCAATTTCCAAGCCACAGTAAATATCCTGAGGACTACATAGCTCAAGGAAACGGTCATGGACAGGAGGAGCCTTTCATTTCCAGGTGACTGGTGTGCAGCCACCTCCAGCAGATAGCAGCCAGGACTGGTTTCCATCCAATTGCTACGCAATTGCCTGTGCAGAATTGCGATGCTGATCTAGTGTCTGGCCAATTTCTATTAGTGAGGTGTCTGCATCACAAAATCTTCCGCCTCAGCCAGCAACCTAGCGAGGGAGGCAAACCTGGAACAGCTGAACTTAAGTAGCTTGTGAAGTAAGATCTTGACATGCTGTTTACTACATGGCTGAATGAAGACCTCCATCCATAAATTCAGCATTGGCTCATTTCAGCTACATAAAATAATGAGCATGGTGTGACTAGATTGCATAACTGGAATTCATCTTTTAATGACTAGTCTACAACATAGTTTTCATTTCTGTTTCTGCAACTTGTTTCTTCCAGCAAATCTACTGACCAGAAGTACTGCAAAGTATCAAACACAAATGGAGAGTGAATGGAAGATGTCAGGCCTATCAGTGAAGTATTTCTTCAGCAGTGCTTGTAAGTACTAATCTTTCAATAGCTAAGAACTTACCTGAAATGGACAGTAGTGTATCACCAGAAGGCATTCACAGATGGGATGAGCACAGGAAAATGAATATAAAAGGACATTTGTTTGAAAAAAATCTGATTCTTCTTAGAGATTAGTCAGCGTTTTGCCCAAGCGTGCCAACAGCAGCTTTTAGCGGAGCCTAGTGAAAACACTTCACCTTGTCCAGCCAGTGCTGTTCCACGGAGCATTGCTCCTGGCTGCTCCCCCTTGCTGGTCGTGCCTGCTCCCCTCACCATATTCTCTAATAAACACTTGAAAACTCACCAGATTTGTGACTCACATTTTAATCTTATCCAAGTTACAACATTTATTTCACAGGATGCCCAATTAAACGGTAATTCAATCTGCTCTGGAGTTGTTTCCTTCCCCTCTGGTGATTAGTGTAACCTGAATAATGTAGGAAGCACAGAAAAAAAAGGCAGTAAACAACTTCAGTGACATTGGGAGCGCAAGCTGCAACTTTTCACACGGGGTGGGGTGGGAGGGGGAAACAGCATGCACAAAAATATTAGGAAGGGCAATCATTTCGGATGTTTGCTGACTCTCACTTCTCTCAAGCATGGAAGGGGAGATGACTTATCTATCTTAGTCTGTCTTATGGACTCACTTTAGGCCTGGGGAAACACGAGTAGGTGTGGGCTTGTGCAAGCCACACAATGTGAAAGAAAAGCTATGGCCCCGTTTTCCTTGTAGTTGTTAAGTGCCTCTTGTTTCCCTTCACTGAAGCTTGTGTGAGTGTGCCAGTTCCTTGCGGCCTGCCTCCAGCGAGAGTGCTGGAGCTCTGCGCTCCCGCAGTAAGGGGGCAGGTTCCTGCATGTCACTCGCTGTAGGCTGCTGGCCAGGAGCTCTAAAAACCCATTGGCTAGCAGCTCTCTGATTGCCTGAAGGGGCTTTTGCTCGTGGCAAACATTTGCCTACTTTTGTGGGGGCTTTCTTTTCATTGTCACACAGGCATGTCAAGCGCCACATGACGCACACAGACGTGCTCCTCTTGGTATCGGCCCCTACACGTGCTACCTGAGATAGCCTTCTACAACATCACAGGCTTACTTTGGAGGCAGGGAACTAGACCTAGGGTTCAGCAAAAAAAAGGAGCTGTTTTTCAAAATAAGGAAGAAAATTTAAATAGACAGTTAAATGTTGCTCAGTCTTAAAAAAAAAAAAAAAAAAACCACCAAAAACCTCTTGGAAAATCCTGAGTGAGGGAAGCATAGGTGTGGGCAACTGCGTAACACAGCTTAGAGTTCCCTTCCCTCCCCAACTTGTACACCTGCTAATGCAAACCCAGCTCAGAGTTGAGCACTGCCAGTTACTCAGGAGAAACAGCTCGGTTTCAGAATGGCACCTTGGTCGATGGCACACATTCAATGCCGGCACGGGCAGCTCTGCTGAAGACAGCTCCTGTTTATGCAAGTGCTTAAAACAAAATGAGCCACTAGTGCCTTACTTCACCACAGCATCATATGATAGTTACTGAGTCGAAGCCAGGTTGTGCCTTTGGGCTTTTCTGAGTGTGTCCTCAAGATAAACTATGCTAGGGGCAGGCAGTGGAGGGCTGCTGGGAGTGCCGCAGAGCTGGCTGCGCAGAGGGGCTGCTGCCTGGCAGCACCTGAGGACAGGGTCCCAGCCCAACACCCCTCCCCTGCAGCCAGCTGACAGCTGCTGGGGGTACGTGCTGGAGCGTCCCTCGCTAAAAAGGCAGGCTTTCACTCTGACCTGCAAAAGAAGCAATTTTGTGACTTAGGGAAGAAATATTTCCTTTTGACGTCCTGCTGTGACAGCGCTTGCAACTCTAGGCTGTGCCTAAGTGGCATTACTGAGCTCTTCACGCAGAACACCCTGTGCCCGCCTTTCTTCTCCTCCGAGGTCTGAGAAGTTTGGCGCTTGACTTGTTTGGTTACAACATTGTAAAATTCCTCCAAAAGAAATTTTCAGTGTGCTTTGCTAAGACCTTCTAAAAAAATATAGATTAATTGTGATAATTAAATTTCCCTCTGAGTGATTTCTTTGATAAATGGGTCTAGTTAGGACTTTCAATTAACCACCAGGCCCTGCTGTGAAGTCAGACTGAAGCTTCATGTTGCAGGCGTTTATTGCCTCATTTACACAGAGACAATCTGAATTATTTTCCATTATATTGTTTTCTTTATCTGTCTTTTTTTATGCAAGTATTAGAATTCCTATTAACCCTTCTGTCAGGGAGTCAATTTAAAAGGTATGGTCAAGCAATTTTTAATTATTTTGTTATGGTTTAAATAAACCTCCTGGAAGCATGGTACTTGAAATCTTTCCCTTGTCCATACTGCAGGCCTTTGCTGCATAAAACTCACGCATTTGTTATCGCATGCATTCTCACAGACTCCAACTTGGTGATAAAAGAATATGAAAACAATATACTGTGGGGAAGAAAAGACATCACTGACCACAAAGACAGCCTTGTGATGAGTGGTGGTAATATGCAACAATACTGCGACCGACAGCTTTTATGTTTTCACATTGTCCAAAATTGTGAGTAAATGGTAACTGTTGCTTGGAGAATTTCAGTTATTGGTGGTGCGCTCCACCTTTAGATATTAACATTGCTGTGTTTTAAATTATGTCCATGTACTCCAGCATGGTCATTTTGAGTGTGGACTGAAATATTTAAGATACGTGATTCCTACCTTACCTTACAAAATTACAACTGTTTGTTTTTTGAGTTACTGGTATAGACTTACAAACATAAACTGTCCATGTGAGTGTAATTCAATACTTTTAGCCCTGAAGAGCTAGACGTCCACTAATTTTAATAAAAAAAGCAAAGTTCATCCAAGAAGAGGTTTTTTTTAAATATATATTTCGCATCTAGACACCAGAATTCCCTGCATTGATAACAGAGAAGAAAAAGTCTACTAGACTTAGAAAACGATTTTAAATTTTTATGAGCTTTCTGTAAAACCATCCACAGCTATTCTAGCTAAGATGAAATCATAAGGTTTACCAACTGATGTGCTTTGAGATATAAATCAGAAACTAATTGTCTGACATTAGGGAAAGACATGTTTTTTTCCCTCTCCTCCCACACTACCAACAGAAAAAAAAAATCTATTTCTTTCTTTCATACTATGTAGTATGTGTGAATGTATGTAAGTAAGATTACATACATTTCTGATCTATACTTTTGAGCTTGATTTTGATGCAACCAATGAAATTGCACTAACTTTTATAGGAGGAGCATATCAAAGGCATACTTTCATTCATATTAAAGTGCTCCCCCCCCCCCCCCGTAAGATTTCAAGGGAATTTCTGCCATGTAAAGAAATCATGCTGTCTTTCATATATGAAGCTATGCACAGTCAAACCTCAGTTTGTCCACATGGACCAAGAGCTATTAAATGAGTTGTGATAATGGAGAGTTTGAATAATTGATGGAAATTTCAATGCAATTAATGTAAGGCAAAGGACGTGAACTCATTGCTGATAAATTAGGGTTTGTGGATTATTGAGGTCGGATGGTAAATCCTACTGTCATCCCTCCCCTCCCTTTTTCTCCAACATAAAACAGCAAACCCCATGCTTTTAATGCACATTTGTTATGCTCTGGCATAACTAATTTCTTAAACTGGTAACACAAAGATGACTGATTACAAAACAATATAAATGTACATTTTAAAATCCAAATGCTATTTTAAATGTAAGTTAATATAAGAACATTGTGTGGTTAATATTTATCTAGCATCCTGTGTTTTTGAGGCACATCTTGTCATATAGAACTGTGCTGTTAAAGTGGTTCCTGGGAGTGATGCGCACGACTCCTCCTTTTGCTAATGGGAGCTGTGTGCATAGAACAATTTAGCTGTTAGTGCTCTGAGAAGAAGAGAACTTGAATAGCAGGGCTTTGGAGAGCAAAATAAAAAGAAAGCTGCTACGGGCATTTGGAAAAACACTTGCTATTCTTTTTCTTCCTAAGCATGGCTGCAGTAAACAACCACTTCAAGATTCCTCTTTAAATAAGTGACATGAAAAGGAAAATAGCATGACTTTATATCAACAGCATTTCAAAATGTACTGCAGGACCCAAACTAACCTTGGTTTGCAGGGGAGGAAAAGGCTTTTGTGAAGCAGGGGGGTTTGGTTTGTATCTTTGCTGGCCAGTGGTTTAAATAACTTGTTCCTACTGGGAGCATTTTGACCCAAATATCAGAGACAGTGTGTTTCTTATGGGGAGTGTGTTTAGGCCTAGATTTTAAAAATACAATTGATATTGTATTTTTGATATGACAGATGATGTATAATTGATATGATTTGATTTTGATACGATTTGTATTTTTGATATGATACATGATGTGTAATTGATATGATTTGACACTCAAATACATATAAAGAGCTAGGGAAATGGCCTGATTTTCAAGCGACTCAAATGCCCACCGACTCCAGGTCAGGGTCCTGACCCGAGCAAAGCACACGAATATCCCCTCCCACCTCCAACCCCAAGGCAATGTGACTGCTCATGCATTTAAGGGTAAAGTGCTTAAGTGCTCCCTTAGGTTGGGGTTAGGGAACTTAAAGATGGGTGTGGAAGCTAATGTTAGGCATCCACTTCTTTATATCTTGGCCGGAGGGTTTTTGTTTGTTTGTTTGTTTGTTTGACTTTTTAAAATCACTTTGCTTGTTTAGAATTTTCTCAACCAAACTATATGCAGCAAAGTGCTTTGAAACACATTGCAAAACTTGGTTCCAAACCTTTCCAGAACAATTTCCCTGTGGCGTGAGGTGCAAATATACAAGTTGTAGGGTTGGGTGCATCTCTTCAGTCAGGGGCAAATTTATACCAGACTGGGGAGCAGCTTGTTTTAAATGCCAAGTTATTTGCAAACTTCTTCCTGCTGTTTGGTCAGGATTGGAAGAACTTCAGCTACCAAAGAAAAGCCAAAGAACATAATGTAGTGTAGAGCCCCCCCCTAAATGTACGATGCACAGCTCTTAATGGGTAGAAAGGTGGCATAAGGTGCTGGACCAGGATGCAGAAAACCTGACTTCAATCCCCATTTCCATCAGAAGATTTATGTATGTCCTTGGGCAAGTTACTGACTCTGCTCAGTTCTAAGTCTGTAAAATGGCGATATACTTTTCTGCTTTTAAAGCGAAGGGAGTAAAATCCATTAGTGATTGTGAGGTGCTCAGATATTAAATTCTTAAGTGCTTAGATACATCAGTAGAGGAATTTTCTGAAGAGATGTTACTGAACAGATCTTGGCATGCTTTTGGGTAATATTCACCATAATGTGTTGTTGTACATCTTTATTCCCGATGTTTTATTTATTACAAAAATATTAAAGGTTGGGTTTCCTTGTAGGGGTGGATTGACTGGGAGGAGTTCCACAGGGACAGAAAATGTTTTCCATGTTATAGGACTAATAACATAATAGGAAAAAGAAAAGGCTTAGGTTGCCATTTGATTGAGACAATAAATAAATGCCTTCACTTTGGCCTATAGTGTACCATCTAACTCATATGTTCTTATGCCTTTTCAGTCTCATACTTAGCTGCCTTGCCTTCCCCTTTCTATGTCTTCTTTCTCTAGAACTGATATAATAAATGTTGGAAAAAAAACACCCTCCAAAAGACATTTAGGCCATAACAAATACCATTCTGTATTTTCTGAATTGAATCTTCCTGCGCGACAGACAGTCCCTGTGACATCAACAGAAATGCCGTATTACTACTTAATTGTCAAGCCCTGCCTAAGTCTGGCCATTAGTGATACCGGATAGAAAAGGAGGCAGGTTACGGATACCAGGATCAGCTTAAAGCTGAGGAACTGCTGGCATGAGACAGGAAAAAGAATATAAACCAGTGACTTCAGGAAACCTGAATGTTTCTCATACTTAAACCAAGGCTACACCTAAATATTATAATTAAACTCTCATTGAAAGATTTTTGCTGCATTTCTCTGTTTTCCCATGCTTCTGTGTTCTTTTGAGTATGTAACTTTTGGCCATATTTTAGCTAAGAACACAAACCTGATGATCTTCCTAGTTCAGAACAGTTCACAGGGACTGTACTGCTTTAAGGTTTTAGCAATTTGGATTCTCCTTCTCAAAATGTAATTTTCCTAGGGACTGCTGGATCTGCAGGGGCTCAGTACCATTGAGCAATGCATTCCCACTGAGGATGAGTCTGACTTTACGTTCCAGTATCTTGTGGTACAGCTGTCTCTTGCATCTCACTAGCTGTCCCATTACTCATCCTAGTTTCCCGTATGCTCATTGATGGTTGTTTCCTATGCTCTTCTTCTGGGAGTCTTTTTCTCTTTTGTTAAGAATCTCTTCAGGAAATTAAATTCAACAATTGGTGCTGTATCTTGCTTTCACACAGGTGGTAGGTAATTCTATGCGTTTTTTTCATATTAGCAGTGACTATGTTCTGTAACGTAACAGAGATTTCTTCATTTGCTTAACCACTATTGTGTTTGGGGATCTTTTATATTAGAAGGCACTATATGAAATGCAAGATTGTACTGACTAAAACTTTGTCTTTAGCCTTCTGAAGTTTCCATATCGTGCTTTATATCCCATTTGATCCTTGTCCTATTTATCTAATACTGTGGTGCGCAACTTGGAACTCTGTACTCTACTCTATGTCTCTCACTAATTCCTTTCTGTTGGCTAGAACCCTAAACCACACAGGCTGAGGTTCTGTGTTGTGTTGGTATTGCTAAGGTACTTTAACTCACTTCTGCATAATTTGGATTCCAATCTGATCCCAAAGATTTCTCACTCTATGTCTTATGTCAGTCTAAATAGAGCTCTCTGTGGATAACTCTGCAATTCAGAGCCACAGAGAATTCTTTTCAGGTGTTTTGTGATATTGCCAGATCCGCTTTTCTCTCTGGCCGAGACCTGGCATTGGCGGAGGCTGGTCAGAGAAGGCAGAAAAATCCTACAAATAAATTAATTTAAAACTCCTTGTGCTAATAAAACCAAACTCAAGTATAGCAAAATAATAATTCACTACACATCTCTGTCCATCTTCAAAGAACTTGAGAAAAAAAAAGGTTACAGCATCTGTGTTAGCTAAAGCAAGAGACGCTCAATTTACAGATTAGGAAACTAAGGCAAAAACTCACTATACTGCTGGCTACCAAAATAGCTAAGGATTAGGCTTTTAAAGTAGTTCTCTACCAAATACAAAGGGCAAAAGGTGAGGCATAAGGATCTTCAAATGGCTGTTTTTTCTTTCTCCTGCTGTTTATAGCCCTTCTATTATATTCTTCAGAAAGAGACTAAAGCCCAAAAACGTTTTCCTTTTCCCCCTCCTTTCCTAGAAGAAAATGACATGAAGCTAAAACATTGCGCCAGGACCCACTCTGTACTGCTTGACCAAAAAAAAAAAAGAAAGAAAGAAAGAAAGAAAGAAAAGAAAAACAAAGAAAGGGATCTTGATGAAAAACATTTTGGCCAACATTTAGAAATGAACAGAGGGCACTGCTCTTGTATTTCTGCCCTTTGCTCAGTCACCAACTAGACTAAATCCACATTTGTGCAATTTGCTCTGCACACAGCCTGAAATCAATGAGGTCTATGCAAGAAGAGAGCACCTGCCACAGGCTGTTATTGTTTTTATTTATTATCTGTATTATTAGACAATGCAGGAACCCTAACAACAAATATTGTATAAAGTACTGTGTAAACATTGAACAAAATCATGGCCCCATCCCAAGGTGATTACAAACTAAACAGAGGACAGGAGACCACAGCCAGATACAAACAGGCAGAGGGAGAAGAGAGGAAATGGGAATGCTCAGTGTGGCTGACAGCAGTATTACCTCACTAGCAGTATAAACACTGTCAAATCTTTTGCAGATGTCATGGCAAGGGAAAGCTTTAAGGAGAGTCTAGAGAACTATGAACTTAAGTCTGAGGGAATTTATGCAGGGTACCTTCTAAATATGAGAGAGACCACAAGGGAGAAAATGAGAAAGGGCTTGCATTTTGGATGAACACAAGAGGATGGCTCACTGGACAAAAGGAGATGCTATATTTTAAGGTTTTCTGCGTTCCTGACTACCTTTAACAGTGACACCCTTGCCTGCTCTTGACCAATCCTGTTTACCCACATCCTACTCCGAAATGGCATTTTAAGGCCCAAGCAGGCCAAACCGTAAGCCAGCTCAATGCAGGCTGTTAGCGGAGCTGCTCTGTTCCCTGTTCATGCCTCCTGACAATGTGAGATGATAGGTAGAGTCCCAGGGGGCCTTCAAAATGAAGATAGGCAGCTTATGTTGATGTGATAGGGGAGGGGAAGCTAGTGCAGAGATGCCAAGAGAGGCGTGACATGCTCAAAGTGACAGGCTCGGAAAAGGATCTGCTTCAAAGCAATAGCAGCGGCATTCAGTATGGATAGGGCAAAGGCCAGACTGCATGTGTCAAGGCCAGAGAAAAGGATGTTGCAGCGACTGAGCTGCTGAATAGTAGAAATTTAAAAAAGAATTTTAACTGCAAGGAAGACTGGGAAAAGATGCATCTTAAAAGCCGGAAAATTTAGGAATTGGGGGGGGGGGTGGTAGTATAAGCAGCTGAAAGATTGAGGCATTACCTATATGTAAGAGAGGTCAGAGCTGATGCCCCAATGCAGTCATGAGTGACAGCTAGGATGGTTTGGTGCCCACAACATCGAGAAAAACAAGGTGGATGGAGAGCTTGGGTGCCCAGAGAATAGTAGCAGGCTGAAGAAGTCCAGGCATTTGCTTTGTCCCACCTCCCGTTCAGCTTTTCTCTCTGCACCTGTTTAAATACAAAACAGCTATAGAGCAGCTGCCTAGGATAAGCTAAGAATTCAGCAAAGAATTTTAAGTGCAGTCCCAATAATAATTCTTTTCTCACGTGGTCTAGAGCCTAATCACTTATACCTATGAGGTTGTGTCTCTCATCTAATTTAGAAAATATGAATCCTTTCCTCCCTACTCAATAATAAACTGTACAGGCCTTGTGCAGTTTTCTACTGTGTTCCTGGAATAAGATTACCAGCAAGATTAAGGCCTCTGGTTGTGAGAAGGAGATTTCATAGGATTAAATGTTATCCAGTGTACTGCTGAAACAGAGGATAAATTACAAGAAAGGAGAATGAATTATATTACTGAAAATATCACAGACTATGGTGGTGGTGGTAGAGATAATGAAAAACTGAAAATTTAAATTATGTACAGAAATAAAAATCATCAGGGAAAAGTATTGCAGAGCCTACAGTTCTCACTTGTTGCCAGAAGAGGGCACTCGTGGCTTTTTTATGACTTAAGAGATTTAAATCAAGATTTCCCTTGGTAGCATTTCCCAGGCATAAATCAAGCACAAATGAATAACCTTTGATTTATCATTCCTAATGGAGATGTACATCATATTGGCGTGTCATCACATTTCAACATTGGCCATTATGATGCCAATCATATAGTAATTTTCTTCCGTGTCATAATCAGCGAGGAAGATGTACATTTCCATTCAGTACAATTAGATTTTCATGTCTCTTAATGGCAGCTGAGGGCATTAGGCAGAATACCTGCTTTTGCTGCCTCTAACACTTTTGTGCTCATATTTTTTCTGAAATTGTATCCAAACCATTACCCAATCACCACTTTCCTATAGTTAAACACCACCTCTGCTCGTAAGGGAGAAAGCGAGAAAGATTTAAACTACTGTGCAGAGGTATAGGCATCAAAATCCTAGTCATATGCACGCTGTTGGAAAACATCTGATCTTAACCGTTTAAAAGCTCTTTGGTGTGTTTCATGAAATCGGCTTACGCTTGTCAGGCTGGTCCCTCGTGAACTAACCGGCGGCCCAAAGCACGCTGCGGCCGTCCAGCTGGGCCTGCCGGCTGGCTTGCCGAGCTCGGCGACACCGTTACCAACAACCACGGAGGAGAAACCTGAGCTGCCGCTGGTGGTAAGGAAACTCCCCTGTGACCAGAGAGCTGGTCTCCGCTGGCTGGCCGGCTGCGACGCCCTGCCGGCACTGGCAATGCTTGGCTGCTGGCTGCTGGCCCTCTACACAGCTGCTGTTCAGGGCCAGCGTATCACGGGTTACCAAACAAGTAAAACACGAGTACTGACACTTTCAAAAGCATGTCTGAGAGGCCCATCAGGCGGCTATCCCACAGCCTTTGGTGCTCAAACACTCGCTTTCCTAAGCGGGTGCTTTGCTTTTTTGGTGCCTTCAGTCTCAGTCCAACCGAACTAGTCATGCTAGCGCAGGGGGAGCCAGGAGCACAAACGGACACTCTGCCAGCGGAGGGCAGACCAACAGAGCAGCGTAGCCAGAGCCTTCTAACTAAATTCATAAACTTTAAAAAAACCAAACAAGCAGCACAAAAGCCGACCTTTAAAAAAGGCTGTGCGCTTTCAGAGAGGCGAGGGAGCCACCAAGCGCTGGCCGGGCCGCGGCAGCGGCCTCCCGCCAGGGGCATCACCCGGTAAGCAGACCCGCAGCTTAACCGGCTCCCGCCTCCTTCTGCTTCAGCCTGCAGGTGAACGGGCCAGCAGCCTGAAAGGCACGCTGCACGGCACCCCCGGCCCACAGCGGCTCGCAAGCAGGGATGCCGTTTCGGAGCCAGCCTGCGCGAGGAGTCCCGCGGCGGGCCGACAGCGCCGTCCCGCGGCCGTTAGCGGCCGTTGGGCACCGCCCCCTCCGCCATCAGGGGCTGCGGCTTCATTGCGCGCTGCGGGCGGCGGGGCGCCCCCGGGCGGGCCGAGAAGATGGCTCCCGCCGGCTGCAGGGGCACTGCGGCACGGCGCGATAACCGCCGCCCGGCAGGCGGAGCGGCCCTGCGCCAGGGCAGCCTCCCCGCCGGCGGCGGGCGCTGAGCCGGCGGTGCTCGGTGCCGGGGGAAGGGCGGCCGGGAAAGGAGCGAGGCTTGTGAGGGGAGGAGCGGGGGTGGGGGCAACTGGAGCCGGCGGGAGGCGAGAAGGGGGCTCTGCGGCCGGCGGGTCGCGCAGGCCCCGAGTCTCACGCATCCCTTGCGCAGGGAGGCCGAGCGCGGACGCACACCTCACAGGAATGAACTGTGAGGGTCGTGAGGGAGCGGAGGACAACGAAAAGGAGAGCACAGCTCTCCCAGAAAGAGCTCGGGAAGGTTCCCCAAAGTGAAAGAGGAGGACGGGTAAAGGAAGTTAGCGCTGAACACTGGATTGGGGAGGGAGAGCCTGAAGGAAGAGGAAAAAGATCCACAAAAGGGAACAAGAGGGGAGAACTCACATAAGAGAAGGCCCGTTAACACTTGTGACAACACAAAGTTTCTTGCGGATTACATGGTGTTAAAATTGAGGCAGGAGAACGTGAAGCAGGCCCTGGCATCTACCTCTGCAAATAACGCGCGCCCTCAGCAATGTGCTTATTGACTATGCAGCAGGCAGAATAACAGGGTATCTGGGGGTGATGTTTTGCACAGCTGCATGGACTTTTTTTTTAGGGGCATTATCTGAGAACTAATCAGAGAAAAACTCACAAGGAAGGCCTGAAAAGCAGGGTTAGATTGGTAAGCAAAGACGCTGACTGCTTCTTGCTTTTCCCTACGATCTTCTGTGAAAAAAGGCTCTGTGTACAGGCTTTAAAAATACAGAACTGCAGCAATGAATTGCACCTTACTTATTGCATTTCTCCCCCAAAGGAAAGCAATACCACAGACACTCTGGCTAAGGACTCAGTCCAAGGTCTAACCATATTGCTAGGTCTGCTGAAAGAAGAAATACAATCATAACCATTTACTAGGGATGGCTTGCCTTGTCTCTCCTAAGGTGTGACTTCTTCATTTTCTTTCCCATGAAGGTTATGGGCAGTCAGCAAGGATCTCACCTCTAAACTGGGGCTGCAGAAAGACCAAGAAGCCCTTTTCAGCAGCAGCATTCAGCTTTTATGCACATGAGAGTTAAGTCCTTTGTCCTCCTTGAGGTCAACTTAATATTGCCATCACAGGCTTCAAGCATGGCACTCTACCAACGCAACAGCACATACAATGTGTAGTGCCAGGATGATGGAAGTGCTGCCTTGAGATGGATAACACTAGTATGTTTCTTCGCATTCAAAAAGCAATTCCTGTTGAAACAAGGTTACTTCTTAGCAAGACAAAACACAAGTTTTCTGCTTGATTTGGGGGAAAACCTCCCAATTATATTGTTAACAAGCAAGCGTGGAGGTTGTATCTATTTATAAATGCAGAGAACTGCATTCTTCCCATATGTAGCAGAACTAAGCTGTTAAGTTGAACTGAAAAGCTACTGGTTTGTGACAGGATTTAAATGGCTGTTTTTATATATATCTATCAATGTCAATATAGCAAATGGGTTGACCTTTTCTGCCTCTGTGTCCATTAAAGTTTGTAGTCAACTTTCTTGCAGTGGGCAGGCAAAGGCAACCTGTCTGTAAATCCACTTACCTAAGTCAGATGACATCAGGAATTGATATGGCCCTTTTAGCTGCCCTTGCACCATGTCTGTCTGCGGAGTCATACTTGACCTGTTTACTGAGAAAACAAGTTTATTAGTGAACTTCAAAATGTACTCAGGTTCAAACTGAAATCAAGACAATGTCTAAAAAGTCTAATGCTAATCCCAGTTCTTTTCCCAGGAAAACATGTTCTACCAGAACAAAAGAGAAAATTTACTCAGCAATCAAAAGCCCAGTCCTCACTGGGCCTGATGAAGCAGTGAATTACTTAAAAATAAAACCTGTGAAGAATTTTTTTTTTTTTTGTCAAAGAACAGAGACCAGAAGTGAACTAACGTTGTTTACATAGACTATGTTGACCCTGTATGAGTCTTGAAGACCAACTCTTGTTCCACTTAGGGATAACGCCACTGAAATTAGTAGTCACAAGAGTGCAGAAGCAGAGAGAAAAATCAGGTTCTTTTCAATGCTTACTTAATATGTGTGTTACTAATGAATGACACTAGCTGCAAATGTCTCTCTCAGCTTCCTATTTTCACTTTCAGATTTGTTGGTGGTGTCCTGATTAAAATTGCACAGTTCTGTAGCTGAGGCTTGGATTTAGTTGAAATTATTAGGATTTAGTTGAAATTACTAGGATTAGAAATGGTGCAAAACCAGAACCTCCAACCTGATCCTCTTTTAATTTCTATGGGAAGGAGTTTGGATTCAAATCCTCAGATGTGAACCTGCTTGCATGGTTTAATTCTGGGTCAGTTCAACAAGCAGCAGGAACCTAAATTCCTGTCCTGGTTTTGTGTGAGTGTATCCTGCAAGAGCATTTGATTGTGTGATTTTATTGGTTATATGAATGATTGAAAGTGAGAGAAAGGAGGCATTTCACAAACGTTGATTAGACTAGCTTCCTCTTAGTAGAGTATAAGGAACAAAAGACACTGTTTTTTATAAATCATTGGGAATAGAAGAAGTGGTGAGAGGAACAGTGCCAAAGATTATTCAGAGGGCTAGAGGTTCAGAATGGCGACTACTTTTGTAGTGTCTGGCACAATGGAACTTCATTTCTGGTTAGTTTATAGGCATTACTATAATAAACAAAAAACGATTAATAATATTAAAAAAGGAAGTTTAAGTTTTTGTAGGTTGACTATGGTCTTTAGTTGCCCCCATATAAGTCTAAAGAAAAAGCACTGAAGTAAATGAGCTCACAATCTGTTACTTTAACTAAGCCCAGAATTTTGCCTACTACAGAAACTGAATTGAATTCAGATGGAGAAAATAGAGAGTGCAGAGACACAGCTGGTGTGTTGCAGACAGAGAGCAAGAAGAGGAAGGAAACTGGGTATCAGGCTAAAGATAAAAAGCCTACTGGGCAGAAGAATCTCAGACAAGAAGGTAGAGGATGAAGAGAAAAGTCAGAGACTTTGAGAGGAGTTCCTGAAATGTAAACCACAATTTGCTAGTGGTAGTAGACCTGTAGCTGCTTTAGTTTGCTATAGTTCCTTGAAAGTCCAGGCCTTTTCATCTTTTTACACTAGCAAAGCATCTGGTCTGCAGTTATTAACCTAGGAAAGTATTTTGGGTGAAAAGGTATTATCCTGCGTAACCTACTGTTACTGTGCTCAGCATGTCAGCTGGTCCCAAATTCCTAAATCCGTATTCAACTTTGCCTTCATGCATGTGGAATTGCTTTTTCAAGAAATCAAGCCAGAGATTTCTTATTTGATACTGTAATTAATTCATATGATTCTGCAAGAACATCTCTATTGTGTGGCTGGCAAAATTATTATGCATTCTCATTTTCTTTTTCACCAGTTTAGAAAAATGGGTTTTCTCCTCACTAGGCGAAAGCACATATAAGCTTTCCCTTTTCCTCGCTGCATCGCCCATCATTGACTAAGGTATCACCATTATCCTGGAACATGAGGAGTCTTGGATTGGATCAGCCATTTCACTGCATGTGTGCGTCTGTGAGATAAGGAAACGGTATTCAATCTTCGAAAAGATGTGCTTCTGAGCAGCTTCTCTGTGTTTCCCCGTGCCTTTCATTTATTAACTTTCACGTGACACGTATGTCCAAAAGCCAATATATATATTAGGGCTCAATCCCACACTACTGACATCAGTGAGAGTTTTATCAATTACTTTAATGAGCACAGGATTAGGCCTTCGTGATTACACAAAGAACAAATTTCTGGCTCTATGAAGCTACATTAAAATCCTCCTCACAATAAAGCTTGTGAAGAAAACATTGCTTTTCTGTATTAGTACTAAACTTGACTATTATATTTAGATTTAGAAAAGCAGTGCCTTGGCAGGATCGGACGTATTTCGTGCTCTACTCCAGCTCCCAGTAACAAGGCATTGCATGGTTTAATCTCTTCATGGGCACTTCTTGCTTAAGGATCTAGTACTTTCACAGCATATACGTTAACAAGGACTTTCAGAATTGTGCAGGATAAGACCCACCGATATGGTCTGTGTGACAGATGGTCTTTACACAAAACCACTGTCAAACAAGCAAACAAATAACAACATAAAAAGAACACAACCAAGCTAGGAAGCAGCCTAAGTTTGTGTGATTTACTGTTATTTATTTTTCTTGTCTTTATTCACAGTGTTGCAAGTATGACAGCTGTGATGTAATGACCTGGCCTACACATTGCATAGCACAATGCTGCAGATCTTTTTATTTTCCCATTCTTACTAATCATTATTTATTATTTGAAATGATTATCAATCATTTCTTATACAAGTCCAAAGAGAGCAAGAACATCTTCCAAGCCACATGGATTTTTATAAATGATGCTCAAAGAGTGGCTGACTTGTTTAGCTTTCTGAAAGTCTTTAGTCCACAGTGCAGGTGAGCGTAATTTCAGTGTAAATATAGTCTCTGCTGCAGTAATTTATGCTTAAAATCATAACCACTAACAGTGAACAGCTGCCTTTCAGACACAACCTGTGATGGGGCTGATGCAGAGCTACCGTTGAATCCTTTACTCCACCACAAATTCAGTCTAGTCTTTTATTCTGTTCCTGTACATCCAAATAAAAAGGCGGGTTTTATAATTGTTATTTGTGTTTTTCCTTTGGAAATCTTCTGCAAGAGCTAGAGATAAGCTGCATCATATTTTGTCTTGGAATAAAAGTTTATGACCTTATTATGGTAGGGTGATTGCAGCTGGACTTTACTAGTCTGGACTACTTTTTATTTATTGGCATGACAGGAGAATATTGTATACAAGTTATAAAATCATTAAAAAAATATAGTAACAGAATCCTACTGTATGACACACACAAACTAGAAATACTGTCGTGCTGACCCTGCCTAAAGCACTGTTTCGTAGAGCAGGTATTTAGTGCTTCTGTAGGAACATACAAATCTTATTTTGAGCTGACGAAACATTAAATAAGAAGGGCTTTAGATTTGGGGTCATTAGGATTCAGTATAAAGCCCCAAAGTAATCTCATGAAAACAGCAGTGTGATCTAATGGAGAGACGCTGGCTTAGGAACGCGGGGGCTTGTGATTCATTTCCAGCTGTTCTGCTTGCTGGTCCTGGCCTCTTCACTTCAGCTCTCAGTGATGTCATTTTCCCCTGGTTGTCTATTTTGACTATTTAAACTGTAAAATTCTTGCGACTAGCATTATTCCTCTGTATGTATTTACAGGGCTTACTGCAGTGGAGCTCCGTGGACTAGTTCAGGATCCATTTTCGGATCCATTATAGCACAAATACAAAGATTCTCCCCCATTAACCGTACAAGAGGAACAACACGACGATGTCAGAAAAATAAAGCAGGGAACTCGTGTCTGGATTTCTGATATGAATCTTAAATAGAGCAGAGATTTCTTTATTATGCTACATGGTTTAAATGGAGGAATTAACCAGAAATTATTCATGAAGTGAATGTAGCTAATTTATCATCACTCAGAATATCTCTAAGTAGATTTGTACTTCTCTCTAGCTGCTGAAATATTTTACTCAGATTTACACTAGAAATGTTCACCTATGCAGTAATGACAAAACGTGCCAAAATTGACCAAGATGGCTTACTTGCAAGAGGTCAAAAGAGTTGGATAATATCGCCTCCGTTGTTTTCTCCAGGAAGCATGCTAACACCTGTGGTGTCAGTATGTCGATCGTCGCGTATGTAATTTGGAACTCTGTAAGCTACCTTAAGGTGCAGTTTCAAAAATTGTTTTTCCAGTCTCTTTTCCAAAACTAAATCACACAAATGCTTATGGCTAACAAACATAAAAGGGGTGCAAACTTGGCTGAAGTCGATTAATTTAAAACTGTGACTATTCAAACGAAAACATTTTGCTACCTGCAGAATTAAGTCAGAGATATAACAAAATATTTGTTGAATACCTTGTACTATTGACAGACAGGTATAGTTATTGCGTATAACTGTGCATTTCCCTTAATGATTTTGTCTTCCTTTTCTGTAAATTTCAGCTTTTTTTCCTGTTAATTATCTTGTACTTCTGTCTTTTTGCAATTTCCTTCATAGCATCCACCTGTGCATTTATAAATTTCAGTGTTAATCCCTGCTCTTAGGACATCATTCTTTTCCCTCCCAGGGCTAGGGCTAGATTTACCTGTGGCTTTAGCTACTTTGTGCTATTCAGCTGATGCAAAGCATCTATAAACCCATCATAATCAGTTAAGCCTGATTTAAGGCCGCTTTACTTTGCCAGAGCACTGCTAAGAAACCAAAATGGGAACTTGGCCTTTATGCTTCTTTTCTTGTTTCCCCTCTTTTTAGTATTCTCTTCTCTGTTCTTCCTTAAGTGCATTCCCTTATTCTTCTATAAAATACAGGTAAGTGATTGAAGAACATTCAGAAGTTGGGAAAAATTCAGTTAATCAAATAGCATATTCAATTAATATTTCTTTTAATTATTTAAACCGCCCTATTACCGCTGTATTCTGTTCTCCACAGTTCTCTTCTATTTCACAGCTCCCTTGTGTTACTCTAACTCTTTATACCCGCTAACTTAGAAGTGAAAACTATGGCAATCATCATCATCAAAACAGAATAAGGCAATATAAACTTAATAATTAATTAATAATTAATTAATAATTAATTTCTTACTATTTGCAATATAAAAATATTTACGCCAGAAACCCTTGCTTAGTATTTAATAGCCAGCACTAGCTAAATCCAAAATGCACGTTCTCAGAGCTGACGCTTAATTTCGGAAGTGCCTGAACTCGGTCTCAAATTTTTGCCAGTAAGATCCTGCCGGTGAGCGAGTGAGCGAGCATGTGTGTGTGTATCTCCATTTTGTGGGAACTCCAGCTAGCAGGCGTTCTCAAAGCACACCTGGCCCACCAAACTTTGCATAGCACACATCTAGTGGTGATGCCATCACCACCAACTGATGACATCCCAGTGATGCCCTCACTACCAGTTTCCCAGGCCACAGAGCGTTTAACCAACACTGAGTGCTCCAAGCCGATCTGGAAAATGCAGCAAAGGCATTCACTCTTCAGAATAATTATGTATAGTCACTGATGCCAGTAAAAGCCTAACCCATTGAATACTTAACTGGGAGAAGGCAATATGGAGTTCCAGCACTGTTCTACAGATCATTTTTGTACTAAATACTTGATAGTGCAAGAACTAGAATCCAACCATTTCCCTCCCAGTCAAACACTCCAACTATTCAGCTATAGCATCTTTCTGTCTCTGCATATATAATCAGCCAACACATAGTGGAATACTTTCAACATGAATATTAAAGGTAATCCTTTTCTAAACCTCGAATAACAGCCTTATAGGAAGGATATTCTTGTGCAAGCTGTATAATTCAGCACAGGTCTGCTGTATCTTGCACTCATACTTTTACCACTTATTTTAAGAACTACTGAGTTTCAAGAAGAAAATAACTTAGCTATAGGCTATTCTCTGGATATAGGAACCTCAGCAAAGAATCATCCTGCTGCTCCTTATATCTAAGTCTCACTTCTTCCAGATCACAATGACTATAGGTGTCCATAGCTCAGTGAACATCAGTAGCTCATGAATTATCACTTCCTCAGATGTTTTCCTTAGTGAGCAATGCTGGATTCAAAAAGGATTTATTTTTCAGCAACTTTCTGAAAATGGGAGTCTTTTCCGTAGTGCACTGATAATTAATATCCCTCTCTGTAAGGATAACAGATGTCACTATGCTGACAATGCCCCCACCATGCTAAGTCTTTCTGCAAGTTTGTCAGCTCTGATAGCTTTTTCAGACACAGTTTATCAGTCTCTTCATTTCAGGTCAATGATCTATATCTCGAGCTACCTGTACGTTTCTTTTTATGTTATCTCTCTCTCATCTTGAATCATAAAATATCACCATTACCACTTCTTTCATTATCCACCTATGCTTGCACACAAGCTTTTGATGTAAAGTGCAACCTTTTCTCATTTTTCCTTTGTCCCTTCTGTGCAGATTGCACCCATCAATATTAACATTTCAGCTCTCTGATTTATCTCATTACATTTCTGTATTACCAGCCAAGTCATAATTTCCTTCCTATAATGTCACTTTGAGCTCATTTCCCATACACTCTGCATTTGTATATAGACAATTATTGCTTGCTTCCTTCCTACTGGCCTTGGCTTTTCTCCTTTGTCTTTATCTTCCAACATCTAATATATATGGAAAGAGCTCTGCATTGAATTGTAACGTCCTAGTCTAAGTTCACAGCTGCCTGAAAACAGCATCGCAGTACTAGCCTCTTATATAAATTTTCTTGTGTTCAGGTGGCCAGCTTTTAAATAGGAGCTGCCCACCTTTCCCACAAAGAGCAGAATTTGGTCATGTTTCCATTCCCGTCTGTTGTGCAAGGGACCCTGACAAAGCATTCGGGGTTTTGCATGTGAGCGGAACGGCACAGAGGCCAATGCAACCATCACCCACCAGCTATGCGATGTTCATTCTGCAAAACAAGAGTAAGGAGGGTTGCACTAGCTTTGTACGAATAGTTCATGAGATAACACTCTTCACAGACATTGACTTTCTGGCTTTTTGAAAGGAATTGGGTTGCAACGAAAAGGGACTATTTTTTCCAGGATCAGCAAACACTCCTCTCTCACAAGGCCACAAGCACCACGTAGGCTCCACCTAGGGAACCATGTGAACCTTCACTGTATAGGGAACAGTCCAGTCCCTTGCACCTTATGGCTACAGGTGCAAACATGGCACACAAAAACAGCAGGTGGAAGCAATGCTTAACAGCCTTCTAGGGCCTGGAGCCCAGCCGTAGGTGACCACATGTGAGGAGGGGCCAGTTATACTGGAGGACTCGTGCCATCTCTCTCCTGCCTGGAGCCACCTCCAGCCATACAACTGGAGTCAGGCCTGCAGAGCTCCCTGCTGCCCTGGTGAGGACACCCTTTTAAAGCTTATCTCGAGACTTTCTGTCCACGCTCATGTAAAATTTTAAGCTAAGTACTTGGGCCTCTTCATAGAGGTCTGTGAAAGTCCTCTATCCTCAGGTGATTTTTTTCCTCTGAAATTTCAATGCCACAGCTCCACTCAGTGAAAATAAGGGTTCAGTGCTCTCTTGCAGCCAGCCTCCTTTCAAAAAAAGTGAAGATATTTGTATGTATTTCATTGCTCACTAGAGGGCAATCTTTGCTTAAAAATGAGTTTCTCTACCCTCAGCCCAATATGCTGCTCCCAGGGCAGAAAAAATACAGATGTCTGCTGCAATGCTAAGGAGGTATTTCAGACTGTAACAGAAATCAGTGACTACAGAGTGTGGATGAAACTAACTGCTGGTAGAAACCAGGCCCTCATTCAGTGAGGTATGTAAACGTGCTTTATTAATCTAAAGTAGGAGTTTAGCTCTGCTGTCCTCAATGAGACTAGACCTATTATTTGGATACTATTTTAGATGAATTATTTAAAATGCTTTTCTGAAGGTTAGGGACGTAAGTTAGGGACCTAGGTTAGAGACCTTGCCAACCTGGAAAAAGCTGTTCACATCAGCAGGAGACCGTCGAGGGACTTCTCTGGTTTTGGATGGGGTTCTGAAAGAGCGGCAGGATACTGCTTGACACTGAATCATGAAGCTCTGAAGGTCAACTGTTGACCCAGACAATTCTTTTCTGGGTCAACAGTTTCATATTTTCTAGGTTTCACTTCTCCAGCATGATGCAAATTAATGATGAGGAAACTTGACATTGGCTACTGAATCACTTTACAAAATCAGACTTTTAGGTATCAAGAAGACAATAGGAGGGATTTTTTTTTTTCGTAGAAATTAAAGTTAAACAAACATTTAAGTTCCTAAAGTCCTGCAGAATCTTGAGAGAGAGGGAAGTAGCTCAAGCAAAAACCCCAAAGACCTACTGTAACAACGTACTTTGTTCCTTTCAAGGCACCTTCATACTTCAGACTAGACCCCTCATATACTGTGACCTCAGGAAATTTAGTAGAGCAGCAACTAGCAACAGACAAGCTGAAAAAGTGAGATGGAAACGAGGAAGGCAAGGGGAACTGAGAGCCCTTGCACAGCTTCCTAAAGCACAGGGCTACCCAAGGCCTGGGGCTCTGGGTGCCTCTCCTTACGCTAGCCTCAGGCATACATAGTAACCACTGCTGCCTTCGTCCAGGTGGTGGAAAGACACGGGCTGAGGGACTTGCACAGTGTGCGTGCTGAAAAGACCTCAGCAAATGCCCATTCAGAGAGGCTTAAATACTGCTGTGTGGCAAAGCACGTATTCTAGGGGAGAGCAAGAGGAAAACAAGGGATGTGGGCTAGGCCCAAAGAGGCAGACTCTTGGGATAGGAACTTACCACACAAAGGAATAACTTGGAGAAATGGCATAAAGACCACTAGCTAATATGGTGAGACAACTGCAGATCTGGTCCATGAAGAGATGGGCAAAAGTCTGTTCAGAAAGAGAGTCGCCTGCGTGAACAGAGCCAGCTCTGCGGTCAAGAGCTCTCGTTAGGCTAGTGCAGGGAGAGAGGCACAGAAGGGAATTTCTCCCGCGCTCACTTGCCAGTTTTTACTTGTCTTTTATCCCTGCTGAGGGAGGCAGCTGCTCTTGCTTATTACTCTGCTGCCAAAGTAGGTTTGTTATCCCTTCTCCCTCCTAACACTGATGTAATTACGTCCCCAGAGAGTCCTGCCTGTGGGCAGCACTGTGAGCCTGCTGAGCCCCTCACAGCCAGGCTACGTGCTCCTGCAGCTGTGAATTGCAGTGGTGTCTACCCATTACTAATTTTAAATACGCCTGCCGGGACCCACAGGGACAAACAAGACGCTGTATGCCTACTTATCAGCTGCATGCTGGTAGATGAATTGGTATCAGAAGTACACGCCGACTCTTTTGCTAACAATAACGTGGCTTGTTGGAGGTAAATAATACAGTTTTACAATTTGATTTGAAACAAGATTCACACACACTGCTATTGGAAACACCTCTCCATGCTAGTCTGGATCCCTGAAGAGATGCAGGGCTAGGCTGGAGGCACGGGAGCTGCACGCACCCCAGTGAGGGTGGCATCAGCTAGCTGCGGCTGGTCAGACAAGCAACAGAGGTGCCTCACTCGCAGGCTCACTGACTGCCTGACCGCAGCACTGTTGTGGCTGCAACGAGCACCGCTCCAGTGCCCAGAAACAAAGCAAGTCTATCCGCACTTGGCCTCTGCACTTTTCCATCTTGCAGCTTCTCTCCTCTGTGAAAGCCTCCGAGGCTGGGTGAAACCACTCAGATCTTTCCGAGAGGCCGCTACGCTCACAGCCCTGCACGCGTGGAGGACTCGTCCCTGCCACCCTGGCTGCTGCTTCCCCTTTACGCAGCCCAGCTCGCCTCTATCTGTCATGCAGCACGTAGCCATTTGCCTCAAACACCTCCCCTCCTCCCGCAAGTCACCTGGCACTCACAGAAGTTCAGAATAGGGTGAAATTATCAAAAAATGATTACTGTGATAGTGGCTGAACTGCTGCCACTAGCGGTAACGTTTCCATTTGCTCTGACTAAAGAGCCCTAATACCAGAAGCACCAAACCTACACAACTAAGAAAGTCACTCTCCCTACTTAAAACTATCTGGCCATGCATCCTTTCACAAACAGCTCAGAAACCTAGTGCTGGCCAAAGATTTTCATAGCCAAAGCTTGCCTAGTCCCAGGTAGAAACCAGAAAGGCCCCCTAAGATAATATAAATTGATTTACCTCAATTTATCAAAGTCTGACTAGACTCTGTATTGACTCTTGGCTCTCTCTGTACTCCCCTGTATTTTTTACCATTCTTTTTGTGGTTTGGAGAATGTGAAAATACATATCCTACAGTCAAAAGCTCATACTTTTCTCACTGATTAAGAAGGATCAGTAAACCTAATAACTATCCTGCTATATTCATTGCTCTAGAATTTGAAAGCGTGCAGATCTGCTCCTTTCTGCCAAGAAAGGTGCCAGGCTCAAGTTTATGTGAACTGTTACCTGTAACAGTAAAGTAGCTGATGGAAAAATGTAGCAAAGAAACAGTTCTTGGGACAGAGAGATGCAATTCTCTGGAAGGATGAGTCCTCATTTGGCTTGCCTGCTAGCAATTCACAAAGTGTGTAGGATTTTGAATGCTAAGTACCTGTTTACCATCTCAAGACTGCTTGCAAGATGTTCAGTCAATAAACACATCCACATTTAAACTGCCAATGCATGTGCTTCCCAGAGTAGCAAGCTGGTGGGAGGTTACTGATGGCTCTGGATGCCCGCGTGCCTTGTGCTGTGCAGAAATGCCATGTGAAGGGCTACACTGAAAGGGAAGTTTGGCTTCTTATTTAGTCCTTCTTGGTGGCTGCATAAGATATTGATAATGTAGATCATTCTTTCCTTGTACTGCTAGAGAAGAAGTGTGACTGCTACTGCGCCTCATTAAAATCACAGAGTTTGAGTGACAAGTAACATTGTTTTGAAAGGAACTGGGAGAAAAAAGATATCTCTTCTGAGGTTTTTAAAAACTGTGCAATATTGACGCAGTCCAAGGAGTTCCCTGTATCTTGCTTGTAAACAGTACGGTAATGATTTAACATACACAGATGATTTATGCCATTTGCTGCAGAACCATTGTGGCTAATCGCAAACGTTTTCAGAGTATAATTTGTTGATCTGATAGCCTGTGTAATAGCTTGTTAGGATCCATAATGTTTGATCGTGTCATCACTGCTTAGAGAGACTAATGCACACGGATTATGCTCCTGGAGCCACTATATTTGGCTTTTCGGATTTGCATGCATAATAATTCTGTGGGCTAATAACTGTCAACATACATTTATCCCAATAATACTGACTGTTTACTGTTTTGTAATTCCTTAGCGATCGATCAGTTCAACTACTGTGGTGCACCTGCTCAACAATCAGGAGTCTAAAAGTGCAAGTGTCATCACAGACAGGGCCAGGATTTACAATTTAGGGCAGGCTGCTGTGAAAGATTATCGTAATTTATTATAGTTCCCCCATTTCTTCCTCCTCATACTCTTTACCTTATGGATGAATTAAGACCATATCATCAGGGGCCTGAAATCTGCTCTTTCTTTTCCCTTGAAGGCCAGCACCCACCAGCTAGTGCTGGTGCGCGTGAAGAGTGACTAGGAGCCCTCTGGAGAAACCCACTCAGCTGCAGGGCGCACCGGGCACTGGAGCCCGCACATCTGGCTGAGGAGGAGGCAGCAGCCCAGGAGAAACCTCCTTCCACCTCCCCCTTTCTCCCCACCTCCATCATCGCCATTCTCCCCCAGCATAACCTTTCATCTGTTACCTTGGATGTCGCAACGCTTTGTAGCAGCACTTTCACTCTACTCTTTCAAAGGGACTCAGGGGGACTGAAGTCAGTAGGGAAGTATAACCCACGGCAACCCAAATGACAGCTGCCGGAGCCTTTCATGTCATTGTTTTTCAGGCTCTAGAGGAGAAATGTCTGGTAGAATATAACCTTGTATGTATACACCCTCAAGCTTTTGGGGTGTTTGTGTTTCAGGCAACATACTCTCAGCTTCTTTATTAGCAGAGAGCTGAAAGACAGGACGGATTCACAGAAGCGGTAACAGCAAGCAGTCTAATGCTTTGCACTGGTGACAAAAGGCATGACAGGGCCAGTAAGGGACAGCTACACAAGCCCCTGTTACTGGAAAAAGTCCCTTTCAGTTAATATTGGTTCCCCTTTCAGGTCTGCACAACTGCCTCATGAAGTGACATACTTTTCTTTGACTGTGTTACAAATTACATACATAAAAAAATTAGGTATCATGCCAAAGTTTTGTTCTACTTAAAATCAATACAAAACCCCCCCACTGTAACTGCTAAAACCAAGCAAAGAGTATTTGATTGATCCTTAACAGTCCTCACTAGTATAAAGAAAAGCACTATAATCAGTATAATCAATTACTATACTTTAAAGAGTAATTCCACCAACTGAAGCCATTGCAAGTACTTGTCAAATATCACACTAGGGCGCACTTTACTGAAGTCTCTTAGTAGGCCTCAATTTATAAGCATAGTTTAGTTTGGGTGAAGGGTTTAAAAATATACATATATATTTTATCAGTTGCTAATTATTAAAGGCAAGATTTATTAAGAGGATACAACTGATCATTTCTAACATCCCACGGCTGTCTTCAGTGAACACAATGCCGAGCTGTAGGTCTTTGAATCATTTCTGCAGAACAGGCCACCATGCCCCCAGTAGTGAGGGCACCTAACCATTCTTTACAGCTTTCTAAATCTGAATTAGCAACAGCCATTACACTAGATTTACACAGGCAAACATCCACCTACAAGTGGTGGAAGGCGTTTTCTTTCTCGTAATCTCCCACACGTTAGGACACATAGCCCTAAAAATGGGATATAGATTCAAGCATTTTTATATTTCCGGGGCACTCTCCTTTATGCAAAGTTCAACTGGCATTTCATTCTCCAGGTTAAGCGTAGCCAGAAGGAAAGCTTCATGGACAGCATTGTACATGCACGAACACATGGTGTTTGTTCCCTCCCTGACTTTCCCTTTTGCTTGTCCTCCAGTTCTTTGTGCGTGTCTCTCTCTTTTAAAACTGAATTAAGAGGTATTTTCTTGGGAGACTCAAAAACAACAGGAATGAAACCACAGGAGTGCTTTGTGAAGGAGATCCTTCATTTTAAACATATGTTTCCCCAACAACATGAGAGGAAAGGTGAAACATAAAAGCTGATTTATTTTTTAAAAACTGTTCATTTCCAAATATATTTCACTTTGAAAGCCTCTCTTTAAAAAAGCAATGCTAGGGCACATTCGCATAGCAAGGAGGAGAGTTTATGCGTACTGCTTTCTCTTCTCCCTAACAGCTTATTTTTCTCTGAAATAACGAGTAGGGTAGTGGATTTTCAACGTGTTTCCAGGTGGCTTCTGCGCCTTGCGCCTTCCCCTACGGCAACCGAACTGTGCTCTGCACCCCGCGGTCCCCCTATGACCCTAGCTTTGGCACAGCCCAAAAACCGTAGTGCTCCTCAACCACCTGGCTGTGACAGGTTGCCTGGTGCCGCTGCTTCTGCAGGGAGACAAGGCTTGCTGGGGCTGCGGCGCAACGAGCGTGGAATCGCCCACAAGCTCAGAAAGCAGTAACCCGCAAGGCTTTCGGCACCCTAAGCAGAGTTCCCTCAGGTTCTTCATCGTCCAACAACTTCTACATGAAGAATGAATTCAGTATTTTTGAAGTGGACTTCATGAATCTGAGCCCATATGCAAAATTCATACATATTACAAACCATTACATTGACCTACCTCAACTTACTATGCCTGTTTTGTAACAAGAAAAATCCCACAGTGGACAGAGGTTATTCTTTCCCTGTCATTATTTAACTATGTAAGTACTTTGATTAGAGTAAAATTAAATATAGAGAAAGAGAGTAAATTGGAATATAGAAATATAGGTTTCGGAAACATAGTGACATTTAGCACTACTAATAATTTTCTGGAAGTTGAATAGCGAGTCTCTATGAAGAGATCATTATCTTCCTTTCCTGAGACTGAAATTTTAAATGACTGGTGTTATGGCTCCCCGAGGAACAACAGACACTCAGGCAGAAGTTGTCGCAAAGCAGACTAATTCTATTCCCTCCAAGGGTAATGCCATGAACTTTGAAATGGCTGCTAAAGTTTCAGGACTACCTTCTGAATGAGAGGAAAACTCATGAATAGATTTAACAAATTGTATTTTCTCAGATGCTTAGCTATCACGGTAGTAGAATCTTAAAAAAAAAAAATACAAAACCCAAAACTGGCTGTCTCGTAGTCACTGACTAAATTCTCTGAATCTAAAACTATCACTAACTTTTCCCGCTTACACAGTCAAATGACTAGAGTAGAAAAGCACTTTGAGAGAATCATAAGACAGAAGGATGAAACAGGTCAGAAAACTTATTTTATATAACGGAAATACAATTCCATTATATAAAGGGGATTTTGGTTTCACTTCCTCAATGTTTGATGCTCAGTAAAAACTTCCTTGAAGCTGGACATACAAGAGAAATAGTAATAATTAAATCAAAGTATCTTCTGGAAATACGTAGGACAAAGTTTTACACAGACTCTCAGAGCTTGTCCAGCGAGGGTACACCTGGCTGAGGAAGCGTTTACAAGGGTTTGCACTGATGTTTTCCTGGAGCACCTCTTATGGCACGTCCTGATTTGAGCGAGTCCCACCACTGGTGGGGCCCAGCTCAGCAGTCACAACAAAACTAGAAGTCTCTTCCCCTCTGTACTTTGTCCTCGCCCCGGTACGCCATGCGAGTGGGACCAGGCTAGCGCATGCACTGGCTCTACTGGCTCCTCCTGCCCACGGCAGCACAGAGCAGACCCTGCCCGACAGAGATGGCCAGCACCAACCCCTTCACGCTACGGGTGGCACAAAGCAGCTGAGTGAGGCCAGGGAACGAGTCTGTTTTTTAACCAGAGTCAGTGAAGGCAAGGCGAGGGTCTAAATCAAGGCGCTTACTGTCTGTCAGCAGACCTCAGAAGTTATTTAGAAGAATAAACATGGTGACAGAAGTTGTAATTTGTAATGATTTTTTAAAATCATTAATCACAGCTCTGTTCATGATGCGCTTTTTTACCTACAGATTTTGAGCTGCACCAAAACACGATTTTACTTTGCTTCTCACCTTGACCTAGGCAAGCAAATGAAACGCAGCAGAAGGCTGAAGCAGGCAGCAAAACATCAACTGTTTTTTTGTCCCTTGCTGCAGGGAGAAGAATCTCTGTTTTAAAACATCTTCACCACTTTTAGTTAGCAGGAAAAAAAGTAGAAGGGCTTTTGCCATTTTGAAAGGCAAAAAGCAGACCATAAAGCACACTGCTACACTTGCAAGGAGTGAGGGGGAATGAAATTATGCAGCCTGATATGAAATTGCATACACTTCCACCATTTCCTTAGCTTCAGTCATAACATTAACCAACATTTTTCCCAGATCTCATTAAATACATTTTAGTAGGTCCCTGCAGGGTGTTTGACAAGCTTTAATCTTCTTCAGAAGACTAAATCTACAAGACTTCACTTTCCCTTTATCTGCATCTCTCTTACTCCATTCATGTCAGTGGACGCACTTCACCAGCTTGGATGAGAGGAGAGTCAAGCCCACAGTATATTCCTGAGGTGGTTATTTCCTTAGGGCTCGTTGCATGCAGCAGGATAGCACGATAGGATCCCTCTGGTGCTCCAAACCTACTCCAGTAAGAATGGCACTTTGTCCCCTTCCTAGATGATGCCGGCTGCATTTATTTATTCCACAACTGCTTCCACTGACTTTCGCCTTCTCTAGCCAGGTGAACAAGACCAGAACTAGGCCCAGGCTTTAACAGCTTCTGCATCTTCAGCAAATCAAGCATATGAGAAGCGTACTTAGCCAAATCACTACTCCCATCTTCGTTTTAGCTGAGATGAATTAAAGTAGAAATACCTCTCTTCTACCAAAGCTCCTAAAGATGAAAAAAAAACCCAGAATTTGCTCCTGCTCTGTTGATTGTGAAGGTAAAACCTACAGAGTATTAAAGGAAAGATATGGAGCAGGGGGCCCATAGTTATGATATATGATACATTTATAAACAGGCTAAAATAACTAATGCATTACAGAAATGGGATGTAACCTGAAAATGAAATCATTTGCCTTTTTTGTTTGATTGTCCTTATTCTTTGAAAAGAGGACTGTTTTTTATTTTCTGGAACGTTTTTCTCTGTTTACCTTGATTTTTTTGTTGTTTTTTTTTTCAAATTCAGTTCTTGAGAGGTCTGGGACACCCCTTAAAGGCTGAAATAGCAAGGGCCATGCTGAACCCAGGAGGATGGATGATGAAGAGGAGAGGAAAGAATTTCTAGGTCGATTTGAAATATATATTTTACATCTTTTTAATTCAAACAAATAACAGGAGAATAAAACTTCATGAAATATTTCACAGTTAAGAGATCATAATGCACATGCTCAGAGATACCCAGATGGGCTTCCAGAGAGAAACCAAAGATAACTGGCACTGACATTCTAGTATTTCTAGCGCTAACAAACTCATTTTTAGCTATTCTTTACTCACCACAAAGCAGCTAATAAGGCGATAAAAATTA
This sequence comes from Struthio camelus, assembly GCF_040807025.1. NCBI lineage: Eukaryota > Metazoa > Chordata > Aves > Struthioniformes > Struthionidae > Struthio > Struthio camelus. Next base: position 26,591,377 of record NC_090945.1, read on the forward strand.
ATAAAAATTCTTTGCAAGTCATCTTTAAGACTCACGCTATACCTTTGCATCCATGCTATCTGTTCAGTTATATCACAACACAATTTTGGCAAGCAAAACATAAGAGATCTGGGCTTAGTCCCTTTTCTAAACCTTGCACATTTTGAATTTTTCCTAGAAATCAAAATTAATTTAATTGCTAAATTAAGATAAAATCAAATTCTTGGCAAAAGATGTCACTTTTGCTACATCTGGAAATATGTGCAAATGCCGTGTGTAATTGTGTAAATGCCTTCACTTCATAATGAGGAGGCTGAAGAGATGTCTGTATGGAAAAGCACTAACTCAGAGTGAAATATTTAGCGGTATTTGGTTAACATGTTGCAAAAATAAATAGCTTTGTAGATAAAGAAAAAATCACTATGCCTGCTTACTGCTAACATTACAAAGAAAATCTAAGCAACAGTGTGCTGTATATAATTTTGTTTCTTTGTAGGGTGCAAAAATGATTTAATTTTTTTCACTTCATTAAAAAGAAATATGTTACTTGCAAGAGATGACAACAGATGAGAGAAAGACCATGTGTAATCAAGTGAAACTCCTGTGCTGGGACCACAGCATGCAGTTGGCAAGTGGGTAATCTGGCCATAGAGGAAGTGAGCTGCCAGAAATTGCTTGCTGGGACACCCTGACTTACAGACACCCGCGTGCTCACCCAGGTCAAGCTCTCTGTGGAGCTCCTCCAAGTCAGGCAATGATATCTCCGGCCTGCAAACCGCTCTCTTGGGTAGGAAATACGGCTTGTCCGAGCTCCCAGTGAGGAGGCCAAATCCAGAAGTGACTCAGGTGCCAAGTAAAGGACGTGTCAAATATTTTCATTCACAATCCCTCCTGCTGAAACTATTGCTCTGAATCAAAAATAAATTCATTGGGTCAGAGAGAAGAATCAAAGGAGGAGCATGAATCAAGTCAAGAAATTTATCAACGGCCCTGAAACTTTGTTTGTGTATTTTACTGAAGACAAAATTCTGTACAACACCAAGAAATTAAATGAACGTGGATTTCAAATTCCTTGACAAGAACATCAACTTTTTCAAATTACTGTTAGCTCTGAAAACGAGGAATCATCCTTCCAGTTAAAACGGATGGCTACTCTTCTAAGAAAACAACCTGGAGAGAGCAACACAGGGCCATTCATTTTATAAAGCGGAAGTCAAATTAAAAACATCAGTACATCCAAAATCTTTCTAGGACCTGGAGGCACATGTTTGACCTCTGCCACATCAAACACTGAGATCCTGAAGTCCAAGTTCATAGGACTGGACTTAGAAGGGAGCAATACTCAACGCTGTATTGTTTTCAGGACTTTGACAGTATTTACTTTTGTGCAAAATTACAATGAAAAATCATCCCAATGATTCCCAATACTCAGCCAATTCAAGGCAGAGGGCACCCAGCTCCTGGATCCTTCTGAGGGCTCAAGACACCTCTCTCCAGATTAAAAATACCAAAAGGAAGTTACTGCCATTTTACCCGGTGTCCTTCCAGTAGTGCGCACTGCGGTGTCAGAGAGGAATCAATCCAATGCATCAGTAGGGAATTCACTCTTTACAGGGCATTATTGAACTGGCAGGCTTCAAAAACATCAGGAAGAAGCACGTGGGTATTAAAGGGACCAGGAATACATTTAAACTGGGAACGAGATGATTTCTATCCACAACTGTGGAGTTATGGAATGGCCTCCCAACATAAATAGAGTAAAAAAAAAAAAAAAATTTGTCTTTAAGATATTGTTTGGTTGGTTTGTGAAAGGCGTCGTGTCAGGGCTGCCTGTTAAAAACGGGGACAAGACTTGAGAATTCTGAAGATTCCTGCAGTGTGTGATTACACAGCCCTTCTGTCTCCCCACTAGCTATTTAGTCAGCTATCACCATAGGATGATTGCTATTAGAAATAACCAACTTCCTATAGTGCCGGGGGGGAAAGGGGGCAGGACTTGGGCAATGGAGCATGAAGGTGGGTTTCTGACACTGGCCATACCCAGAGAGCCCTCTTGAATTCTGCAGCCGGGAACAGTGCAAGGTTTGTCACAAGCCAGGGTTTCTGATGGCCAGTCATCACAGCCTATACCCTCTGGGGCTGCTAGTTTCATGCTGGCTGACTGAAGAAGTTGTTGATGTTTGACATGAAATAACATGCTGGTAAGACAACTGCAGCAGTGAGCATTAGCAGCAGTATGTGACAATCTTCACGCAGGGTTGTCAGCTGTTCTGCTCCAGTTTTGGCACGTTAATGCTCCTGCTGGGACTCTCAGCTATCAGCGTAGCACTAGGATGTTGTGAGCAGCTCTGTCAACCTAGGTTCCAGGGCTCGGACTCGCGTGCACCAAGCAAATGTCCGTGCTGATGTACGGTGCCAGCACACCCTGGCTGCTCTCCCAGCCTTCTGCTCGACGTTACAGCCTGGCCTCATAGCAGCAAAAGCAAAGTTGCACCCACCCGCGCCTCAGCTGCTGAAGTTTACAGCCCAGGGTTTTTAGCTCAAATCTATGTTCACCAATAGCATAAGCAAAGGGTGTTGGGACAGTGAAAGTGATTTCTGGGCCCGTGGCTTTGCCCTGCTTCCCCTCTTGGGACATGCACTTCTGGGGACAGACAGCCAGGAACAGAAATGTCTTCAACCACTTCAGAGAGATTTGCGAGAGCTCATCCGTCAGAACAACGCTCGGCTCTACTAGAAGTGACACCAATTTCAAATACAGGATAGTGTTAGGGAGGAAACAAGAAAATGCCAAATCCCTATATAATTTGGTCAAATAACCCTCTGAGATATACGTAGCAGTTTGAAAAGCTCTCCATTACTATACCTCCTATTGCAATAAACAGACTTTGCTTACTGCAGGCCTGGTAATTTCAGCCTTTTTCATGCTGAATAGCTCCTTAGGGTCAGTTCCTGACCATCTTACTGTCTCTGAGTACTACTTTCCAGCACAAACGCCTTCACTGTGTCACAGAGAAAGCCTGATTCTGTCCCCATGCAGAGACCTAGGGAATACATACATACATACTAATGTTTTACTCAAAAGCGAGTGTCAGAACAGGCATCTGTTAACTAGAGACCAAAGTCTGCCAAAGCCAGCGGAGCCGTACCAGTTTGCCTCAGAGAGAGAGAGGAGCTAACTGAACCTCCGAAACCAGTAAAAGGAATTGCAATTAGAGCCTGCATTCTCAGCATTCTTCTACTAAGAGCAGCACCAAAAGATATTATTGTCTGAAATATGTCTCAAATACTGTGAAATACTTTAGAATAAAATACTAAGTAATCTAATAAGCTGGAATAAACTGGAACATCACTTGAGAATCTGGTTTATCTGCTAGTCACATTGGATGCCAAAAGCCTGAATTATCTCATAAATAGTCTCTGCTGATTGAAGAGGTATTCCACCAGGAAAATAGTGATTAAACAGAGTTAATTCATGTGAATATGGATTTGTCAGAACAGAAAATATATGCACATTCCTTAAAAAAGACTAAAGGCCTAATTTTTCCCTGATTAACAAAGAGGTTTAAGCAGGTGAGTGTAATGGCTGCAGTCCAAGACAGTTTTCTGGTGTCCTCAGCTACCACTGATGACATGAATTGAACCTCAATCCTGATAGTTTCAGCCTACCTAATTTACAAGCTTGATAAGTGGTTTTGTTTTGTGAAGCTGTTTTTGGAAGACACGGATGCCAAAACATCTTTCTTCCCCTCCCTCTTTAATGCATTGCTAAGTTTGAACACTTCAGCGCTCCAAGTTAAGAAAAACTAAAGAGAAGGCAGGACATGCAACATTTAATAATAGTTCAATCTGGATCACGTTCTACATGTGACGCTTTTCCAAAGGCAGGTTTTATTCTCTAGTTCTGTAACTCATAGTGTTCTGAGCTATAATATTTCTTCAGTATTACCCAGTAAGGCATTAAGTCTAATGGTGCCTCAGCTATAGATATTTGCCATAACACCATGCACTTCCATTTCAGCTCTTTTTAATTAGAAATGGATTATTTGTTCCAGTAGAGCTATTAGGCGAAGTCTCTTTTCACTTGGCACTTAAGTCAGAAGTTTTATTTCCACTCCAGCCTCGATTGCGTGCTAGCCTTCACTAGTTTGTATCGATCTGACACAATCCACGTTTTCAAATGCTTTCTAAATCTCTTTCTGGTTTGGATTCAGCCTAAAATAAAGAAATAGACTTTACCCCTGTTTCTTCCAACACACCGCTGTACCATATACAAAATTGCTCCATCTCTTTCACATTTGAGATTTCTTTCTATGACTAACTTCATACTAGTTCACTGCTACATACGTCCAGGGCCAAGCCCCTGCAGCACAGTTGAACAGAATAATAAACATTGTGAAACGAAAAATCACGGTGCAGCTACAACTGCCCATTGCTAATTTATATCTAGTGCTGCTTCTCTGCTAGTCCCAGTCCTCTGTCCTATCCCAGCCAAATCAGATAACCTGCATATGCAGCAACAACGATCATCCAATGAATTTTGCTACTGCAGCTGCTGGGATGGGCTCTGAACCGCATACTGCTATATCACATCTAAGTGGCTAGCTTGCTCTTGTAGCCTGCTTGCTTTCTTCCTCATTTGTCTTCAAGGGGATAAATATACAACCACTTGACTCTAGGATAGATAGATGTTAAGATTTGTTACTGAGCTGCTTTTTGCTAGTGCTGCTGCTTTCCCTTCCCTTTCAGATCTATCAATGATGTATGCTGAATCTGCAGGTAGAGCACAAGACTGACAACTGAGAGACATGAACTTTGCCAGTGATAGGTAGCTACTTTCACCTACTCAGCTTTCATTTCTGCTTCTACCCTTTGTCTGTTCACTTTACTTTGATGTGAATAAAATTTGTGAGAGATAGCCTCTTACTGTACTTATACATGGCATCAAGTTACAACCTGACTGACACTTTTTTGAGCTTTAAATGTGAATGTAATATAAATAAGGAACCTTAAATTAATCTTCCGTCCTACCAGTGGCATTAGCTTGCTCAAATGAAGAAATGGTTGGTAGCTAAATGGTGTTGACGTGTGGGGTAACCAGTGGGGTAACCAGCCTAAGCTCCTTACTTTCAGGTTAGCCTGAACTGCAAGTAATGATCTGAACTCAAAGTACCTTTAGGTTTTGGGGCTCAAGCCAACAGTACTGAAAGCAGTTGGTACTTCTCGAAGAAACCTTTAACATTTTGCAGTGGCCAGATCTCTCAAGAAACGTTACTGAAAAATAAGAGAGATCTACGGGCTGCTAGGAGAGGAGTATATATTAGCTTTCTGGAACCATTTCATAGCTCAGTATCTCACTTTGACAATGACTGATCTGAAATGACTATGCTGCCTTGCACTGCATTTGCTTGTTCACTTCCTCGCAGAGATGATGGATTGCCAAGCCAATCTCTTAGGCACGCAAGCTTCTTCGGCTGAACCAGAATACAAAGGCACTGCATAAATGCTTCAGCTCTTTGGCACACTGGCTTTCATGGAAAGCACCTCATCGTTTGTCTCTGTTAACCCTCTGAGCCGCACATGCCGAGGCCATCCCTTCTGTATGTAGAATTGCTATTATATAGCTAAGCAGATAACCTCATGGCAGCGAGGCCTGTTTAACATTTCCAGTGAGTAAGAAAACAAACAGTGCACGCCAACTTCAACCAGCAGGGCTCGTGCTTTGGTTTTCAGACCCTTTATGCATTTGCCTGACACAGACGTGTTCTAGCTGTATGATTTCATCTAAACTTAGCTTCCTGCACAATGAGCTTGCCACAAGTTCTGAATACCTTGCTCTTTTGTTTTTTTTTTTTCCCCGAAAGCTTACTTGTTTTCTTTATTGCTTGTTTCTGCTCAATTTAAACTTCCAATAGTAGCTGGCTGCAAGAGCAGAGTTTGCATTGTATTTGGGCTCATTTAGTTATAGGTTTTACTTTGATTTGTCTATTCAGCAGCTTGTTCCAGACTGTATGTGTTTATGAAGTACACCAAAGATGACTAACATTCCCATGTCAATACCCTAAATCCCTAAAGCTGAAAATCTTTTCAAGTGTTAATGTTTAAGCATACGTATTATCAACTATGAAGCACAGCACTCCATTGATTCCACAAAACGACCACTTAATCCATACATATTTCAGTAACAAAAACATGTTACACAATTCTCACAGTAAAACCCGATCAAAAAGCCTCTGTGCAAGTCTCATGTCATAGGCAGGTTCCCCAGGCTCTGTAAGGCTGATTTATTCATTTTAGAGAAGTCTTCCCTCCTGGCCGCTCAGGCTCTTTCAGCATTGGTGCATGAAGCAGAGCAGAAGGCAGCTATTTCTCTGAGCGTAACGATAGTGAGCCGCTGGAGCCCAGCCACATGAGCAGACCTGAGACAACTTATTATTTGTCCTGAGCAACAGGCAGATGCTCCAGCACATCTTTAATACAAAAGCAGTTGTGCCCATATTTCAGTGAAAAAAGGTAAAGTTGTTCTAAGAGAAAGAGTCAGAGGTAGCACTGCAGTAAGGTTCCTCCCTCGCTTTAAGTTTTGCATTTAGGTAGAAGTGGTTTGTGCCAGAGAAGCACAATTCTTGATAAGCAACAAAATACGCAGTAGGCTAGTACTGCTTTGCCATTGCAAAGGTGACTTGGCAACAAGCATAGGGAGTTCTGAGCAAAAATTTCACGATGATCTCTTTCTTTTGCTCTTGTGTTTGCAGTTGAATCACTGAATGTAGATGTCCAAGCTCATAGACCATTGCACTTAAGTTCTTCTGCTTGTGAAATGAGACTAAAGACCCTGCTTTCTAGCTGTGTCCCCTTTCTGGGCATGTTTTATCTCACATATTCTTACGGAAAAATACTGGTATCGTTTGCTTCATGCATGGAATAAACCAGACAGGTTGGTAGGGCACAGTGCAAGTGGACATAGGTGCTTAGCGCATTTCAACTTCACAGTGACTACATCAGGAACTGATTCCAGTAGCCATCAGCATTCGTAAACCCCGACACACACATGCACATGCAAAATGTGTTAGTGTACACTTCCACCCCTGAACTACACTGTGCTCAGTACTGCAAACTGAAACACTGCATGTTCAGGGCAACCAAAGTTGAACTAGAGGTTTTACCAAATGAAACCACAGGGCACAGCAGAAAATGGTAACTGGCAGTGAGCCAAAAAGCAGAGAGCTAGATACTAAAAATGAGAAGGCGGCTGGGGGGTGGAAGAAAGAAAAAAGTACTGTTTTCTGGCAACAGAGCTGAACGCAGTGGTCTCTTAGCTAGGAGCCCTGTAAGTAATATTGCTTGTGTGCAATTTAAACTACCCTAATTCTGTTTATAGAGGTCTTGTGTACTTTGTAAACGTGCTATCCTAGAGCGTGCAACTGGATTATGTCTTAGGCCAAGACAAAAGAGCCATCTGCCAAACGTCCCTCTGCTTGGCATAGATTTCTTCTGTTTCAGGTGATAAAACATTGCCCACAATATTATTTCACAATAATTAGAAATCCAGAGCAGCAGTTGAGATGGGACGATATTGTGCTGTTTTACGGAGCACAGAACAAGAGAAAGTTACGCATTTGATGAGCTTACATTAACAAATGCATCCAAAACAAGGAATATTTGTGCTTACAAAAGAAAAACTGAAGCAAAAGGAAGACTGGAGCCAGATTTGAGAACAAACACCTCCCCCCAGATAGGAACCCGGACAATCAACCTGTTCAGAGATACCCAGGCAAGGAGAACCAGTTAGAAACTGAAAACGGTCCCAATGCAAATCTTAACCCAAGATCTTCTTCCCTTATTTGCTTTGCTAAACCTCTGACTTAATTTGTATAAAGTAAATCCTTTACTGCCTCACATTTATGTATGAGCTGTATGCCATCCCGTGCTTTCTATCTGCTGTGCCTTCTGTTTGCTATCAGGAACAGAGCTGACACCTTGCTCCAGACTTCTACCCTCTGTGGGTATCACAGCAGTTGAAATACAGCCTGTAGAATAGGCACACAAATGACAACCCTATTTCTGGTTACTCTCCTTTGTTTTAGTTTGAATCACGTATCTGGAACTTCAAATAAAGTTTCACATTTTATTTGAGAAAATCAGTTGGCCAACAAAATCCACCTTGCACATCCTAAGTTATAGTGCACCATGGTGACCACTTACACGTATGTTATTGCTGGGCTATGGCATTCCAGTGCCTTTTGCTTCTTTTGGCAGTGATGTCCAATAAATCCCTTTTGCTCCTCCTGTGCTCCCCCAACAACTTAGTCCACCTTTTGCCTTGGACACCTGTGCTTTCTTTCCAGAGGCAGAGTACATAGTCGAATCATGAGAGTCACAAAGATGACAAAATCCAAAGTCCTGTGGAATGACTGGCTCAGTATATATTAGTTTTTGCAGTAAGAGAGATGAAAAAAAAAGAGAGTAGACAGAGCAATATGGCTTGCTCTGAGATGGGCAATGATGATGAAGGTGGGAAGAGTAATAGTGGTACAGATGGTTGCAGAGCAGAATGCAGAGAGGAAAAACAATTGGTGATGTGGCAAGACAGATGGTATAGCACAGAATATGAGAAGTTTTATACAATGAATGCACTTCTGTACATGAAAGCAGGTGAGGGGTCTAAAAGACTTTTAGATCACTCGAGGAAGGTAAGAGAGAACGGAAAAAATATGATCTCAAGATAAGAAATTCTGATGGGAGTGGTAGAAGAGAAAGTGTTATACAAATCTGAGAGAAAGCACCTGTCATGAGTGATGAATGAGAAAGCCTGCAACCACTAGCACAGTCTTTCTGTGCCACTCAGCCTTCACTTGAAATCCTTTTTGTCGTTCCTCTGCCTGACCTTCCAGCTTCTTGTTTTGCCTCTGCATGGTCTTCCTCAAATCTCCCTACTTACTATCTGAAATTCTATACTTCTGAATTGATCCTCCTCACTCCAGCTCATCAGTATGCATAAGAAAGGTATACCGCAGCAAGCCAAAGTTACATTTAGTCTAGTGTATTATCTCCAATATCAGGTATCTGTGTCTGCATTTCAGAAGAAGGACAACAGATAGCAGTATTTCCCTGTTATAGTCCCCCAGACTTCAGTGATTTTCGGATCCAAGTCCCTAAAACAGATGCAGTGTCTTTGTGCATCACATGCCACAGGGAACTTTTCTGACATTCAAGCCTTTCAAGCCCTCATAAACTTGTATTGCCCACAACATCCCACAGCAAAGAGCTCCACAGTTTAGTTTCCCTTTGTTTGAAGTACTTTAGCTGACCACAGATCTGTTTAGACTATAACTTTTTTCTTCGATTATTGTCTGATCAATTTTTATGTATACAAGATTATAGTCTCTCTTTCTCTAATGGCTTTTTGGAACTATTTATACTTCTGAGGTTCACAGAAATAAGAACTCAGGACATCTGATCTGGAAAATTAATTCTACTTAAGGTGGTTTTCAGTAAGTTATTTTTTTGAGCCTCGAATAGGAAGAAGAAACTGATGGACGACTATGTCTGGTGCTAACAGACCAAATATTGCAGAAGTAGAAATCATTTGCAGAGCTTCTATTCGGGGGGAGGAGGTATTAACATTTTTTCCTACCAAACCTTATCAGAAGTAAGATGGTTGAAGCCAGCTCAGTTCGGCACATTTTCCAGTGGACTGGTGTTCAGTGCATTATTTACTGATTTGCACATCACTGTGGGTTGTGTTTGGTAGGATTTTGATCCACAGCTTACCATGACTCTAATGAATACCTGTCATACTTCAGTTTTCAGCTGTTTCTCCTATTTCTGGAGGATTTTTAAGCCTACACAAATCCTGAACTCTGGACAGTTTACTACTGAACCTATGTGTTCATTAGTCATCCTTTAGGGATAACAATTCCATATAACTGTTTCCAAGCATATTCTCAATAAAGATGCCAGAATTTTTGATCACCTTCTAATTCTCTGATTTAAAGTTTTTGCCTTTCAGAACTTTAATGATTTTTTCCCCGAGTTTTTGAATGATAAGGACTGATCTACGTTTGAAAGCCGAGTTTAGAAAAACATATGGTGCCAACTTAAAATACAACAGTTAGGAATAACTAATTTGTGTGTGCAGAAAATTGCATTGCAGCGTAAGAGCACCTTAGTCTGGGATAATTAGGAAGTCAGTTAAACTAAATCAAACTGGAGTGAGAGCAAAAGTTACGAAGTGAAAGTGTGTATATGTGATGTGAGTTATTCAGGAATTTCTGAATAGCAATTCCAACCTAATTCCATGCCTATACCTCATGTCTAAATGAGTTCACTCACCAGTGGCCATGCAACGTGGCTAATTCACCCAACTGGGAAGCAGAGCACCCTGTTAACTTAGCTGTAATGCTTTTAACATGAAAGCAAGCTCATTTAGAATTACTGTGAAGTAGTCCCTAGTGCTTAATAACCTTTGCATGCATATTATAGATGCAATGGATTCAAATACCTGGCACAGGTTTGTATCAGAAATGACTGACCTAAATGTCTCCAAAAAAAGTGTTTCTAGATGTTTTTTCCAAGGGCATTTTTAAATTTATGCTTTTCTCTGTTGCTAATTTTCTGGCTAAAGGCTTCCTAATTGGCAGTTAGTTTCAAAATATCAGACAGGATGATGGAATTATTTAGTGCTTAAATTTTGAATACAGGCTAAACAACTCTAGATATGATCTACTGATTTGTGTTAAATAATAACAATTTAACTTTTCTATAGCCATAATTTCCTATTTAATATTCATTGCTCTGACTTGTTCCATAAACACAGGGACCTTACCAATTTGTGAACAATAACAAAGCAACAATTGCCTTCTCATGTCCTTTTTCACCACTACATCAGACTCACTGGGACGCAAAGGAAGAAGAACATGGGCAAGCCGTTCGTGTGGTGGCGAGGGGTGAAGCAGGACCTAGAAGAATCAAGAACTGTAGTGGCCGATCCTGATCTTGTTCAGGTTACTGAACAAGACTCACCTCAGCTTTGGCTCTGAGCTTAGCCCTGCGAAGGCAAGGCAAGAAGCTGTCACTCAGAAATAACAGAAGGAATTTAGAAAACAGAATATATCCATTCTAAATTTTAAACATCAGTAGCAGCCCTGCTGATGAACAAAGTGACCTGAGAAAGTCCCAAATGCCTCTTTTCCAATCGATGCCAACGCTATCGACTTCTGCAACAGCAACTATTAACAGACCAGTCTAATTTTGCATCTGAGCTGACTAAAGTTTGGAACATCAACTAATGTTTTAACTAAATTGATTTAATAATCAGAGTTAGCGCTAGCCATAGATTTGCTCAACTCCAGAGGTTGAAAATGGTTTGAATCCAGCTTCTCTTCAGTTACTGGCATGTTCCAACACAGTTTCACTTTCTGCTGAAGTTTATTGTTAATTACTCTGTAATTATTTTCTTTTGGGATCAACAGACTGCGTTTTGATTGATTGGTATTGGTTAAACACACCTCAAGAAAATCACATAGAGCATAGAGTTTCTACTTGATATTTGGTTGATAATAAATCAGACTAGGGTTACCATAAACAAATATTTGCACCATCATCCAAACTCCACAACAGCAAGTAATTACTCCATAAGTTACAATTAAATTACTTAGGAGACAAATTTGTAAATAAAAGCACTAATTCAGAAATTAGTCTTATTAATTAAGCATCAGTATTAGCACAGCAAATTTTTTCTGAGGAAAATAATTGCCTAGGCTGTAGCATTTTGTATGAAAATATAAAATAAATGCCCAGGCTTAAAACAGTCTTTATTAGGGCAGTTTCTCGTTAGCAATGATGAAGGCTGGATCTTGCTGCTGATACCACTGGCAAGCTATTGCTTGACCACACTGGACTAACAGTGAACTCCGTATCTTAGAGACGGAAATGGAAAGCTGAAGAATAGCAGGGGTACCAAACGGCTTTATCAAGGGTAAACCACCTTGCACACAAAACTCATTTTCCCTCAGTCTCATAATTCATTGAGACTGTTGAGCACTTGCACATACCATTCAAAAGCCCCTAACAGGCAGCTAGAAACAAAGATTAAGTTCATTAAATGAAAAAAGATCACCACCTCATGTTTGACTAAGAAGCTTGCCTTTCTTGTGCTTTCTTGCTAGGGACACTATAGGACAACCCGCTCTGAAACACAGTAGCTCATACAGCTTTCAAAACCACTTTTCTCCAAATCATGCCAAAATTTGTAGTGGTGGTTGGCAGCCAGACTAACAATTCAGTATCCCGAAACACATAAGGAAACAGGGAGTTGGGCTCATGAAGTACATTTTACAACCTGTTGTCATATACAACATACCCACCACTGCCTCTGCCACTTTGCAAAGGCTTAGGCAAAACAGTCTAAGGCAAGTCAATGAAATGCTGCTCAAACTTTATGGTCAGCCCACTTTTGTAGAAGCAGAACAGTGGGCAGACACATTCAGACTGCCATGTGCTGGGTAAAAACATAAAGGTCTGTATCCTTGCAAAACAAAACTGCCTATTCAGAAGACAATTAGACAGTAATGCTGCAACTGCAGCTTTTACTCGATGCATATACTCACTCACTGCCTTCTCTAGGCCCTTGCAATATATTGTTTTTCTCTCCAAGTCCCATGGAGGTTCCTATATCACCCACAGTCTGTTGCAGGAGGGGAAGAGTTTTCCTGCAAACCTTGCAATTAAGATGACAAAAGAGCACTATGAGATTTTCCTCCTGATTGTAGATGACCGATACACACTTCTAAGTGCTGTCTTCTTTATCATCCGAACCTACAAGTCAGCAGCAGAAATAACCAAACCCTTCAACTAGGCTTAAAGGGCAACAAGAAATTCGCTCAGCCGCATCATTGCGGAACATTCACCAAATCTAAATGCTCTATTTCAAGCCGTATTCTGGCTTTTAAGTGCAGTCAAAGTTATGACACACACAATTGCATCATCAATAATTAGAATACAATTATCCTTTTGCCTTTTAAGATTATATGTAGTTTTCAGCAGGTGAAAAAATTCCAGACACCTAGTCCGACCTGACTTGGCATTTCTGACAAATCACTTCAATATCTGGACCTATAGAGCACATTAAAGGACTGATTTACTCGTTGCAAGATATAAAGCATCATTCAGACCTAATTCTCCTGCTTAATAAAGTATCTTCCACCTATTGATGTGGAATAATAAAAAGTGCTCTGACATGTATTCAAGAGCACCAGATAAAACAATACAAGAAAAAAATCATATTGGCAAGAGCCTCACAAATTACATCGCTGGACTTGCACAGCATTTTTTTGAGTAGAATTTGTGCATTTGTAACTTCGCAGGCATTTCTGCTGCCATGATTACATGCTTGTCAAGTGAAGTCTTGAAGCACTCTGGGATGTTCCATCTTAAGAGCACCCAGCCTTCTTGGCAAATAAAACACTTGATTGTGCACTGACTTTTGGACTTCAATGCAGTTAACCTGCTTCCTCGGTGGTCACATGTGGTGGGAGGTCAGCTATCAACTTCTGCAGGGATTGTAAGAACTGTCAGTCCTACCCAGTGACAGGCGTGGCAACTCTTTGAATACTGTGGCCTACAATAGCATAAAGAAAAAACAAAAACAAGGCCAAAAATATCTTCAAATGTATCATGCATGTGAATAACCAAAGGCTCTTGAGAAGCTGCTGGAAGCTGGTCAACATCTTGCTACTTGCTCATATTCTACCTTAAACCTAGTGCAGATTGTTGGTAGCTTTTACTCATCTAGAAAGGCTGCTCCAAAACCATGCCGCTCTGACATTGAAAGAAGGTTTTAAATCTCTGAAGCGCGGCCAATTTACACACATTTGTTCTTGTGACAGGATCATCTTTCATATACAGTAGTTCTTCCACTCCAGCAGTCACACAGATCCCCTTTCAGCCATAAAGATACATCTGCACATTGCTTCCAACAGAAGCTTAGGCCTTCTCTGGCACTATTTAGCCTTTTTACATGTGCAGGTGAAACCAGTCATTACTCTTTATAGAGTACTGCATACCATAAAGCAGAAGAATTATAGCTTGGTTTAAATTATTTATATTCTTATATTCATTTTATATTCTAAAGTACTTCAAAAAAATCACAGTGAAGAGAATACACTCATTTCCTTTCCTTTATTACACTGTGGTCAGTAAGGCAATTTCACATGCAGAAAAAGAAACATGTAAAAGTAAATATAAAATCCATGAAGAGTAGGTGTTTTGGTGCCAAAAAAAACCCCCAATAAATACGACCTTTTTAAACAGAATTCCATAGAAAGCATTTATAATGGATGACTGCAGCCCTCCTATAAGCACAAATTAGGGTTATCAGAAGTTACATTCCTAGCAGTTTGGAAGGTACCATAAAGGACATAGAAGCGACTCTCAGGGGACAGGCAGAGGAACGCAGCAAGGCTGTGCAGCCTTTCTTGACAGCTGCTAGGATGAGAAGACCAAGACCTTTGCTTCTATAATAAAGTTCCTGGAATGGAAATGCTGTAAACTCAAACCACTGGGAAATCAAAGTCTAAAGAACATCCTCCTGCATCTGTCCCCCAGAACATTTACTCCAGTTTCCTTTTCCCCCATCAAATTGCTGTGTCCTTTTAATTGGTGCCTAGCTCTTCACAGAATTAAAATGCAAAAATACAATTTAAAGAAAAATGGTTCTAAGCCAGACTTCCTAATGACTTGGAGGTTTCAGACAACCATTTCATAAGTGTCTATAAATGCCTAGCATCATGACATACAGCAGAACACGTTGGGGAAGGCTAGAGAATTAACAAAACTGTTAGTGGAAAAGAGCTGCTGCTTAGGAAGACATTCAGCAGAAGGGAGGAGGATAAAGAAGAGATAGGGAGTGAAAGACTGCAGCTGACAACTTGCTGGATCAACTAGATCATTTCATTGGCTTGCTTCCAACCCTTATATTTTTGAATTGAGTTGTTTTTCTTCCAAGGAAGCAACCTGCTACATAATAAGAGTCTTTTGAATGCTATTAGCCCCATTCAGCTCATTGGATCGTGTTGCATTGCTTCAAGTCTTCTCCATTTATTAGGTATTGACCAGAGTAGTTCCAAATAAGGTAGGCATAGAAAAGGGACAGAATATATTTTTCTGTTAAGTCATTTCTCTTCACCTTTTCTGCTGATGATATCCCCCTCATTTCAGCTTAAAAGCTTTCTCATTATCCTCGGCTTCTCCCTCTCTGCAGATCCAAGCCAATATATTTTGTTTCCCAGTCCCACTCTTTCCCTCCTTCCCAATGTCCAAAAAGTTTGACCTGTCCTCCAGATTTCCTGGTCTGAATACTGCTACTTCACTTCTTCACTCCAAAAAACTGCAGAAATTCTTTGATGAGACTTTATTATCCTACTCAAGGTTTATAATCAGGATGCAAAAGATGAATGTCTTAAGTAGAAAGTGACATTGGCAGGAAAGTTTACTTAGGTATTTGAGATGCTTGGTCCATATGGAAAATTGGATAGTACTAAGAACATTAATCAAATACATATCGATATTAATTTCTAATGTCATAGCAACAATTGTTATTCAAAGCGTTTTCTCCCCGATCTCAAGGACGAAATCTAGAAAGCAGAGAACTTGCTTTTTAATTCTGTGAGTGATATGCAGCATGTGCTGTCCTTGGGAATTAATATTTAATCATCAGAACTCTCCTCCATGTTAGGTATTAGAGATCAGCAACATTTGAATACTTTCACATGAAGCAATACAGAGACTGCACTTTGAGTCAACAGAATGGAATTAACCCATTGCCTTGTATAAAACATTCCTGCTGTTAAAGAAAAAAGAAAACCTATGGGAAAGAGACAGTCTTGCAATTCATTCAGCAGCAGTCATCCTATACCAGTACAAGAAGATTGGCCTGGCCCTTGTGCAAGGATGCCACAGCCTAGCTATAGAAACAACTAGGCGGGGGCAAAGGGAAGGGGAAAAGCATGTTATGATTTGTTAGAACCAGCTCATGGCCCAAATCTGAAAAGCTAACATACAGCTGCATAACAATTTGATTCATGGAAAGTAAACGTCACCACTGTTTCCTTATCCTCGTGTCTCTCACTGCTTGTAAATCTTGGTTGATGGGTTTTATCGTGTTTATACAGCACGTAGAACAAAGAGACCCAGATCTTGATGGTGTCTTTGGGAGGAAAAAATAAAGTAAAAAAAAAAATCACATCATAAACCATACATTGTACGATGAGTGAAGAAAGTAGGCTCCACATTCAATCAGCTGCCAAACAATCACTCATTCAGGTTTTGATGACTCAACTCTCCATAGAACATGCAGCTGCTAGAACATCTTGTAAACAAATATCATCTTAAATACGAGGTAAAACAAGTGAAAAGAAAATGGTTAAGTGGTCATATTGAAGAAAAAGACCCAAGTTTCAATTTCTGAATCAAAAATGAAATAGCCTTTTTTGTTATGACAGATATGCCAAACTCATCGAGTCAATTATATTGTTGGATCAATTGTAAATATATCATCAGGCCTGGCTCTGCCATGGCCATGATTGTTCTGAAACAGGAGTACGAGCCAGCTCATAAAGAACCTGACCCTATTTAAACAGGAAGGACAATAATTAACAGAATGAGGCCAAAGGATTAGATGCCAGACTAGGTGATTTACCTTTACCATTGAAATAGTTAGTTCAAAATTTGTTACCAGTTCTCACAGCTGTTATGAAGGAAGAACACTAATGCACCTCCTTAATAGCCATAAATTTTACAGTCGAAGAACTCCAAAACTCCTCCAATCAATCTGAAACCTTTCCTCAGCCATTGCACTAGGATCCCATTCTTAGTTTCCAGCTTCTCTCAGGAAATCCACCAAATATTCCACATCTTAAGAAAAGTCTAATGGAGACAGTGATTTAGCTCAGGCTGATATTAGTAAACATTGTCTCATGGATAGTATCACCAAAGGATTAGGAATAAAGTAGGCATGTTTCTCCAGTGGTCCTCTGAAAAAATAATGGTTCATTTAACAGGAATTTATAGAATTTTGTATCTCATATGCACAGGCAGAGTTCAGAACTAGTTTCTCATATGTTTGACTGTTGTTTAGGCTAGAGCATAAGGAAAACAATACGCAAGAGATATTTTCCTCTTCTAGGAAAGTCTGGGAGAGCACTGTGTCTCAGTCCCTCCCAACCCCAGAGTAGGTGACAGTCTGGCAACTAAATGCTCATCTCAGAATTTCTTTTGTATCCAGTTTGCTACAAGTGTTTGATCCCCTTTTTACAACAACCTTGATTAATGTTTTAGTCACTACGCTCTGATCTATCTTAAGGTAAATGAAAATCCTTGTTTCTCTCATGTTCATTAGAAATCCCCCTCCTGTCAGAACTACTGTATGTGGTCCAAAAACAAACCACCTGGAGGCACTTGACCTCTGAGCTTACATACTTGCAAGAGCATCCTGAAATCTGTCGACACAACTGCATTCGAAACAAGCAACAAACACTCAAAAATAAAGCACGTAAAGAACACTTGGCTAATGAAACCATGTGCTACCTACACTGATGCTGTTCCTGAAGGTCAAAAAGCGTTCTGGAATAAGTATCCAAGCTCTGGCTTATTCCCAAGAGACAATTGCCCTTATATCCAGGGAGCGCTCACAGTTTAGGTATGACTAGCGCCTTCAAAGAAGTTTTGGATTATGCTGTCCGTAAAGACAGCCTAAATCAAATATTTAGAGATGTCATGCAGTTGTAAGGTTTACTGTCTTCACAAGAGTCTATACAACACCCCCAAACACATATAGCTTGTGTCCGGACTCATTGCACCTGGTTTTGCCACTTATACAACCTAAGAAACTCATACTAATTATGGGTTTTCCAACCCAACATAAAAAGGCTCATGATTTCTACATGTGACCTATTTGTATTATTACTATTTGGAAACAAATACACCACAACTACTTAAGCACAGAAATCCTATAATCTTATGCACAGAATAGTGCCTCTTTTCAATAAAAATATAACGCTTATAAGTATTACTGCAACATCAGGAAGCCTTTTTTTGACTGCCTACGTGTGCCATATACCCCTTCAGCATTCACAATGAATATGACACGAGAGGCGTAAGCAAAGACAAAAACATGAAGTGTGCTTGCAACATGAAATACTGCAAGTTCAATTGCCAATTAAAAGTTGCATAGTACATTAATAACCACCTCTGCTAAATGCCAGAGAAACTTGGGATTTGTGCTGAAGTTTAACAGTGGGTTATTATTTGGTCTTTTTCTCCCTTGCACTGTAATGGAATGGTGTAGGTGAAGGGGAAAGCAAGCCGAGG
This sequence comes from Struthio camelus, assembly GCF_040807025.1. Taxonomy (NCBI): domain Eukaryota; kingdom Metazoa; phylum Chordata; class Aves; order Struthioniformes; family Struthionidae; genus Struthio; species Struthio camelus. Next base: position 26,609,722 of record NC_090945.1, read on the forward strand.
GACACTGTTTTTTCTGAGCCATCCAAAATGGAAGACATCGCAGTAGGGAAATCAAAGCCCCTAAAGAAAACGTGCTGGCATCAAGGATGGTCAGTACGTTCTGCATTACAGAAATACAACTTTCAAGTGTTCTTATGGTTTGAGATAAGTCGTTATTTGACACGTTAAGTCTGTGTCTTGACACACAAAGTTTTGCTTTAACCTGTTATATATTTCCATATTAGATTTCCACAAAGTCACATAGGATCGAGCAGTTAAGAAACTATCATAGTTAACACTTCAGCAATAAGATGTTATAGATCAGCTTTGCTGTTCTACTTTGCAAAGTTTATAAACACACATACAGATTAAACAAAAGAAATCTTGTTTTTCATTAATTTTTATGACAGCACCACTTTTCTCCTCACATTCAGTGTTGTTATATGAAGATTGTAAGCATAAAGATGACAACGTTATGTTTTCCAGAACATCTCTAACACCATCTGTTACGTCGCTAGCTATTTTACAGGATTGTGTAGAAGTACCAGTTGGCTTTATACAATATAGAAAAAGAACAAAGATGGGTTCTTAACCCAGCAAGCCGTCCATCTAAATAAGCACGGTCTTATCAGATAATTGGTGCCAACACAAGAATCTCAATAGACTCTAGGCTTCAGAGACCTATCTGTAAAACAGCACAGACAGATAAAAGGCTGGCATCCTACACTAACGCAGATGCACAGATAAGAGTCAGAAGAGTCACACCTTCTGACTTCATCCACTCAAGTGACAGAGGGGTTGTTTCCTCAGGAACAGTAGTACAGAGAGTGCCAAGGCTGAATTGCCTTGTCCTAGCATTTCTGAGTGACCCAAAGGCAACAGCAGTACTCGAACTCAGCTGTGCTGCAGGGAACCTGAGCCCATATCTGCCTCCATAGGCTATGAGTTATTTAGCTCAGTGGAAGCGCATCACAGCACCTGTACAGCACGTAACGCAACCAAGCCCTGTGTGTGGTTTCTCCTGCAATCCTGAGGACAATCAGCGGATTGCAAACAGCAGATGCATGAAGTTAACATTTTCCCTTAACTTGCCAAGCATTAAGGCACACTGCATTGCACTTTGGGGAAAAGGAAAGCATAAATCTGCAGACAGGTAAAAGTGACATCATCAAGGAAGAGTGAGGTTTGAGAGGAGTTACTGAAGGGAAACTGCCCCAAGAAAGGTGCAGCGCTTTGCCCTTCGACATAGGGTTTCCACAATGAGTTGAGAGTTGCAGCAGCTTCCAAGTGCCCTGGAAACATGCTAAAGCCCTGCACAAACTGCCACGCACATGGCAAGAAGTGTTGAGTTCCTGGTAAATGTCTTCTCAAGAAATTAAGGTAGTATTAGCTTGATCCTTCCTACAGAGGAGCTACAGATTTGGCATTCCTTTGTCTCAAATGCCATGGCCAGTGAGCATATTCCTTGGAAAACTGCTGCAAACATTTGCTCAGAGACTACTGATCATTTCTCTGTGTATGCTTAATCTGTAGGTCTGACTACACAAGTAATTTCACATCAGAAGAGATCTGCAGGAAGCCATACAGGAAAGAAAACACTACTTAGCCCTCATAAGAGGGAATCAGAGTACATGCTATGGAGAATTATCTTCTAGATCAGTCTGCTTGAAGAGCAGCTTGAGAGATCATTAAAATCACCTCGACAGTTCTTTGATCACTGATATTATTTGCATTTCAAAAGAGCAATAGTTTGACAAAGGTTGTTGCTATTTTCTACTCCTAACTTGTAGCTGCTGCAGTTTTGTTCCCTGCTATCAAGTTGTCTCCTTCCTGACCTTTCCCAAAACCAAAAGAAAACCTTCATTTTAACAATTAGTATTACCCTGCAAAGGTGAAGAGCGTTTATAATTTAGGATTGCTCAAGGGCAAGCTGGCGTGAGATGGCTCAGTAAAAAGAAACCTCAAAATCAGGCCTTTATTGTACCTTTGTGCTATATTTCAGTGCTATCATTGCATATTCTTCAGCAGAACCGACCAGCAATAAACACAGAGTGCAAACACAGTGTGCTGCAACAGTCACTGGCTGGCAGCGTGCAGAGCTCCCAGGGCTGCTGCAAGAGACTGCTCTTCAGGAAGAGACACTGGTGCCCCTGGAAGAGGTTTCCTCTCCACCTCATGGAGTGAAGCAAAGCAGCTCTATTTTAAACATGTCTGCCCTTCCATAAGGGCTTTCCATCCAGAGGACAAGTTCCTTCTCCCAGGTGCCTCATTCAAAGTAGACAACAGCACAGCAGCAGAGACCATCAGAAGGTCACTACATTCAATTGCTGGGCAATCACCAACCACACACAGAAAATAAACTCTAATATTAAAAAAAAAAAAAAAGTCCCTACCAATAGCTATTTGAAAGAAGTGTCACTGTCATGGCATCCAGACATTGTTAGGCTGCCCTAAATCAGATTGCAAATGCAAGTCTGGACTGCCAACCACGAACTTCTATCAAAGTGGTTAAAATAGCAGCTTGCCATTTAAAAGGACTTCAGTAACAGGCAGTCTCTGATTGCTATTAGCACAGCTGTGTGAGTTGCATGTCTGTTTGGAGGTTGCTAACAGAAAGGATGTTCAAACTCCTCAGAACAGCAGTTTTAGCGGCAGATTTCTTACTCTGGCTTTATCAAGGGCAAGCAGAAGATAAACCAAACATCTGATTATCTGCTTCATTCTTGCTGTTGTGAAACTAGAATCTCTTCTGCAAGGGAGCCCTTTAATCCTAACTACGGCTGTCACCACACTCCCAAATGGTATTCCCCTCTTCCTGCCCATCAGTCACAAAGCCTACCAGGCAGGCACCGTACAAAGGAAAGGACAGCCCAGGCACAGATGCTACTGAGGACAGGCAAGCTTGACTGAGATGTCTCTGTCCAGTTAGCTCAGGAGTAGATACCGCCTCCTAGCTCCCCATCCTTAATCATGCAAAATATATTAGAGAGAGGCAATGTGGCATTAGGACAACACAGGTGTAAAAATAGTTGATTAAATAAAGTTGTTTGGGCTTGTAAAAAGCATTAGCAAAGACAGCAGTTCAAAAGGTTTCCTGACCTGATATTGTAGCTTGTGCACACAACTCCCTCTCCAAGGTTTATTAAATCATCCTCACTCCTAATCTTGCCAGGCTCCTTGGATTCCTATGGTCACCTATTCTCCAGGTCCTGCTAAGCCAATACACCAGACTCCTTTCCTCCTGCTGCTCTACGTGCTCCAGCCTGGCCTGCGCCACTGGCATTGGCCTGCGCCACTCGCTGTCAGCCAGTTGCTCGTGAAACAAGTCAGAGCACAGTGAGGTAGTAGTTAGAAATTCATAATAGCTAAGCACAGGAAGGGAGTCTTCTAGGGGAATTTGTCTTGCACTCTACTTCACAAGGCTTCTCCTGAAGTAGTCAGCAAACATATTTCTTAAAGATTTCAGACAGCTGCAGGGAATTAATAAGTACCATAATTTGCCAATTATTGGCTTGTTACAAGATCAGCAATAGCAGCTGCTCCCCCTTCCAACCCAAAGCATAACAAGGCTGAGCAATAGTTAGTGCCTGAAGAGAACACCTGCAAAGCAACCCTGAGCCACACCGACCCCAGTCATGGCATTCAGAGGTTTGACAGGAAGCACAGACCCACTTGCTGTTTAATTCATTTTTAAACCACGTTAGCCATATAGAACTGCACCTAAGTACAAACCAAAAGTCATCGCATTTTCATAATTAAATGGAGTACCAAATTCATATTATATTTATTATTCTATTTTTGTACTTCAAGTAGCAACCACCCAGCAAAATAGACACGAAAAACAGAAGATGAATCTGGAGTATACAAGCTACAAGTACTTATTAATATTACTCAAAATGACTTCTGACAGATTATATTACTTTTGACAAATATAAGACATACCGTGGACAGAAATAGTCCTCAAGCACAACCCCTTTGTGATCAGTGTACTAAATAAATGTGGACCAAAAGAGCCAAACTAGAACAGTGGAGCCTGCCAGAGCACCTTATAACTCAAGCACACCTTGGATCAGCAACTGAGGAAGTGCACATATACACAGGAAAAGAGTGTGACTTTATGAGTACTAAACGAACAGGGTTCCTGTAGGGGACTGATATTCTTCCTCACATTTTCAGTTTATATGCTTTAATCCCTAAAAACATCGCACTGAATAGGTAGATCATTAAATTAATCTGTATAGTACTTTGACTCTGTTCCAGTCAGCAAAAGGTTACCAGTGCGTACAGTAGCAATTATGAAGTGAACTGATGCTTAGCCTTTAAAGAAAAGCTATACACAAATGAAAAGGAAAAATAAAAAGGCTATATGACATACAGCAGTGGTTTACAAATTCATTCCTACAATCATATAACTGTTTTGCAACAGTCCTCAAATGAGGACGCACTGGAAAGCCACACAGACCCCCTCCAGCTTTAAAACGGGTAAGAGGGTTGGCTATCCGTCCCCCCTCACATGGCCCTACACCTGAACCAGAACAGTCAACTAAGCCTCGGATGCAGTGGCAGCACTGGTATGTAACCACTAACCCAATTCCTCATTTCACATAGCACAACAGCGTTTCATTGTCTCCCTGGTTGTTGCAAAGTGCAGCACAGCAGACAGCAGCTTCATCATTGCATTTGTATCACTTGGTACACAGCATATTCATATCATGATTCATTTTCAGTGAAGTAGGCTAAACAGTGAAGAAAGCCTATGCCTTGCCTCTGCTACAGGCAGATAGGGTATTGCAGATAAAAAAGACAGTCCAGCAGACAAAAACATATTGTAAAAGATAAACCAGCGTACTCACAGAACTGAAGAGCAGCCTGCAGGAAGAGAATGAACTCCCTCAGCAGGAGAAAGAGGAACAGCCCACACCGTTGGGCCCCCACTTCTGAAGAGGTTGCGCAGTACTGGAAACCTCCTCCGCCTGGGAGACTTCAGTATTCAGCATCTTTCCATTGCACCTGTATGGAGAGAAAAATCAGTCAAGCTCTAAACTTTTCAAATCCTTTTATTGCCAGATGTGCTCTTAAAGGTAAGAGAAGGAAAACAAGTAATCTGTCTCTCCCACTCCCTGTGCCCCCGTGCAGGTTGTGCATGATGACACAGGTAAGCAAGTTTTCTATGCAGAGCGTTTTCAGTCAGAGCAACTCCATCCCAGAGAAGCAGTTGCCATTAGTGTTGTGAGGCACGTGGTCGGGAGGCCAGCAGGGCTCTCAGTGAGGCTTTGCCTTTGCTCTGGCAAGTTCTGAGAAGGGAAAAGGACGGAAATCCCCGAACAACCACAACTATGGTCTTCCTATGCGAGATCTTGTCCAGCTGCTCTGTTTCATTTCAAGCTCTAGATTTCTAAATTCCCTTATATCTGAGCTTCCCTATATCTTTGCAGCCTCCATGCTTCTCTTTCATTTCCCTCAAGGTTTAATCAGTTGGAAAGACCCTGGAAAGACTCGAGCACATGAGGAATGGGACAGAAGTCCCTGCTGAGGTGCTGACTTCAGGTGAACTCTAGAGGCTAACAGAGGACTGCCTACTCCAGCCCTTGGCCTGCGCTATGAGCAAGCTCCAGGTCCAGGGACTAGCTGCAAGATGAACACAAGCGTTAAGCCACATGGCTTGTGCCTCCAGTATCTCATAACCTGTTGCTGTCACAAGTCCACTTACTGCCTCGATCACTTTCCCTGCAGTGAAGTAGTTTAGCTGGAAAAAGTAAACCAAAGGAAATATGAATAAAATACAATTCTCTAATAGTCAACTTTCCTGTACGTATATGCTTTTTTTCCTCCCAATTTTCCTTCCTTCAGGACTAGGTAGTACATAACCCCCCTTCCGCTACAGGTAAAATTACTTTTACCTGTACATAGAAAACATCAACAGTAATTCCCAGCAGATTATGGGATGTGAATAAGACAGGATGTGCAGAGAGTCTCTTCTATGCACCAGAAGCATGCCAGTTGTGGAGAGTACTTTCTGATCACTCCAGCCTGAAGTTATGTTTGCACCACTAATTAACATATTTTAATAATCCCATTTTTTTTTTAACTACTTTAAAAGCCCTCGTTAGCAGGAATATCAGAAGAGCCACACTACATCAGCTTTAATTATCTGTTTGTACCTCCTAAGTACCTGATATGATTCTAGTAGGACCCTATACCCTTCAAGGGGCACACTTACCATTCACAGAAAAGAAACTGGTGCAAACTGCCCTGGTCAGAGTAAATCACAGCAATAAGAAGGCCATCATCAACTTACTGACCTTTAGCCTCAGAGAGGAACACAACTTTCTTCTCAGCATGCTTCCTGGACAAAGCATTAACAACTTTGTCTTGCACACTCCCTGTGCTTTTCAGGCCTCCTAATAACCACTTCCTTTCTTCCCTGCTCGCCTCTCCAAGCAGGTCACTTAAACCCTACACCCTTCCCAGGGAAGCCCCCTGAAGCAGGGAGCAAGCCCCAAGCAGCACCCTCGCCAGGAGCATGCTCCCAGCCCCACCAAGGCTCTGCAGCACAGCCCTGGCAGCGTTGCCTCTAGAGTCAATAACCCTACACAGGTGTCTGCCATAGCCATTAACTCACCACCTGCTGTAAATCATCACTTGGTTATACTGAAGCCAGCTCTATGCTAAAGGTAAAGAACGAGAGAGTGCTCTTTAGTTGTTGAAATAAAGCAGCAGCTTCTTCCTGCTCTGGTGAGACTCTGGTGCCCATGGAGCCCTGCAAAATCCTCCAGGCTCTCAATGCCTTCTCCTGTCAAGGAGTCACAGTGAGGGTCCAGCCACAACAGCCTATGGATGCTTTAATACCACACTGAAAACAGTTTATGAACATTACCTGATGCCTACGACTTACACTGTATTTACCACCACATCTTACCAGTGGTTCCAAAGAATTTTTAAATTCTCCAAAAAAACTCTTAGTTAACAGTATCATCTTCAAATCACAGCATACATTCATCTGAGCAGTACACAGTAGGTGCTGCGCTGCCAGATACTTGGGCCATGTGACAAAGACAGGTCTGGGTTTCAGAAGGCCAGTTCTGATTTATGGACTAATATATCAGATGTGAGCACGGTCAGATCATTCAAATCTTTGCCAACTCATTTCCTCATGTATCGGTGGAACTCATAATTCATCACTTACCACTGCAATATTATTCTAAGGATTAGGTACAATTTAGGTTTTGAATGAATATGATTTAAGTGACATAAGATCAATTATTACTTCTCAAATATAAAATAGTAAAAATTTGTTTTGCCCTCTTCTGAAATTAAAAAATAACCCCCTTCCAACTATTCATCATTCTACAGTCTTCTAAGTCCGTTACTCTTCTTATTGCTTTTTCACTTACTATTCTATGGCAATGGTAACAGCAACAGAGCTAACAGGGAGAAAGTTCATTCCCATTTATCTTGTACACTGACTGCTTGGAGGAAGCTACTTTTCTTACTGAATCTAGTGAATATAAATGGCACTATAAATAGACAGCAAATCCTTCAGAGATTTTATTAGTACTGCTTTGGGACAGTCAAACTGGCAGAAAGCCAGACACTTCTGTTCCTTTTGTCACTTTTGTGTTGATTAGGAGGCTTGTTCAGGAGATCACATAGTAACTGTCATAGAGGGGAAAAAATGGCTTTTAGTTTTTGAAACTCAACCATGTTTAAAAAAATGATGGTAATATCCTACAATACCTACCTAAATCTTTATGCAGAGAAGTGGAAATATTACATATTTATTTGCTCTAAGCAAGAAGTCAAATCTACATATACTTCACACTGATTTTCTCACAAATATGCGGACAGACTCTCTCCATACAGAGGCCCTGACTGCCTGCTGAGGCAGATTTGCAAACGATTTATGGTCACAGGAAGATAAAGAGGGATTTATTCAGCTTTTGTACCTCCTCAATATCAAAGTCAGCTTTACATCCTGGAATGACAGACGAACTCAGAATCCGCAGCCTCTTCCTAGCTCATTCCCACTGGCAGAAGAAGGGGTACTCGGTTTTAAAATATGTTTTCATTGTCAAGGAGACACGCACTCACAAAGGCATCTGCCCTGTTCGGCATCCACCCTGGAAAACTGCACCATCCTGTCTAGTCCGAATCCACAAACTTTGTTCCTATCATCCGATTTTATACCACATGAGCTGTTTCTCCCCTCTGCACACCGTCTATACAGAATACGGCTCCTAGTGGAGCTATAAACCCCAGGGGTCGATTACAGCTAGTTCCCGAGCATCAGTCCTGCAACATCTCATTTCATTGAGGTCCAGCACTTCTGGTCACCTTCTCCTCCCTCAGCTGCCCAGAAGCTGGGAGCACCTTATAACTCTCAGCTGACTTGAGGGGAAAACTTTTGCTCAAAAAGGCAGATAAACAAGAGGTTGTTTCTGAGCTCTAACAAAGGATGACTTACTATTTTGGTGAATGGCCTTGCAAGGAAGAGGGATCTCAGAAGAGACCATTCAGCTGAAGATTACTGAGGAGGGATTACATGCCTAGTATGGCTGAAAAGTACTTCATTTGTTTGCAGATATACTGAAGTGATTATGAAAGGAACTAATGACTGTAAGCAATATCAATGCATCATACACTGCCACACAGATAGAAACTGTGAGATCTGATCAACATATGGAAAATATCAGGAATAATACTGATATCTTTTTTAATAGAAAAATACTAAATTTGACTAGAATTATATCTCTGAGGATAGCGATTGATTAATTAACCTCATTACTGCTATGGTGTCCAAATAACCTGATGGATTGTGCTTCAATAGGCATAATGAGTCACACAGAATAACTCTGGCCAAGGTAACAAAGTGCAAAGGGTAAAGCTGCCGATTTAAAATTAGGTTTAAGAACGAGACATCGTGAACAGACATAAATGGTAACAACATTAGAAGGAAATAAGACAAATTCAAGGGTTACAATACAAGGGTTACAACTCTTGTGCTAATGTTGCAATTAATCCTAACAGTATATTTTCTGAATTCTCTAGCTTCTAACAGTGCCGATTATCATCCTTACTTGATAAAACATATGAACTAACAAAATAAAAATGAGGTGTGAGATTTAGCTCCTATTCAACCCAGGATGAAGATTCCAGCTGCCTTTAAATGAAGCAAGAAAGAGAAGCGAATCAAGCATGTTACACAACAGTTACAACAAAACAGGGAAGAACCTCCAGAGAAGAACCCGAGATCAGTCCTGCTCCATGCTTGCCCCGTTTCTTTAGACGGCTATGTTCTCATTAAGGTTCTCTGCTCTCTTTAAGTTGATCACAAACATTCACCGAGTTTAGCAGGAGCAGAATCCAGTTCAGCGTCCCAGTCACACACGCAATTCTTTGTACTGTGCTCTGTGGCTGGGATTTGTAGGTACTATTGTAATAAACACAGAAAAAAATGGGTCAGTATATTGTCAGCTATGAGGGAGTCCCAAGAAATAACAGAAGCCTAAACAGCTCCCCAAAGAAGACAATTAACTTGTAATTGGAGCTCCAGTCAGCAAAGAGGTCAGCTTTTCAAAAGTATTGTGAGTCAGTGGTCCATTTCCCTTCACAGTTACATAAAGCATAGTGGTTTAATACCATACAATCAAATGCAACCTTCTTATTATTTTAATTTTTCTCCCTGAAGGAGTGGTTAAAACTAATCAGCTCTGGTGGATGTCAAAAATAACTTTAAAAGTATGTAATTTATTTTTTCCTAATCAAAACATTTTAAAAACTGGTGATGGTTATGATCAGTAATTGACAGTATTTCACATTTAATACTTGCTATGATATGACAAACTGTTGTATCCTCATTGATATTCCCATTCATACTCTGCAGCTTTATGAGAACAAGGCTAATGTTCCCCAATGACGGTCAAGGCCCATATTGCCCTTTCTTGCATCGGGGGGAGCTACTCAGGGGAATTCATTGCGGTTGTGAAAGATTCCTCCCTGAGTTTTCACCTGTGGTAATTGCATATAGGTCTCACTTTGTCAGTACATATGATACTAAAAATGTTAAAGGAAATTCAAATTTATTTTTACACTTCCGTATTTCTATCTTTAATACAATTGTACTTCACTATGCCACAGCCCATGTTATCTTCGAAGGAGCAACAGTAAAGGCAGCTGTGCTATTCACTGTGAGTATATCAAAGGCCTTTTCTTTAGGAACTGTGCATTTTGCTCTAACTTACTTGTTGAATAAGTAATTTTGAGCCAAACAAGAACAAGTGAAGGCAATTAAAGCAAGCCCTTCATCTTCAGATACAAGCTACTAGCATGTCTCAACTGTGATGAGGACTTAAGCCATAACAGCTGTTTCTGAATAATCACGAGACTTGAATCTCAGTTTGAACTTGTTTCTATGAGACACTCAGGGTATAATTTTTTTATTGGATGGAAAGTATAGCGGGAACTGCAGAAGAGTCCTGTCTCTTGCTACTTGTAAATTAACTTCATTAGAGAAAGAACACAGATGAAGGTAGAACTTCACAGAATGTGCACACAAAAGCTGAACAGGAAAATCTGCAGCACCTTCCTCTTTGAGCTTATTCCTTTTCACAACAGTACAAAACAGCTTTGTAGTCAGGATCTGCTTTCACCAAAAAAAAAAAAAAAAGATTTTCTCCCATCTTTGCCCTCCTCTTAAGCTTGTAATATGCTGTTTGATATAATCCCTACCTACAAACATGCGAAGGTGGGGAAAAACTAGTTTACAAGACCCTAATCATTTTATGTCAAAATCAGAATACATATTCCAAGAGGATTTTTAGTTTAGACAATAAAGGAAGAAAATACAGTGTAAGTGGAGAATGCATTTACATAGCGTAGTAATTTGAAATGTTAACAAATGCTGTCAACCCAGTTTGAACTGATCTCAGTTAAACAAACATTGCCAAGTGCAGCCCCTCACACATAAATAAAAAATAGTGGAGTCAATGGTTACTACTTCATCAGCTGTTTGTTAAGCTGCATTTTTCAAAGCTGTTTTACCACATATGATGATAAATGAAATACTGGATTTGGGGAGTACATTTACATTCTGAGATAGCATTATCTGTAATAGATATTGCATAACTTCTCAACAAAAGGACAAGGAAAAATGGCCAAAAGTTTAAGCAATGGAAATTCTGCTTGGATGTAAGGGAAAAAAAAAAAACATGTTGAGCATGGTTAGACACTGGATTAGGGGCCTAGAGAAGTTGTGGAACCTCTACCGGTGGATTTATTCCCAACTCAGCTGGACAAGGCCAGGCAACCTGCTCAAATTTTAAAGTTTGCCCTAGTTTGCACAGCGGGTTATGCCCTTCAGTGATTTTTTCCGAAACAGATTGTGCTATGACTTTGTAAAAGAGCCATTCAAGTTTAAAAAGCAAAGCATGCTCAGGGTCAGCACTAGTTTGTATGGAGTCTTCTTAATGTTACTGTGTAAAAAAAGAATATATGCTTCTTTCTGCACAGCTAAACTCTTGTACAGCTCCTGCTGAAACCTCTGAAAAACACCAGAGAGAATCCACTTAAACTAAATGACAATGCTGACAAGAGAACAAGTAGTCTTGCCTTATCAATTAGAAAGTGACTTACTATTGTTTTATATACTGATTCTTATTGCTGAAAAAGTCTTATCTGGAAAAGTATGTGCTAATACTAAATATTCATGCTTATATACTGAAGAATAGCTGAAACTTTCTTATATGACCCCCCCCCCAATTACTCAGCCCTCTCCAGGAGACTGACAAATGATGTTAGACTGTAAATGGAAAGAGTAACTTCCATAGTTGGAAAATATCTCCATCCTAAATAAAAAGCACAGCACAGGTAAGAATGGGAAGGCAAAAAAAATATTCAGGACAAATTAGTTCTGTCTTTATAGAAGTATTTGGATTAAGTCTAGTATTTTTGTTCCCAGATTAACAAGAATCTAGACATGAGGAAACAAGAAAGACTATGTGAAATTTCATTATTTTTCTCTCTATCCTTTACAATTAGCAAAAAAAAGCCACATGAGACATCACAACTACAGGCAAGAAAAATAACGTCTGCTAGCTCTGACTACCTTAAAGGAAAGCAAAGCAAAGGAGGAGGGAACACAAACAAGCCTTTTATCAGTTAGAGTGTCTTTGAGAGCTCTCCACAGAAAGCTTTTAACATGGGTTTTCCCAGTGAGATCATATCTTTTCTAGAGAGATGTAAATCAAAGCAAATTATTTCCTAAATCATCTAAGACAGTTAAACAAAACTTTTCCCTTTATTAAAAGTTGGCGATTCCTGTTGCCAAGGTATAAGTAACAGTTTTTAAGGGTATAACAATATATGCTCTTAGCTAAGGATGCGGCTATGCTCTAGTCACTGATGTAAACCACAGCACAAGATTTGCTGCTGTTGTAGCTATACGTGCTTAAAAATCAGCACAAGCAGCAAAATTCAGTTCAGCACCCGCATTCCTGAGCAACAGATGGAGCTTCAGCTGGACTGTGGCTTCTTGGAGAAAAGAATTGTAATGAATTGCGTGGGACAGAAAAAAATTCCTGACAGGGTACAGAGTAGTATCAGAACAATAGGGACTGTGACTAGGATTACATTATACAGGGCAGAATGGACAAACTTAGGGGGAGGAAATAAGAAAGAAGTACTTGGAACTTAAAGCAGCATCACATGGAAAATCTTTTCCTTTTCTTGCAGGCAGGTTCCATGTTTACAGCTACAGAAGTAAAATGAAAAAAGGGAAAAATCGAAAGAAACCATTTCTAGCATACTTAATAGCCAAGAAGAAAGCAGTCTGTATATACCCCTAAGTTTATGTCACAGACCTGTTCCACTTGTATATCTGAATTTTTACATAAATAGTAGATGACAGGGCAAATAATTAGAACAATTAATAACACAATCAACTCATGTGAAGAAAAATATTACATGGAATTTTGGTCTTCTCACTTACTTCCATGCCTAAAGCAATTGGAATTATACTGGTTTTAGAAGACTAATGCACGGGAATGGACCTGCCAATCTCTGAGTGATCTATGATTTTTATTATTTTAAAAATTAAATCAGGTACATGATAAATAAATCATTTGATTTATTAATCAAATAAGTGGAAATGTTTGATGCTTTTCCAAGAAAGAAATGTTCTCACGTTCTAGACCTTCCTCTATTGCCTTCAGTGCGTAATCTTGCCAATAGGTCTTGCTGCTATTCACCTCTCCACTCATCATTAAACTTTCACAGTGAAAAAACTTACGGTGTTACCTCAATAAACATTATATGCATGGCTGCATTCTTGCAAGACTAGGCCAGTACTAGAAACTTGAGTAAGGAGGCAGAAGATTCCCTTCTTTAAAAGGAAAACAAATGGTTGAGTGTATTTGAGCTTGGTTCATTAAGCAAACAAGAGTCCCCACTTGACCATAGGTATTTACAAAAACAACCAGCTAAACTCTTTTCAGAATCAGCCTGGAGCAATAGGAGGCTCTTGGGAATGATTCAGCTCATTTAAAGAGTGGCACCCTAGAGGTGTTCTTGCTCGACTATACAGCTAGCTCAGATGTAGAAATCAACCTTGCAGACATCTGAAATCAAGTGTGTTTATCTTTGCTGGCTACAGCTTTGAAATGAGCAAAGAGAAAATCTGTTTACATCCCATTTGAGAATGGATAAACTTTTTACCCATTCATATGTAAGATTGTTCTTACATGAATAAATTACTTCCCCGTCCTGCGGTGACCTACTACATAACCTGCATTAAGCAACCATTCCTGAGAGACTCCTACTAACAGCTAGCTCTGTGATTGTTTTATTTTTGATTGAAAACTGACTATCATTATTGTTACGTGACACAGCATGCCTTATCTCTGGTAGCGAACAGAGAAAAAAGGAGGACAACTTTGTATGAAAGTTTAGCACCTGAGACATTGACAGAATCCAAAATACCAAGATACTCTGTAAAAGAGGTATGAACTGGCTGAATGCTGCTAAAAGGCTCCAATTGCGTTAGCTTTTTTCTTTTTACCCCCAATTCATAGAGTGCTATCAACTAATCAGTATCATGCCCATTGCTCCCATTTCCACCCAGACATGAAGGAAAAACATGAAGCAAAACATCATTAGGGGGAACCAGCCAATACCAAAAAGCAACATCTTTTTCCTTTCCAGGTTAACCTCCTTATTCCTCTCTCTATCAGCTGATGCATGGGTGAATACCACTGTGGAGCCAAGGAGGACGTAAACACAAAAAACCTTAATTAATATAGCCTTCTGGATAGTTTGTCTCATACGGTTTGCAACTAGCCAGAAAAGACAGAAAGGCTAAAGAGCGTCTATGCATGACTGGGTAAAGCATTTTTATGTCCATGTCTGTTGCAATGTTTCCATTAATGTTTTTTTTCTCTTAAAACATAAAAAGTTGAACCCCTCTCCATGTTGCCATCGCTAGGATTAATTGACATGTTGTGCAAGATTGGGCCTCATCTGTGTCAAATCGGTATCATATCCTTTGATTAGGAAGAGAAGAGATGCCTTTGATTCACAGTTTACTAAGAGCAGAACCTACATCCAACTGGGATGAACAGTCCTCAGTAAGCCTTGGAAAATTTACTCAACAGCTTAGTTTTACCCCCTGGGATTAGCTCTACTAACTTAATGCTCTCTATCATGAGCACATTAAGCACGTTTGTATTTTCAAATATACACAGATGTATTGTCTATTGTATTCTTCACAAGATCATTATCAAGCATTGCCAAAAAACAAATTACAAATTTGTTATGAAATCCATCTTTAGTAATTAAATTCATGTCTACAAGCTTATTTCTGTTTAAACCCAGATATTCATTAGTTCTGTTTGAACTGGATAAATGTTTTCAACAGCAGCAGTGTTCTGTAAGTTGCTACCATAAAAATTACTTCTCAGTGCAGATTATAGCATGATGGTACTCATTTCTTGCTTTAGTAGGATAAAGGTTCAGATAATACATGCAACTGAAAAGAGAAGATACTTTTCAGTATTCAGTTGATTTAGAGATACCGCAGTTGAATTAAATTGTTTAGACTTATATCAAATAATAAAGCAGCTGCCGTGAATTGCACTATAAGAAAGATTCCAGTTGCTTCTTCTGATGTTAATTGGACACAATCAGTTAAATGCATCTTTGTAATTATATCTAAAATTAGCTTAGCCCCTGCAGGGAGTCTTGTAAATTTGTCATCATGTCAAGCTGACAACATCTACGGCATTTAAAATTTCACTTCAATCTCCTGTGACTTATCTAGCAAAGCAATATTTCTGTGTCAGTGCAGAATGGAATCAGTAAGAACATCTGCATAATTTCAGCTCCCCCTTTCTTCATCTATTTGAAGAATATCTTTTACAATTTTCTTTCAGAAAATCAACCAGACAGGATATTTGCTATTGCTGATAATTCTGCAACAGAATCGTTTTTTAAGCTGAGATACACCTGTTGGAGACCCTGACACTGCATTAATATTACAATTCCATCTATCTGAAATGACTGGAAGGAACGCAAGCACAGATAGAAATCTATGGAGTACTCATACCACTTGGCACAATTTTGAATACGTCATGCTAATTTTCATTCAATTCACCTGTAAACTTTGCTTTCCAGACTTAAGATGCAGATGCTGGAGATTGCCAGCACAGTAAGAAAAACACTTAAAAAGAGGTTTCCTACTTTAAGTAATAAGCCCACTATTATTCACACATGAATAAATGCAAGCAGGTAAATAGAATGGTTCTACAACAGTAGTCTCAACCTTCAAAAACAGATAAAATGTATGTGTAAAAAGGAAAGCTGTTAAGTGATTTTATTATTATTAATTTATATCACAGTATTTTTTGCTTAGCAACTAATGCCTAGGTTAACCGTATTATTGAAATGCATGCAGCATTTCAATAACTGTTTATATCTGTAGGCCCAAGATAGCCAGGCGTATTCTCCAGGCATGAAATACAAATCTAACTTGAGAGAAGAACTTTCCCTAAGCTCTCATTCATTTTCTAATGGAGATGAATAGTGATGAATTATTGAAATCCTCATCGGAAATTATTTTACCCACTAAAAGAAGAGAACAAAAAAAGAAAGAATTTAATCTTGATTCTGACATTGATTTCTTGAGGAAATTGTAAAATTTGTATCTATATTATGAGAAAAGAGGGAATAGTTACATTTACCTAATAAATGGTATCCTTAAGTGCGCTGGATAGGCAAAGCACAAATGGCCTCTGGCATTAGTAGAAAGAGAACGCAGGAGACTGTGGTTTCCCTTCCCTTTCTCAGTGCACTATCTAGTTTTGCAGCAGTTCCTTGCAGGCAGGTTTTACACTCCAGGTATGATTGCATATAGCTGTCAGAAATTAATTGCAGTACTCTACACATTTATAGAAGGTAGCAGAAAGAGGAGAGAAGAAAGACAATCTATTTACAGATCATACCTATGATCAAAATATATGTGATAAACGTTCATCTGAGTTATCTAACTCTAACCATCCAGTTTCTCTGAGAAAAGTTTACTTCATATCAACATACGCAAGGCAGTTTGAAATAAACAATGTCCTCTACTTTTGTTCATATGCAAAGAAATGAAGACAGAGGAAGACAGGGAAAGAAAACTGATTCAAAGCTGGGAGGTGCTCTCAAAATTGAAACACAATCAAGTGTAGAGGAAAAGTAATACCTGGAGTATCAATGGTATTGATAACGCAAAGGTGGAAATAAAATTTTTTAATGATAGGAAAAAAAGTACTAATCAATACAGTTAGAAATCAAACACAGACATGTCTTTAAAAATGAACTGGAAAGTTGTTTAGATGTCTGTATGTGGTTTATTACTTTGCCACTTAGGACACTGGATGTCTAATAAATATACTGAATTATGAGTCCATAAAAATATTTATTTGTATGACATGGCTGTTAAGATAGAAGCTGCCAGCCTTCTGAGGCTTCAGACAGAAATTTCAGTGGCAGCTTTCCGGAGTCATGACACAAATGAATAAAAAAAATCTAATCAAAGAAGAAAAGCAGCAGCTGAGCTTTCTGTTCTGATGCTTCCAAGACAGAACATTTTAATGATTCATCGTTGAACACAACCTTGCAAAATGTCAGTAACAGCAGAGATGACTTCATGCACTAGCAGTACCATGATTTACATTCTATTTTACCTCCACCTTATCTGAAGTTCACATCTCCTTAGTATCTCCTCTCTTAAATCCTGTTCAGGAGCTCACAGTCCTGATCTAAGGGGCTACACAGGAGACATGCCAGATTGTAAGGACCACCAACAGCTGTTTCAGAGATCACTGAAAATGTAGCAAATATTCTCACTGTATTTGTTATAGTGGAGAGCTCTGAGTCCACCCCATTAAAACCCCATAGCAGTGGAAAGACTTACTTTGCACAGTGGCTTTACCAAACATTCAGTTAGTCTTTCAGCAGCCAACAGAAAATTCCCCAAGGAAGATTATGGAAACAAAGCAAACATATTTATTCTTCCCTGAAGAGTCACCCGGCCGCAAGTGACCAGTGGCTCCGGAAATTCTGGAGTTTGAGGTAATATCCTTGGGATTAATTGCTCTTGACGACTTTTTCATCTATGAATCTGTCTTGTTGCTTTTCTGAATCCATGTAAACATTGGCCTTTGTAATGCATTGCGGCAATGAGCTCCACTGTTTAACTATATGTGGTGCAAAGAAAAAACTCCACCTTTTTTTAAATCTAACATTTTATAATTTCATTTTATAGACTTGAATTCTTGACCAAAAAATAATTCTTGAATTAAAAGAATTAATTAAATTAATTAGTCAAAGTTAGTCAAATTAAAAGTCATTCCCTCTTCATCTTTTATACGCATTCCTATCACATTTCCCCTCTGTTTTCCTTTTTCTAGGTGGAAAAGTCCTAGCCTATTAAATCATTCCTTGCACCCTTAGTCATTTTGTTGTTCTTAGTACCTGTATCTGGGACACAGGGAATGAGGAGGTGCTGTCTGCTCTCCAGCCTAAGATCCTCAGTCTAAGTGGTTAGTGAGCTCTGAGCAAACCAGACACAACGTCACTAGCACCGCTTCCTTTTTTTTTTTTTTTTTTTTTTTTTTTACATGTCTATTAAGATCTCTAAGCATTGATGATTTGCTCAAAATAATGTTTTCTGATGAAGCAAACACTAGGCCTGCAGGTGACTTCCTGGCTGGCTTGAAAGTGAGTATCTCTACCTGTCATACAGTGTAAACTGTAACTATTTAGCACAGACAGAACTAACATTTATGACTATCAGATGATCACTCTAGTGAGAATTAACATTTTGGGACTGCTCAGTCCCAAAATGCAGCTGATGCAGCTATCATCCTCTGAGATGAGGGTAACTCACTGGCACTGAAAGTCACTTGGGATGATGCTTGTTCCTAAATACAAAGCAGGTTACTAGGCAGTCCTTATTTTACCTTTTCCATACAGCTCTTTCCTCTGCTCCATTCTTTCACAAGCCCTATTACCTACCCTATTTAGCTGGATCTCTCTGTTGCCTGACCAGAGTGGCTTGTTCTTGCAAAATCAATAGCGTCTGTAGGGGTTTTATTCCATCCTCCCCCTGGATCTTTAATAGACGCTATAGAGCTTTCTATGTCTTTAGACACCTTTGTTTCTATTTCAATTATCTGAATGGACAGCTTTATTTTTAAAAGGTTTCAAAGGAGTAGAATTTCACAACCTCTACTCTAGTAAACAACAGCAAGGAGATAGTGAGAATGCAGAACGCTAGATGTATTTTTACCTTTGTGTTAAACCTTCCCGGTCTACAGAGAATTTTTTTTTCCTTATCTACCAGTTAAAATGGGATGTATAACCTAGTCAAATGCCAGCTATAGTAAGTAAAGAATACTTTGCTCTGAACTCTTTTAAATATGTATTTTTGTATGTTTTGCAGTACTAGTCCAGAGGCAGATTTGGGGTAAACCATTTTCTTAGCATATCAGACACCAGAATTCAGCGTTGCCTTGAAATTTCTCTAAATTGTTTGTTTGGCTTTTGGTTTTTGTTTTTTCTTCTAGGAGGTATTTTATAGGGCCCTCTTTCAAGACTTCCTTGAAAGTTTTGTCTGGATCTGACAATTACTCTGCTATGGGATGAGCTGTTATGCTAAGGAGGAGAAACGGGGAGTGACCAGGTCGCATTTTCAAAGAATGTCCAAAATATGTGCAAAGGCAAAGGCAAGGGTATATGAGAGCAGGTACTAACGACGGAAACTTTCTGCTGAAAAGCAGGATGCTGCCTGTGCTTCCTTGGTGTTCCTGTTTTCAGTACCCTCACCGGTGCCTGGAATTAGCTAGGGCTTTGATACTTTTGCATACCAGGCTGGATGCTATTGCAGTAAAACATCTTTAGCCTTGAGCTGAGTTTAATATCCCTACCTTAAACAATTACAGATATCCTCCAAAATCAGAATTTGACCTACAACTCCTCCCTTTTAAGAGAGACCATTCAGCAAAAAAAGGTCTCTCACTGCTTTATGGACCACATGGACTCAGTGACCACATCTATGAACCCTACTGATATCTCTTGAGAGGTAAAGGGGAAGATTTGCAATGAGGAGGATCAGTTACGAGGTTCACACAAAGAGACAACAGCTTTAGGTTTAAAAAGTTTCAACAAGAATATAAGACTAACCATAAAACGTCAGATGAAAGATCCAACTAGTCCAGTGTGCTGTACTTGGAATCAGCAAATATTGAACTCCTAGGGAAAAGCATAAGAGAGGCACGTATTTCCTAGGAATTCACTCCTAGGTTTCAGCTAGTTCTTCCTCTGAAATTTCCTGCACAGTTGACATCTTTTTTTTTTTTTTAAATAACCCTAGCTCAATGTTTTTTCTATTAATTTATCCAATTAGTTTTGAACACATGCAAGCTTCCAGCATCTCCAAGAGCCTATGGCAAGGAGTTATATAGCTTAACTATGTATTTTGTTTCTTTTTGTTTATTTTCAACCTACCCTGAGCAATTTTCATACAAACATAGCCATTTTGGAGAAGCTATGGATAACTGTCCAGGAAAACAAAACTCTTTTTTTTTCCCCCCCAAAAGTCTTAAACTTGACTCCTATTTTCTGTGCTCTACAGTTCCCTGGACAGGTTAGAATCCTTGAACCTCAGTTATCTAATATAACAGATTATCTCAGACAAGAACAAACCTCTCAATAAATTATCTGAAACTCTTCAGTGTCCCCCATTAAATCTATATGATTGAAGTTCAACTGTAATTAGCTGTTACTCTAACAAGATCGGTTAGAGCAATTAGAGTAGTACTCTCTGTTTCGGATATTTACCTCTGTTAAACCTTTCCCAATAGCCAGCAGTATTGAAGTTTGACACTTTGTTTCTGAAAGAAAAGAGAAAAACATCTTACTAATTTCATTGTTATTTTTTTCTTCCAAAATCTACATCCTCCTAAACCTTTCTAGAAATTTTTCTTCCTTTAATCCACGCATAGCTCCTAGGGAGTTGTTTTCCTCTAATTTAAAATCTGCCTATGACCTGCTTCATACCACTACTGGTCATTTACTCTAGCTTCATTTTTCAGGATATCAGGAAATAGATTTAGGTGATCCATATAGCAGCAGTGCTGTCTTGATAATTATGATGGTCTGAAGATATATGACGCAAGGTTATATGTTTAATGCAAAATACACTTCTCCTTGCAAATCTTAACCTTGCTAAGATAGTCCTATTACTAATAAACACAAGACAATACAGATGCCAACTGTGCCTACTGGGATCAGCAATTTGATTTTGGGAACGAGGGGAATCACAGTAGGAAACTGGAATAAATAATTTAGGAATTTTTTTTTCCTGAAGATCAAGATAAGACATTTCCAGGGAATACTGATACCAGTAGGTAGCATATTGATGCATACAAGGCTAGTGAGTTAGGTCTTACACATCTAGGCCTGCCTAAACCTTTAGGAAAGAAGCTAAGCCTTAAATAAGTCATTGTAATATTAGTTGTCCAAAAAAATCAAGGCCTTTTGGTAGCCTTTGTTACTGCAGTTAAAATTAAGCCATACTCTGAGGAAACTTCTGTATCACTGCAGTCTCACTGGTCTCAGCTCTCAAAGGAAAGATTTGCAGATTACCAAATGCAGAGTTAAAAATATTGTTATTTAGTGTACCACGCAGTTATAAATGTTAGAGTAAAGGAGAACAACTGCATTCCAGCTGAGAGTAAAATGAAAACATGAAGCCCAGTATCTGAAAATGGTACACGCAAGAAGATCTAGAAAGGAGATGAAGGAGCATTTAACTCTGTAACAGCGATACTTCTAAATTTTAAATGCATCTATCCATCTCTAAGCTCAGACTCTTTGAAATTTCTTTGTTATTTGTCTGATAATAAATTGCTCTAAGCTATCACATCAGTGTCACATAAAGGAGTGTTCCCTGCCTGAGATGCTTTTGCATGGCAAGTCAACCTTGTACAGGTTCTCTTTGACACCACATCATAAGCACATAGTTTTCTGCCATATTTCTCTCATTCTAGATCTCTTTCATTATTACTCCATTTATGTGAGTCTCTTCCCACTAGAGATACTGATGCCAGGGTTTTGTTCAACACAATTCAGATCTTTCCCAGCCCTCTCCCTCTTCCCTTAACCCCCACTAACTTTCCTCTTATTTTCTCAGATCTTAACTTCGTAATTTCTTAAAAGTACCACTTTATTATCTCTGTTCCATCTAGCGCGTGCACATCTCTCATTTCAGTACCAGCCTCAAGTTTCATTAAATTATTATCAGCACTCTCTCTGAGTTCTTAAACAAGGAGACAATTAATAAAACCATTCCTAATATCAATTTGCAGGATGCCCCCTAGGGAGATAGCTGTTTTTCATTACCTATTACTTTCACTGTTCTGGCTAGCTTAGGATATATTAATGTAACCCTATTCAAGCTAGTCCATACTCATTTTCAGCTAAGACTTTATATGAAATTCTATCAAATTTCAGTTAATATTTTTTGTGTCACTTCCTTCTCTCTCCCTTTTATATTTCTACCACGAAGCAATCAAAGTTTGATTGGCAAGATATGCTCCTATTTAAAAAGAAAGAAGATGCATAATAATCCTTGTTTTCTGCTTTGCGGTGGTACTATTAGACATACCTATTAATGTTTCTCACTTGCTCTAATACAGTGAAAATCAGTACCGTTGAAAAGCTTTTCAGGAACTAGTGCACCAGTTCTGTCATTCCTGCCTAGATTTTGAAAGGTCTTGTCTGGCCAGAAATGTTAGACCAATTTAACTAAAACCCGCTTTAAAGCTGATTTAGTTGAGCCAATATATATTAATAGCGAACAGTCTTAAGTTCCAATTGCAAATAAATTGCCATTTAACGTTTATCTCCTAACAAGTAAACCAATGAAGAACAGACTTAAACAACAGTAAGTCTCTCACATAACTTTGCACCCATTTCATTATAATACCTAAAAAAAAAATCAGTTATAGTCGCAAAGTTATCTGCTTCTCTTTCCCCCTTCTCATCTCCATAGCACACCTTTTAAAACCTAGGCCTTCCCTGCCTTCCCTTCCTATCAATCATCTTGTTCTTCCCCTCTTGGATCCAAACGGAGCGCGGACTGTTGGATGTTCTCCCACCTGAGCTTAGGTCAACTACGCTTCTCTCCTGCCAGTTTCACCGGGACTGTTCAAGGGAGGGGAACCCAACAACAACGGACAAACCAACACTTTCCATTTTGGGTTTGATCCCATCTAGCCTATTTTTCTATCTTCCAAAAACTAGTTTCTTCATTTGTGTACCACCATATGAAATCTCTTGCTAACTCAGATGGATTTTGCCACAGAGCAGGATTATCTGCAACGGATTTTATGAAAAAATGTATTAATATTAGATTATCCCACCATTAACATACTGTAATAATTTCCTGGATGGCCATTTCTGCCCTGTGAATAAAAGATTTTTAAATGGAGCGTATGAACATCAAATTTTCTTTGTTGTTTAACCCTGTTTTTTTCACTGGAGGTTGGACTGGACATCTGAAATTTCTGTGATTCTAAGAGTGCCACTCTGGAAGTGGAACACATACGTTATATCACAAATATAGAGCAAGATTCACCTTTTAATTCAACCTGCACAGTGCTGAACGTAACACAGGTCTAACAATCCAGCATCACCTTCCTCTTTCCTTTTAAAAAACAGCTAGAAGAAAGACCTTTCTGCTACAAAAATTTATGAAAAATAAAGTTGGTTAGTACGCGTTACCAGCAGCTCTGTCGCCAGGTCAGTGTTCTTCAGCTCCCTTCAGAGCACCAAGCTGAGAGTTAGGTGTCTGACAAAGAAGAACTAGGCCAAATATTAAATTTAGCTTCTCATACTGCTTTGTTTTAGGAGATACTGAAAGTTCTACTCCAAAAAGGACTACCATCAGCGAGTCTTTCCTTCAGTCCCCAGTGCTGCTGAATGAGGATGGTCGGGAACAGAAGGGGCACGAGGACCCAGCTCCTCTGGCACTCACAGCCTGACAGGCTTGCCCTGGGGAGGCAGGATGCGGCCACGGAGGCTGGAGCAGGCCCCAAGGAGGAGGGCTGGGAGGCAGGAGAAGGGGTACTGAGGGCCCAGGCAAGAGGGCCGGCAGGTAGACTGTGAGGTCACTTCTGTTGCAGCAAGCTGATTGGGCAGGACCAGCAGGTAGGCACTGTGAGGTCATCAGGTGCCTGGGGCAGAGGGTGGTGATTGTGAGGTCACTTGTCCCCCAGCTCCTGAGTGGCCAGTAGTGGGAGGAAGGCACGTGAGGTCACGTGGGGCATCAGAGAGCTCCGCCTGGACAGGCACTGGGGAGGAGAGGGGATGTGAGTGGTAACTGTAGACCACTTCTGCTACACTGTAACCCCAAACTCTACCTCTAAACCTACCCTCACTCTCTTTGGAAGTGCACACAAACATAAAATACAGTCTATGACTCAGGCCACATCTTCCCATGTCAACTAAAAACTTGTATTACACTTCAGTGTGAGTGGGATCCCAGCATTTAATTTCTCAAAATGAAGAAGGAACGTGTCCCATTCCTTTAGCTTTCCATCTGTCACCTGTGATTACATTTTCTCCACTTATTCAATGCTGATGGAAAGGAAGGCATGACTGAATTCATTGCTGCCTACACTGCATCAAAAGCAGTATGCTTGGGAAAGAGCTGCTAATTCCAATGTGATATATGCAGCCTGCAGTCAGGGAGTCAGACAGGTAGGTGTGGAAGAAGGGGTCCATATAGTAATTTTTCCTAAATCCAAGGACATTCTTATCTGTACTTATGCCAAATATGATCTGCCTGTGATATGAAAAGGTTATAAAGCACTGGTTGTTTTTTTCCAACCCCATGCATCTATTGCATTGCTGACAACATTTTCCTCCCCAAAACACACTTTGATTCCAAAGCATAATTTCAAAATACAGCAAAGTTAATGGACAACAGGCTTATTTTAAGGTGACAAGCTCTATGAGCGGAGAAGTACCCTAGTCATGAGAGATCTGCAGCGGAGCAGGTCAAGAATCCTACTCACGGAACACCAATATTGTTTAAAGCAATATGCAACCTTTCCTTCACTTGATCTTAAAGAAAGCCCTTGGATAACTAATCTAAGCAGAATGTCAAGACAGTGCTTTTGCAGCTCTAAGTATCTGCTTTTGCAGTGGCTAAGGCTCTAAAAGGCAGGAAGAATCTGAAGGGTAACTAGAAGCTGTAGGTTTGGGTTGCAAAGAAGATTAAGGGAGGAGACCAGGGCAGAAACTCTGAAGCTAAAGCTGTAGATTTACTCTGTGACTTTGGATAAGTCAGTGAAGAATTAGATACATGGAAAACCACTTGTAAACAAGAGCTAATATCTCATAAAAGTATTGCAAAAATAACAGTTAATGACTGTCATGTAGATAAGATACTAACAAGCACTATACTCCTAGAAATTTGGAATTTTTTTTAAAGACATGAAAACTTACCAGAAGATATGCTTTCTCTCAAGATAAAACATCATCTTGAGAGTAGACCAGTGACTTGGTCTACTTAACGAAAAAAGTTTGTGCTTTCACATATTGCAAGAGCTTTCCACAACATAAAAGACTGAGCGAACATGTTCAATAACCACATAGTTTCTGTGTATACTTCCAAAGTCATATCTTCTTCATGCTTCAGAAATCACAGGAATATTTCATATTACACTTACTAGACCACATATAGATTAATAAGAACTTTTCCTTAAATTGTAAGGAAACTAACAGTATGATTACTATCAGCAGATGTCTTCTAAAGGAATATCAGAACCAGATGTGACAATCAATGAGCAGTTTGTTTGGTGAATGACAATTCTACTCTCTGTTAACCTTCAATTAGTAAACATAAGGAGAGAATGGGCAGGGAGGAAGGGAGGAGAGGAAGAAAATATATGTCTTCTGGAGATGCAATGTCTCCAGAAGGAAATCTTAGAATCCTAGTCCAGGTACAATTTATAGAGATGAGCTGGACGTAAATTAGAGATGTCACTGATTTTAGTGGATATACCTTGATTTAAAAGGCCTAAGGATCTCATCCAAAAATACAAGAGGAAAAACGTCAGGTTTTTCCAGATTTCTCCCATCAGTATCTCACAACATTCTTTTTCTCTGTAAAGGTTAGTCTCAAAATGACATTTAAGGAAGCCACTTATCTATATATTTATCACTCATTTAAAATAAGTGAGTGATAGTCAGTCTCAGAAATTCTCAAGACACTGTATTTCTGCTGCCAGAGCCAGGGATAAAATTAATAAATAGGCTGTGTGACAACCAGATGGTTTTGTGGAAGAAGAACAAATTATTGCACTCTCTAGAGGACTAAGACACCAAACGATTACTTCAATACATTAGTTAAACTGTTGAGATGGGAATGCGTCCTTCTGCCCTCCCAGCGTACATTTTTGATATGTGCACCATTTCCTCCCTCCTTGTAAATTCCACCAAATACTCCTGTTAATCAGGGAAGAGTCCTAAAGAGAAATCTGCAGCATCACATTATTTCAGCTCTAATAACACTTCAGTTTCTTACACCTAGTCCTATTAAAAGACAACCCCTTCTCCAGAAATACCCCAAATCCTAAACTATACATAAACATTAGGCCTAGTCCTACCAACATTCAACCACATGTGCACCTGCTGGCTTTGTAAGTCAAGACAAATGGAAAAGATTATGTTTGTGTACGTGTGTTCATGGGATTCTGCCTGCACTGGTGAAATTTGGTTACTTTCATTGTATATAGTGATTAGGAGGTGTATTAAGTACATCCTGAATTAGAGAAACGTTTGGGTTTTTTTTAAATCAGTAAAAGATATATGCAAATACTATACGCTCTAAGATTAATTTTCTTTCCTAATACAACATACTGACCAGTTGCGTATTTAACTTTGCCAGACTTTAGTTCTTTGAACTCATAACTTCCACATAGTGTCCATCCCAACTCTGGATCTTTGGAGAGTTGCTGGGAGGAAAAAAAGTCTCAGATGTTTCAGAGAAGATGGCTTGAGAATGACTAACATCACGTTGCCTAAGCTATTCATTGAAAATCTCTAGCATCTCATGTTGTGGAGCAAGGCCTTAAGTTTGGCAGCATTTGTTGCTTGCTACAGCTCTTTAGGGTCACTGGTCCCACATGCGCCTTAGATATGTGATAGAATTTGACAGCAAATTTATCCAAAGATTGCATCAGAGCTGTGCGGCTGCTACTCCTGTCTGCACCAAGTTATCAGGACTGATAACACAAGACATGAGAAGAAAGCTCTTATTTCTCATGCTACGAGAGAGGAAACAACCTAATCCAAATGTAGAGGTAATGAGCCAGAAAAGCGAGTATGAGAGGCAATTGGACAGGGGGAAATAGGGTTACAAGTCAGAGAAGAATCTCGGCTTAAATTGATTTAACAGGACTAGAAGCGACTAGAATGTCTGAAAGCTTGTGTGCAGGACTGGAAAACAGAAATAAAAGAGGGAGCACACCTGACCAAGCAGGGGGCACAAACACAGACAGACCTAGGGTCATTAAGACTGATGCCATGGATATAACAATGCCACAGCTGACTGTTGCATACCTAATTGAAATAGGTTCACATAACTGAAATCCTGAGTGCGGAATGGAAATAGACTTTTTTGGAAAGGTTACATCTAGGTAACACCAACATAAGTGATCAAGGGAATAATACGAAAGCATGTAATTAATCCCTCAGAGTTGTACTGAAACCGAACGTTGGTCCAAATGAGGTAGTCTCGTCACCTCAGGTTACTGGCATTTGGAGTGAGCACTTACATAACAGGGAAAGCTAATCTCCTTTCCTGGAGGGTTGAACTCTGTGGCTTCAGATATGCAGAAGAACAGATAAGGTAATCATAGCTCTTCCTTCTGACCTTAAAAATATCTGCTCCTGTTTATTAAAAAAGCCTGAGAGACTAGTGCCCCTAGGCATTTTTGTTTTCAGAGCATTACAAGAAGCATCAAAAGGCTGAAGCATATTTAGAATACTAAAAATGTTGTAAACAGCTCATTATGAAATATTAATTAACATTACCTTTCAATTTGTTTTTGGTTGTATTTATAAAAGTACCACCAATTAGTTAGATTTTAACAGCAATACTGCGTATTAGGAAAACATCAACATATAATAAATAGTGATCACAGCAGGAATTTTCAAATGCTATAATTACCCAATAGAGACCATTAGTGCTACTTCCTCCCAGCTAAAACATCAAAGCATCTCTTAATTTCATTTGCTGCAGACTAAGAACTGTCAGCATTTTAATGCATTTAACCTTCTTTGTTCTGATTTTAAATTGTTGTTTATTTCCACAAATTAATGCCATATTAATGTTAGTCTAGTGTTTCAGTTAAATCTCAGAATAGCAATGCATGTAATGCTATAGAGTGCAAAAGATTAAAAAGGGGGGGGGGCGCAAGGGAAAGATATTCAAAGAAACTAGAAGTATCCAAATTGCATTATTCCACAGCCTGTCTGGTACCCTCTTTGCCATTTTTCTTCCCTTTATGTCCAGTCAGAATTTCTTCTGCTGCACCTTGTGTCTGTTGCCTCTTGGCTTACTACTGTGCACCTCCAAGATGATACTAACTCCATTTTCTCCATTAGATAGTCGAAGAGTGAAATTATACCCTTTCTTAGGCTTCCTTTCTTCAGGCTGAAGAAATGCAGTTCTCTCAGCCACTCCTTGAATGCCATGTGCCCTGGCCCCCAGACCATTTAGTGACCTCTCCACTCTAGGTAGTCTGACAGCATCTTTCTTTTACTGGGAGGGCCAAAACCAGACATAGTACCAGCCATGAATCCAAATCTGGACTCATAAGTGCTGAAGAGAGGGGAATAATCATTGCTCTCAACCTGCTGACTACACTTCTGCTTTCATGCCCCAAAAAAGTCTCAAAAAAACAAAATAGTATATAATCAGATTTCTGTTTCTCCACTGATTTCTCTTTCTGTGGGAAACTGACTGGTAAGTCCTCACATATACAGTAACGCTCAGTGGAGGGGGAACGCTGGAATCACAACGGGGTTTGTATGCAGCCCATAAAACTTCAGTCTTCATCAGATTAATTGTAATCTGCTACCAATCTTTATTTGTTTTCAACAGTGAGGAAATAATATTTTCAAAGTGAAGTTGGATAAATATCTTCCATTTAAACTTTGCAAAACCTATTTAAATTCACTTTGCTTGGACTGCCAGGAAATTGTTTACATAGCTTTACAGCAAGGATGGAAATGCACATGCGTGGTGAACGATGTGCAGGAGTATGTATGTGTATTATAAATCCATATACCTGTTTACATTTTTAAAAATCCATTGCTGGACAATTGCTGTGTCAAAACACAAGGCATTCTCTTGTATCTAATCTAGTTCATTTCTGCTTTATTTCTTCTCATGAAAGAAAAAAAGACATCTTTACTCTGAAAATATAATTGCTTTTTGATTAAAAAAAAAACCACTGTTCTGCTAGAATCTCTGTATTTTGACTGAAAACAACAATTGCCCTTGCCATACCTATCTCAGTAACAGTATATTGTTTCCACTAAAAATAAATGGATCCTGAATTGACCCTGGAAAAAAGTTGTTAGGACTTTTTACCTGGTCCACCACTGCAGAATCTGAATGCCAGTTGTTCTGCAGCAAGCAGTCTGTAACAGGACAATCACCATCGCCCCAGGTAGTCACAAAACTACTGGACTCTGCATCACATTACATCATTTCCCAGTAACACCCTAGCTCACCATTTGCTGTAAGATGCTATCCGACGTGCCCAACCACTAGCATCCATTTTGGTACACAGGTGATTGCTTGTGCTGCTCTCGATGTCTCTCTCTATACAGTGCACTATAGCGAAGCACTTTGATCAAGCTTGAACTGTTCAGTTGTTCAGGGAGAGGTCTACTCACATCCCACTCAGCTGGCAGGGAGCGCAGCACTCTCCATACACAGGAGTCATCATGGGAACGCTACCTGTCTCGCATTAGCCTGCCCTTCACAATTCAGCGCCTCAAGTTTAAAATGCTTGCACTCCCCTCAGGTCCTACTTCACCCTGATTCCATCACCTCCTGCTAGCTCTCTGCCTTACACAACAAGGTACTGTATAAGCATCTTTCCTGTTGAGACCTCTATTGATAAATAAAACAGGAATGACTGATTTGAAAAAGGAGATGAATGTTTATGCCAGTCACATATATCTTTCCTTCCCACACTGTTTACTCAACTAAAAAGCAAATCAAAACACCTTCTTTGGTCACCCGAATCAGGATACATTCACTCAGGATCTGGGAGTCACTAGTACCAGGCACCAGCAGTATTATACGACACAGGAGAAACAACCCCAGGAAAGTTTTTTTGTTTCCATTACCTTGCTCTTTTCTCAGAGAACAAAACAATGCATTTAACCTTGAAGGTCTTATCCCAGTCCACAGCTTTTCCATCACACTGTCCCTTCAAGAATTGTCTCTGATCTTACTCCAGGCTCTGGTTTATAGCCATTGATGACTTTTGCAGAGCGGAAGCAGACAACAGCGAGGAAAAAATTGCATAGACCTAGTCTGTGCCTTTTGATTGCCTGTCTTCCCAGCTCCTACAACTCGCCATGAAGACTACTGCAAATTAAGATCAGCTCATGCCAAGTATTAACACATTTAAATTAAGATAAGTGAAGTAATATTGAATGTATTTTTCCCTATACAGAGTGAGCCAGTGTTTTAAATACTATAGTAAAATATTAGGGATAAAAAGCCCAGAATCCATGGATACAACTAGTATACAGGCACAGGGCAATTGGCTCTTTTGTGAGAAAGAGTGCTTAATTCTTCCTTTCACCGTTGCACAAGTATGTTCCAGGCTTTTTCTACAGATTGCAGTTCTCTTAAGCGTACTGTAAAAGATAAATCTATAATTTTTAGAGAATTGTATGAACTTTTCTCTAGCTTTTTTTTTGTGAAAAACAATTATTGCTTGCATGGTACGATACTACTATTCAAATATTTTCAGAGAGATAACTACTCCCTAAGATACATGGTAAACATAACACTGGCTAAACATTGGCTAAGCCGTAACAAGGAAGGATCAATGAAAGCACAAAAAATGTTTGCTACTGGCAAAGACTTTTGTAATGATTTTACAGATGTCAATCTGCACCCAACTGATTTTAAAATGAATATATTTCTTTACATTTATGAAGATTAATGAATAATAGTGTTGCTGTTGCACAAACGAATGTCATGCTGAAGAGCTCTGAGACTTAATTAAATTTTATATTTCTTAAGAAAATTGTAAGATTGACCATAGTTATAGATTTTTCATAGTAAGCCTCACTTTATAACTTTTAAATACAGCATACAATGAAGTTTCCGATCCTAAGATAGTTCTGTTTCTTAAAGTCTTAAAGACATAAAGATACAGGTAGTATTACATTCATGGACTGATAAACCTGCTTGAATTGGAAGAGTAATTAGTTTGAACTTCAGCTAATTCCAAGATTTTTTTCTACAAAAAGCTCCTCTGCCCACTAGTCATTATGGTGTTAATATTTACTACAGGAACAACTGTGGAAATAAGTTTAGCTCTGCTCTGCTGAACTCTCTAGCAAGCAACACATTTATGAGAGTTATTCTGTATGTGAAATGTTTCAGGCTTGACCTTTGCTAGGATTCACTCATATGCTTACTTAAAAGCAAAAAAAAAATTCCCTGGTGCTGACGGAGACCAGGCCAGAAGCAGAAAAAGCAGGATTACTGAGTAATG
This sequence comes from Struthio camelus, assembly GCF_040807025.1. NCBI lineage: Eukaryota > Metazoa > Chordata > Aves > Struthioniformes > Struthionidae > Struthio > Struthio camelus. Next base: position 26,641,059 of record NC_090945.1, read on the forward strand.
ACTCTCATTACCTTTTTCTTCCCCCTTCTAATACAAGGTCATTTCTCCAAAGAATCATTCTTTATTTATTTTGTTTGAAAACGAAAGTCTCAGTAACAAGATATGCATAACACGTAAGATATTGCTGCTAGTCTTGTATTAGTTGTCAGAGCAACAGGCTGTTCCACCTAGTACAACTTACATGACAAGCTTCTCAAAACAAAACAACTGCCATGGAGGTATATGTGATAGCAGATACGGTATGTTGTACTTGCTAAATCACATCTGAATTCACAGAGAGAAGTGGGATTCAAGACTCGCTCCAGACAACTGAACCTTGGATCCTACAGCACAAGACATCTTTAAAACATCTGACTGGGTCACACAAGTGGGCTTATCAGTTTGTGGCTGCTGGAAACACTCCATTCCTCTCCCAATCTCATAGCACTCTCAGTTGCATATATCTTTCTTGTCAGATGGCAGCAAATACCTCATGAGTGAAAAAATTCTACTAACTGTAAATTATAAGGATCACAGCAATTAAAACTATCCATCTGTTCCCTAGTATGCCGGTCAGAGAAAATCTCAGTGCTCCAAGAACAAAGTGCAGAGTTCTTGATGCAATTAAAGAAATACCCTATAAAGATGCAGACCCTCTATGGGACTCTTACTAAGGTTCAGTTTCTCAGTTATTTTTTTCTTCTCCAAATCAGAGACAGGACACTGTATATTTTCCCACAAATTACAACACTGCTGCCATGTGAACCTCTGTCACTACATAGTATGTAACAGGTACATAACCACGGCTCTGATAAACACTGTTTATCTGTTTATCTCTGATAAACACTAGGTGGAAGAGATTATTTTCACCTTGGAGTTAGAGGTAGCCTAAAGAGCTAAAAGCTAACGCAAAGTAGTTTAAGGTCCTTTGAGTCAGTGTTGCAGAGAAAACAAACTATGTTAGGGCTTCTCAGCACTGAGTAACATATATAATCTCGTTATTTACTCAAAACACATCTCCAAAAGAAGACATTATTCCCAAAGAGTACATTTTGCTATTTTTCAATTGATTCTGAGATTCATGTAACTGCCTAATTAAAATTCCTAGGAGTTTCTTTTGCTGACCTTTTTTTTTTTTTTTTTTATGATTTGTCCCTCCAGACAGTCATATATACAGAATTATTGTCTACAGCTGATTTTTTACAGAACAAAACAAGAGACAAGCTAACTTTCTTCATTTAAAAGAAAAGTCAGTTCTAACAGCAAACTGGTTGCCTCGTATTCACATCCCCAGCATGGCAGAAACCAGATGAACACCTCCGTTTTAGGAAGGAAATCTCAAAAGCCATTCTTTAAAATCTGTTTTATCCTCAAGCCAGCTAACTTCCATATTAATTGGCTGACAACACACGTGAGGTGCCACACTAGAACAAACGAGAAGTGCTTCTTTTACCAACTTCACATAACTTGATTTACATCCACATCACAGTAACAACCCATGACAGTGCTCTCTTATCTACACAAGTTGTTTCCTCAAATCTTATCATCTGTTTTTCTTTCTATTGAGTCAATTATATTCCAGTCCTAAGGAACAGACAGTTCAAAAGGCGTATTGCACTCCTACCAAAACATATACTCTTTGTGTCAGAGACGAACCATTCTCTTCTGTGACCACCAAAGCATCTAAGTCACTAGACCACTGCATTTTCAACCTCTTTCCTCCCCGCTCCACTTCACTAAAATGAGCCTTCATGCGCAGGCAACATTTGCCTTTTAAGATATATATTTAATCAGACACTGAATAAAATATAGAGATGAACATCTGAACACAGATCATCCCCCAGTTCAGAGAAGCACTCAAATCTCTGGGCTATGAGCCCACACTCCTCCAGTTTTGCTTGCTTTTCAGTTCTTTAGTGGCCTTTGGCCCAATTTTAACAGAAGCGTGCCAAGTTCAGAACAGCCTGGTGCTTAAGGCACGCTTCAGGAAACCGGAGACAGATCTGATGCATTATAGTACCCAACAAGATACAGGATTTCACAGTGGTTTTACATTTTGTAGATGAAGACTCTAGCCAGCAGGCTAGTATGTGAACAGTCAGCAGCAATAGCAACATGCCTGAAAAGCCTGAGTCCTGCAATAGAATAATTAGAAACATTATTTATGAGACATTATTCACCAGGACAACATTCTGGGTCATAGATCCAAGTAGAAAGCAAGTGTTTCTCTGATGTTCTGTGGTAGTCATATAATTCCTGCAGAGATGTAAGTCACACACCATTTTACAGTTCTTACAGTTACCTTTTCACACTCCTTGCTATTATTAAGGATTCTCCTATGTTGTCTCTATTTCTAATCAGAAATCACATTTGCATCTGTCCTGAACAACATCAAGCAACCAACAGCATCACATTTTCACAGTATCAAAAAGAAAGAAGGGGCAACATTGAATTCAGAAACCCTCTGAATGGGAAGAAAAAAGTATTCCTGTTCAGGGGATATCTGCCTTCTATACTTTTTAAGACTAAACATCCTAAATAAGCAGCATCACAAATAGGATAGGAAGATCAAATAAATTGAACAGGAAGACTTCAGCATCCAAGGGGTGAAACTGTGGAGAAATCCATAGTGTACACAAAAGGATTCACTTAATGAATTATGTTTATATTTGATTTAGTTTTTCCCCTTAACAAGGGACAAAAACAACACCATGGTACAGTCATCACACAAAATCAGTTAGTGTACATGAATACCTAGTTCATGTACAGGAGAAGACCTTCAGTCACAACAGATATGGGGAGTATGGTGCACATCACATTCCTGTTTCCGTGCTCATCTAGACTGTAGGACCTATTAGAGAATAGCCTCCATGCCCTCCTTTGAAAGGAAATCAAGATGCATAAAGGGACGGTGCCCATTTAACTCTTCTACCAGTATACAGTTAGAATAGTGCTAATGTATTTTTCTTGGTAGTCCAGTTTTGATACACAGTATATATTGCAAAGCACTTTACAAAGAAAAGCATCAAAGAGAAATAACTGTGCAAGGTCACCTGGCAACCAAGTGGCAAAATTACCAGTACAATCCTGAGCAGAGAGCAGAGCTAGGGACGTACCACTGCATCAGCTGAAATAAGCAGCAAAACCCATCCTGATCTTGCCAGAATAGAAGCTTGCTGGAAACGAGCACACAGCTATTCTTCTGCTATAGTCTACCTTGGAACTACATGAAAAATGGTATCGAACAGAAAAAAATAAAAAGGCTTTAATCCCACTGTACTCTTAAGAGCATAGTAGGGTACTCTGGAATCAGGAGACAACTGATGGCAGTGATTTTTCTTTCCATTATCCCTTACAGCCATCCTCTATCTGTCCTTATAGCTGTTCAGAACACTGTGGAGTAGAGCGTGCATTTGTGTCACTGATTAAGGAGGACACATATGATAGTATTTCTGAACCACCTCCAGTCTGTGCTTTATTAACTCCTTAATGGCACTGACAGCTGGCTTTGTACACTGCTTTAAGTTCTCATGCTTCTTTTTCAAGTCCTTATTTACTGAAGATATTTCAGTCAATCAACTCAGGGAATGAAGCTGTGAGAAGGATGTCACTTCAGCTGAAACAGTGACACATTGTGCTATTTGTTTCTATTGTCCAACAGTGAAATGACAGACAGAAAAGAATTAAAATTTAACTTATTTCTTAAACTATAAAAATCATGTATTTTATTGATGCTTGCACTTTCACTCAAAGTTTTTAAATACTGCCTTTATTAAATTCATTGTTAATTTTGCTTTTCTAAACAACCACACAATCAACTTATTGCAAGTGGTTGTATTTGCACAGAACACCCCACCACCACCACCACCCCCATACACGCAAGCTAAACACAGGCTCTCTTTGCTGTTAAAATAAGTCAGTTCTACGAACAAACTAGTTTTATCATAACTCAGAACTGCAGCATGGCAGAAATATAAGGAAAAGATAACATCATTTCTTCACCCAGAAGAAAAAGAGTTTCAAAGAGGCATTCTTTAACTCCTCTTATCTTCAAACCAAAAATTGTTATTATCAATTTACACAACTGGGTATGGTTGCATAGTAGGAGGTTTACCATGACTTTATTTGCATTTGTTATCAAATATTTGGATATTATCTTCTTCCTGTTCTGTACCTCTTTGCCTCATTGATTATTTTCACTGCCCTCTTCTTCTCTAATTACGTATCTGTGGAAACAGGCACTGGAAATACAGCTACCATTTGATCCTGTGTTATTTAGCCATAATGTATGGCTTCAAATGCAAGGCATCCAGCTTTTTTGAAAACACAAATATATCTTCTGAAATATTGAATCTTAAATATGAAAGGGGCCAAAACCACTGCCAAAGCAGCTAATGACTGCTAAAAGTCTAAGATGATCCTGTCCTGACTGGGCATATAACTGTGGTATATGCTAAGTCAGCAGAGCAAAATCTTAGCAGAAATTTTGGAAGACTGATGTTCTAACACAACTCCTTAAGAACTTATGATAATTTCTTATCAACTAAAATTATGGTAGATTCATTACACATTTAAAAATTCTATGCCCACAAAAGTCTTTTCATTTTAATTTCCTGACAGTTTTTGTCAATTAAATTAAATATTTTTACACCCTACGAATTCGAGTATCAATCTTTTTATGGCCCAGAAATTAAGGGGGATAATTTTCTTTTGTGGTCTTTATTTATAGCAAACCAATTCAAAAACTAGACTGTTTAAAACAATAGAGATAGAAATTGATTCAGCTGCTGGACAGATTTTATCATCACTACTTTCTGCCTTTCATTTCAATATATGGAGAAGTGGAGAGGGGATTCAGGAGAAAGAAATGGATTGTACAAAAATCAGTTCAAGCAAATTCTCTAACAGCATTGTCAGCAGCTTGCATCAACTCGGAATACATATTTTTCCCTCTAATCTTCCCAGTTGCATTATAATGCAAGGATGCTTCAGGCAGCAATGACACAGGAAGACTGAGCAAGACAGGTCAATTCTTTCAAACTGCCATAAAAAGCCTACGTTGCTGACTGAACTGAGTACAAACAAGACAGAAAATGGTGTCAAAAGTATCAAGATATCTTTCCAAAATGGAGCCAAAAAAGACATTTAAGCCCAGGCTCGCATTTACCACGTGAAGTCCAACGTGATTTCAAGCCTTTGACTCACAGGCAGCAACTGTCCATATCACAAAGAGTGCCAAGGAAACCAAGGCAGGTGAGTTACTGCAGACAGCATGGCAGTGCTTCGCACGCGCACACACCGAGTCTCCTCTCGCCCCACTGCTCCCTGTACCGTACAGCTTTATCTTCCGTTCACTCTTGCAAGCTTAACAACACAGTTCTGAGTGCTCACTCATACAGTATTTCTGTGAAACGTGCAGTTGAGGTGCCAGCATATCCTTAGTACTCTTCTAAACGAACACCACAAAGGGAAGTAACAGCTAACGCTCTGGAACCATCAGCTTTAATCGCAGATGTTTTGTGTGGTTTTGCCACAGGGCTGAATTAATGGTACTTAACTTTCCTGTTTATGAATGTTAAAAAATGCTGGTGCTAGGAGACATCTGACTGCTGGAAGTTTATAAAGCAACACAAATAAGCCTGCTAAGAAAAGAGAGAGAAAGGTGCAGAGCCTAGTGATTTACAGTGAACATCAATAAAAAGGTGCAGTATTTAAAGGACTGGTAAAGTCAGAGTAGCACTCTGCAAGCTTTTACTAGATCAAATACAGGAGATGTGAACACAGAACAATTTTGCTCTTGCTCGGCGACATCTACCAGAAAGCAACTATAGGGCATTATCTGCTCTAAAGCCTTATCTTCTGTAATCCAGCACTGCAATGACAATGCACTTAAGATTCTCAGACACTCTGCGGGTGTAGGTGATATGAAAAAATACATAAACAAGTAATGCCCAAGAGAGCTTGTCCTACCAACATCTGCTCCTGGCATTAAGAACCAAATGAATGATTGCAGAACTTAATATTTTCCATCTAAGTAAAGTCAGTTTCCTCAAACTTTTCTCCATCCCTGTCCATTTTCAATCATTCATCTCCTGCTCCAAGAAAGGTGTAGAAGTATTATTGTTTGCATTCCAGTATAGCTTAAAGGCTTCTTAAGCCACGATACTATTAGATGCTAAGTATATCTTCAGGGCACATTGTCCTAGACCACCCTACCTATGCAATGCAAACAGCTGAACTGGTACGAGTTCAAAACATTTTTGAACTTCATGCAAGCAGACCTTCTGCTAGGTCAGGGATTAGGTTTCCTTTCACAGTTTGTATAAAGCTGGAGCAAAATCCTTAAGCTGTGCCAGGTAACTTGACAAATGCAAACAGGTTATCATACTCATTCCTGATCAGATTTGTACTACAGAGCCAGACTTCATGAATGAGGAACCATGACCTTGGACTCTTCAGCTTTAGGTACCAGAGTCTCAGAAGCTTGTTCTGTGTTACAGCTTGTTCTGTAATATTACAGCAACTGGCTGAACAGACAAGAAACAAAGCTTTGTTAGAGTAAGTTCCCAGACTAGTAAACCTTTCTTACAACAGGAACAGATGAGAAATGGGATTATACAGCCTCTATATGCTACCCTTGAAACTCAACGGAAAAATGTAAAAAAAAAAAAAAAAAAAAAAGGCAATTTCAATCAAATTTCACAAATTGTATGGATCTCTGTTCACAGCCTCTGCAAAGAAGAGATGGTAGTCAAAGCTGTTTTTTCAACATACTAAAGCAACAACTGTGAAAACAGTTGAAGAACTTACTGTTGAGTTCAGGGAGGACATGTTGTCACCCCTAATCTATTTATATGTACTAGGAAGACTGGTTTTCAGCTTTATTTTCAAGTCAAGAATAATTTTTGCACCATTTGAACAATCAATATCTATAGGACCAACTATTACCCAGAAAGAAAAAACACATAGGATGCAACCTATTAGTGTCTCTGTATATAATGATAATGCTAGGAAAGGAAGTATTTTTCTCCCTAAATAGTGTGGAAAAGTCTCCTACTTTGGCCTACTCATTTGCCTACAGGAAAACAATCCTATCCACTACTGGGAGCTGAACTGGGTCTACTACTGAGATAGAGGACTGTTGTTCCTAATAGAATGATTCATTTGTAATAATAATAGTGAGCACTTACACAATGCTTCCACTTATATTTCCAAATAGCTTCATAAACGTTCACAAAACAACTCTTCAAAAGAAGTGATTATTAGGTAATTGCCTAAAGAACTGAACCCAGAGATATTTTCTTTGACCCTGTCTCATGCTTTGAGTTCCACACAGTTGTAACATAAATGTCTGCTAGAAAGTCATTTGGATAATTGCTGTAAACTATAGTTTGGGAGGTCTTGACTTTTTTTTTTTTTTTAAAATTCAGTTGCAAAAGGGAGAGAAACCATTTAAAAGATAGCCTGTCCTGACTTATTTGAAAATATTCTACTCTGAGCTAAGGAGTGCACATTCAAATATGTTCACATTCAAAGGACAAGCGCAGGGTAATCTTGTGAAGATGGCCATTCTTCGTTTCTCAGTACTGTTGCTGTCCTAACTGGTCTGTATATTTCTGAGCACAGGCAATTAGATATAATGCTAGCCCTTATTAACAGCCAGCTGAGCTCCTCCTGTTCTATGTTTCTGTCTGCCTTCAGCCTGCTAAATATTTTCATATCATTTTATTTGGGGAAGAAAATATTGCCAGAAGTGAATAATATGCCTGATTAACCTTTAGTAAGAGCTTAGTTTGGCAGAGGTGTTCCTTTCTTGAAATTAATTGTGCTATATTCTGTTGCTTTTACAGAGGCTTGCTTTAACGCACAGTAACTACACATTGAGCTCTGTCCTTTGTGCTTGCACGCACAATAGCACTTCCTTCCTCATGCCTTTACTTTTCTCAACTCTCTTCCTTCCCTCTAATTAGCACCAATCCTTCAGGTTCCTGAGCATTGAGACACCACAGACAATCCATTATAAGAATAATAAAGCACCCTCTCAGATTGCACTGTTTATTAATAGACTTCCATACTCAGAGAGAAGCCAGTAAGCTCAGAAAGGAAGCACTGGGGTTCTTTTTTTTTTTTTTTTTTTCCAAAGGCTAGCTTCAGGCAGGAAGGGTCCTTCAGGCAAGAAGGGCCCTCCTGAGGGTCCTTCCACAGTTCATGCCAAGAGACAGGATTCCTGTGAAATTATCCAGAGCACCTAATCTAAGGCTTCTCTTCTGAACGGCCCTCTGAAGGCACCTCTTAAACTGTGAGCATACTCCTCTGTATTTCCCTCTCAAAGAACATTTCACTGTATATCAGGACAAACAAGCTACTCTGAAAGAACTGCAATTCGGAGAGCAACTGGACTGCCACAACCAATCCACCGTCCATGCTGTATCTGATAGCATGTTAAATTAAAAGAAGAATAGGTCAGGGCCCTGGGTAAGCAGGCTCATTGTTGCTGAATCACACTTATTACTATCTGGGTAGATATCAATGTTTTTGCCTCTTAAAAACCTTAGCCAAATTCTTGAAAACATGAGAATTAGAGGGAAATGTGTGTGGCATACAACCTGGAGAGCCAACTAGCAAATCATGTCAGACAGGCAGATGCCTACTCATAGGCACCTCGTGCCATCTGAGATGAGGTTATCTGAGATAGCCATATGAGGCTGGCAGATATGATCAAAAAAGATGAGAGCTGTGCACACTAATGAATCCCCACAAATACTGGAAGCGGGACCCAGAATTTCTTGTTCACCAGCCATCATTAAAAGACTCATTTGAAGGAATACCTCTGAGGGCAACAGCTCTGCATCTGAGCTACGATTCCAGAAGGACAAATTCAAGCAATACACACGTTGTCCTGCCTTTTTGCAAGAGGAGCTCAACACTTCGTTGTGGCTGACTGCAGTTACTAAGCTTCCTTTCTCCTCTGAGATCTGCAATAATCTAACACACTTGAAAGCCATTAGGTAGCCTTTTTCTTAGATGCCAAGTTTAAGACCTCACAAGATTTTGTTACTATCTCTAGTTTTCCCGCTCTGTCTCTGGCTTCCTCTGGAGTTGCAGGCTGTCCATGTGGGACATCCGCACCATAAACCCAAGATTCTTTATGTTACTTTTTTACTTTAAGTAATCCTGTCTGGCCCCTTCTATTCAGATAACTGCTTTACTAATTTCTACACGTTCTCAGTCTCACCTAACACCAAATCACTAACCTAAATTTCCTTTAAAATATTCAGGAGATAGCCCCTTAAATCAAATATCCACTCACAATTCTCACTTGTTCATTAAACCTGTTAGAACGACCTATTTTTAAAAGATGTCCTCTCCACCTACAAAGAGAAAGACCACCTTCTTAGCCTGATGGTGCTACACAGAAAAACAAAATATCATACCCAAAACATTTCATCACCAAGCATTTTCTTCCAAGCTGTAGGATTCTATACCTTAATTTATACCTTTCTGTAATTATCCGAATAACTGTCTTCAGGAAACTGCCAATAATTTTGTTTTATTTCAGGCTCAGACATGAATAGCCTGCTCTTTAGCAGTTACACAGTCTTGTTAGCTTCCACTGTACTAATTAGGCTGATTAAGGGCTCACAGTGCCACATCAGCTTCACTGTTAAATCAAACTTCAGACCCAAATGCCTTAAATAAATGCCATTATTGACCTGAAAATGCTTTCATTCTCCCGAATGAAAGCTTAACTAAAAGCTTAACTAAACCTAGCTTAATTAACTTTAGCTTAACTAAAAAATAGCCACTAGCTCTCAATAAATTTTTCTAAATTCGTTATTTCCCTGCTTGGATGTTTTCCAATGACTCCCACACAACATCTACTGCAAAATGTCAGCATTCTTCTTGAATGGGAGTATATATTTTGTTACACTGTATAATGTCTTATTTTTATATCATTTAATTTTTTGTTTTCTAGAAAAGAAGCTACATTGACCTTTAAGAATTTAGCCTGAGACATAAATGTAAACAACCTCTTGCCTTCCCAAAGCAAATGCTAGTTTTTCCCCTCGCCCCTTATGTTGTCTTCAGTTTTGTCTTATGTCTGTGTAATTCTTGAATGCTTTATCCCAAGAGAATAACATTCAGCTATGCAATCAGGGTGTTTTTGGCATAGACGCTGTTTTTCAGATACCAGGCAGCTCAGAAGATCAAATTAATAAACTAGCTTGATTATGCTAATGAGGGATTAAGCATATGTTCTATCTCTTTCTTTGATGCTAAATTTGCCAGATAAAACACACATTTATCCAATTCTAATCCACAATTCTAACTGTTCGGGGATTTTTTAGTTTAGTTTGTTTTTTTTTTTGCTTTTCATCCACCATACCTCATATCCCTTACAGAGAAATGTCTATGCATTTATTTATACATGATAATTATCTCCCTCTGAACATTTTAAACCAACCCACATCATTCAGTAGTTCTCTTTTAAATTCTGTGGTTTCTATATTTCTGAAAGGCACTGTTAAAACCTCTACAAAAGTCTACAAATATGTTCCATGACAAATTCAGATTACTATCCTACCTATGAAAATTATATGGAATTTAGAAAAAACAGCACACTTTTAAAGGACTCCAAAAACCTGTAGCATGTAACAGAGAACAATATTTGTCTCTAAGTTTTGACAGTCTATTGCTGCTTCAATTTATATTTAAAACTAAAATAAGCCCTATAGGAATTCTTATCATTTCCTATTAATACTCCTGGAAAATATAAACAGATAAAGTCATATTACTACCTCAGATATAAGCTATCAACTCACTGTGCAATGAAAAAATGTCCCTTCAGGTATCCGAGTGATTGACACAAAGATAATTCTAAAACAAATTCATTAACAAAAGCCCCAGCCTTCTTCTAACACTTAATGATTCCTCCTTTATTCTAACCAATGGCTTCCCCCCAGGGCTGGCTGTTTCAAAGATTTCTACCCCAAGAGCCAGCCTGTCCCACCCTCTCTCTCTCTCTGGCCACCCAACTCTTCCACATCTCTAACACACACAAAAAAAAAATCATTGCAAAGATCCAGAAATTAGATTTCTGGTCTTAAAAGGCAACGCAGTCCACTGAAAATGCTCAGCTTAGGGGAGGGAGGCTAAAAAAATGAGGGCCGCCTTCTCCACCTTTTGCTTTCTCATTGCATGAAAGTCATTTTTCAAATGTCCTTCTGTAACCAAAGGTAATCAAATTTTTTTTTTTTAACAAAAGGAGACTTAAAATTCTGTAATGACAACATTGCATGCATATAAAGAAATTTTACTACTCAGTGAGTCAGTACTGATAACAAATAAAGTCTCCTTCATGGGAAAAACAGCTTTCACCATATAGCCCTGCAGATATAGGCCACAATGTTAAGACTCTAAACTAGCTATTTTCACTCAGAGAAAAGATCACAGCATCAGTGTGGACATTCTCTGAAAGCATTCAATGTTCAGCAGCAGCCAACATTCAAATAGGAAAAAAATAATCACCTTTAAGAGGCCAGTGTATGCCTCTATAATGCAACCACATCATTCCAAAAAAAAAAAAAGGTACATTAAGTAGAGGATTTGCAGAGGAACAATACAGAAATGAGAGTTATGGAGTAGTTTACACACAAGAGGGTTTAAAAACACTACAATTCCTCTACTTGCAAATGAGATGGTTAAGAAACACATATCTTAACTGATCTTGAGAAAGTGACTAGAGACTGGTTATTGTCAGACTCTTATAAATAAAAATATGAGTGAAAGTCCAAAGAAATTATCAGGCCACAGATTTAGAACAGACAAGGCGAGGTACTTTTTGGCACAGGGTACTATTTTCTTGTGGTCCTCACAGACAGAGGATGTAGATGTCAAAGTACAAATAAAACCACATTTGCTAGGTCTAAGCATGGCTATTAAACACAGTAGCCTAAATCTGATCTCCTCAGTAGCCCCCAGAACACCAAGAAAGTGGGATGACATACTAGGGGAAACACTCTTTTATATTTTTCCTGTTCTTTGTATTTCTGTCAGAGAAAACCAGAGCTGATCATAGTCACGTAGAGGTTAGAGTTTCATCCATCTGTGTACTGGAAAACTATGAAACACAGGGCTTGACCCAGAACTCTATGTTTATAGAGTCATCACTGAGCTATATATTAATATATGTGGGACATCAGTAAGCTTGGTGTACAACTTATTAGTAAAATTTTGTGTGACTGGGCCTACTTTGTGAATAAATTCTCTCTTACCATTCCCACTGTTACCAAATGTAGGGAATCAAGCAATTTCATAGCTTTAATTTACCAACATCAGAGCTAATCAATTTTCTTTTAAATAAAAACCTTTGACATTTCTTTTCTGAAAGTGGCATTTCCAAGTGGAAAGTGTCAGTGTCTAAAACTGACGCAAAATTTCATTTTGTTCATTTTTGAACATGTATCTGAATGACTTTTTATTCAAATTAAGATTTTTTTCCTTGAAATTCTAGTCGGTGATTTGCAAATGAAAATGTTTCAGTTCTACAACTAAACACAGTTTCTTTAAGGAAGCTTCTCTACGCCTTCTCTGTGCCTTTTTTTGAGAAACGTTTCCAATTCTAACACAAAGCTCTCAGAACAAGACTCTATACTTCCTACGCAATAACGCTTTCATGAGAAAGATGTCATTAGTCCTTGCTATTCACATTACCAACTGAAGCATATTTTCATTTTTCCCTGTTTACTGCTTCATCATTATAGAGTTACTCAGAGATGTTATGATTCACAGTCAAGATTGATTAGTTAATCAGATTTGTTTGAAGATACCTACAGGTATGGAAAATTAACATATCATATATGCACTTGGGTTTGATGAATAATGAAGTATAAAGGATCTTGAACAAGGGAAAATATATTTAGAACAACTAACCTTTGCGTTCTGGGATTAACAGTTCAAGAATATATGATCACTAAACCTATTAATTTGTACAGAATAGCTGCTTCTACCCACCATGAGAGGCACTTTTAAAATCATGTCTGTGGCATGTGACATTCAGACAACATTCCACCTGCACATGTGCTGTTTCTCCGCATGTTCTCTTACGCCTTTAGAGGGAAGATGAACATTATGGAAATCTATTTCGTAAGTTTGCACAGTACCTTCTACCATGGATAATGCATTTTGCAAAGCTAGGTATATTGTTAAAAAATAATGTCTATAAATACATCAGGAACAAGATTCAATCACCCTAAAAAAAAGCATGCAATTGAGCTATTTTTTATTTGTACATTTTATGAAAAAGCTGTCCTTTACTTCAGAAGTCTAAGTCTACTCTGAAGATTTTCTTAACTAATAAGAGCTTTCCACTCCGAAAATATAGTGTGTTCCTAATAGTTAAAATATATAAAACTTACCTTAAACCAGGTAAGCCACTATTAATAGCATATCTGCTAGCTAAACAAACTGGATTTTCAAGGGCTACTATAAGACAAACATGTATTTGAGGTGTAGGAAATCTGCTCATTTTCTATTGTAGCAAGGGCCACATATCAGCGTTACAAGAAAGGTGCTGAAAAGCACTCATTCTCAGTATGATATTCTTATTTTTATTCTGAAATTACTTAACTAATATGCCCTCTTATCATCATCTCCTCTCTTGGGCAGCTGTCATAGGAAACAGCTCTGACTTTAAAGTTAATTAAAGACCTAATGAGGGTGTAACAATAAGATATAGACAATATATGATGACACCATAAAAAAGTGACAGAGTACATAAAGAGTACATAAAGCAAAAAGCATTATTTGATTTCTCTAGGATGGGAGAAGATTCCTGGATTAGCTGATTCTTGCATTAGCGAGAGTCTTGGTGGGGGCAGGGGGAAGAGCTGTGGGATGCAGAACATTTTGAAAAGAAACAGCTTTGCCTAGAGATGACAACATGCATGGATTAGCATATCAATACGAATTTGTCAGTCATATAAACCTGTAATACCAGGTTGCACTTCAGTTTAAGGAAAGAACAGTTTGCTCGTCTCAAATAAGAGGTGAAAGAAGGGAAAAACACGGCTGATCACTGCAGACTAATGGCAGTTAAGCTAAGGGGGACACAACTAGATAAAGAAAATCTAGAAACAAAGAAACATACTATTTTCGGTCCGTAGTCTCAGACCACTATATTCTGACCTCAAGGCTTCTGGCTACCAGTAAAGAGGTGGCAGTAGGAACTGGAGAGTATACAAAAAAGCCAGTCTCCAGTGTTCAGACAGAAGAAATGTCAACATTTATTTCGGTCCTGAATGAGGACAAAAATATCAACACAGAACTCGAAATTTTTTCCTAAGTGGAAATTCTCAGAAGTTTAGATTAAAAAAGAAAACTGACAAAATGCTTTGGTATGCGTCACAAAAGAAATCATTTCAACAGTCCAGGGGTCAACTGCTTTCATTTCGTTAGACGGAGACATGAAAAGCATCTAGACGCTGTGGTACTTACTGGAGGCTATCTAAAATCCTACCAACGCAAGGCAAGGGTTTAAACAAAGCTGTTCTGTGTCATGAGATACATCTGCAGTATTTTTAGGTCTCACAATAGAAGCCAAACAAAATGTATCGTTATATGAGCATTAATATAACCACAGACTCAAATAGTAGATTTTTCAATCCTTCCTCCCTACCCTCCAACACAATTTGTTTCCTTCAACTTCCAATTATCTTCAGTGCTCTCGCTTTCCAGGCTCCTGTTTCCCTGCTTCTCCCTGATTTCTCCTCATCCATTTTCTCCCTCCTTTGGATTTCTTTTCTCTCCAGATTTCTTTTTGTTGTGAAGCTGGTTTGAACAGCTAACAGCTGTCACTGTCCACTGTCCCAGATCCAAATAACAATTACCCTTTGTCTTGCCTTCTTGGACATCATATATACTACCTCACCAAGAAACAAGAACTGCAGGGAACACTAACACATCTCTCTGAGACAGCAGTGATTCATTAGGGCATTGCTAGAATTCACCTGAGGTAGGCATGCCAGGCCAGGATTTCCTTATCACTATTATCCATAAAAGAAAATGTGTGCTCTGTGGTGAGAAAGATGAGGGGCCATTTCTCCACCAGATTAATTAGAAATAAATCCACTAGATAACACTCTGAACACATGGAGTCAGACATGAGGAATTAGTTTACTCAGCCTATGAATGCTACCTCTACACATACTCCTACCGCCACAAATCCTGCTTAGCAAAATTAAATTATCTGAGCAGTTTAGTGAGACAACAAACATTTTATCAACAAACCCCATCTAAATCAGTTTTAAAAGAGCAAAAGATGTAGAAGACAGCTTTAATTCCAAGTGCTTGCTACATGTATGAGAAGAAACTATAGACTCTCTTTTCAGACAATAGCCTGAAGGGGATATGTGAGATTTAATCAAAAGATCCATTATTTTTTTTTCCTGCCTGCCTCAGGTAAACTAAGGAAGGCGCACATTTTAATACAAAAAAATTACAGATCTCTGAATCCTCTTTCTGTAGTCCTTTCTGTGGCTACTCTCTTACAAAGCCCACTGTATGGGGAAGAGTAGTTGCCTCTGCTTTTTTAAAGATTTAGTTTGTAAGTTCCTAACACTGTAGAACTCATTTCCATTTGTCACTAATTGGAGTGATGATTCAAATACCAGGTACAAAAACTGATTTCAGGAGATCCGCATTTATATCTGCTCATGCATGTTCCCACCATTTCTAATGGCCCACAGTTTTTTTTGTGAAAATATCTAGGCTGTGAGCCACTTCCTTTGATGTATCCACAGAACAGGAAAGGGTTTTCACCTTTGTTAAGGAAAAATCCAGTAAAGTTAAAAGGTGCTTTTTAATATGAGAGTGCTTTCTGAAGCCAACCCAAATTGAATAGTATTCTTTAAAGAGAATACTATTATTGACAGATTGAGATGGTTCAGGAAATTACCAGAATATCAGCTATCATCATTCTGGATGCAAATCAAATTATGAATGTAGATATGTACAGCATTCATCCACCTACCTTGGCTCTTTGATGAGGAAAGGAAAGGCTGTACTGTCTACTAACTTGTTTATTATTTCCACATGAAAGTAATTTTGTGGTTCCAACAACAAGGATCAGAAATGGTTTATTAGCCACAATTATGAAGCTGTCACAGCCCCTTCATCATTGAACTTGCCACTGCATTACAGCTATACTTTTGACTTTCATGTGCTAAAGAAAGCTACAAGAGGTTTCTTTTCTAACCAAGAACAAGCTTTTCATGATAGCTATGCCCATTATCGTTAGAGAATTAAAGGACATACGTTTTAGCTTCATATACTTTTTTCTTTAAAAAGAAAGACAACCTCCCTCTCAGAATTTTTAAAATGTATCATCCAATTTTCTGATTTTTTAAACACACAGAGTCAATGGTTGGAATATCTTCTTGATATAGCTACCAAGGTAATGACCTATACTACAATGCTATAATTCTCCTCATGTCTTTCTCTCAAATTAAAAAGAACACTAGACAGAAAGCAGTAAAAGTAACATCCTTAGATCTCCCAAGGACTTCTACTGAAACCTGAATACCCTTACTGAAAATCAGATCTCTTTACTGACAATTGCATCTCTCCGACTAAATATATTCATAGTGCATAAAAGCCTGACCACTGCTGAATTAATTGTAATCTCTTGTAGATAAGCAGGCAATGATAAATCAGCAATAAAGAAAAACCTCCTCATTTCATAGAGTCTAATGGGAAAATTCTCCAAATTTGTACTTCCAATTTCCTTGGCTGGCTAAAGTTTGCCTAAACCCTGCTTCTTCAGTTTAATGAATCAATAACAAAACCAATAATCAGTAACTGAAAGACTGGCTGCTAGGTTCCCCTAAAGGCCTAAATTCACTCACAAAAAGGTAGACAGCAAAAATGAAAACAAAATTAGTGAAACTGAGCTAAAGAATGAGACACTGTATTTTTAACGGCCATTAAGGGTGGCACTTTCATTTGCATTTGCACACTCAGAAAATAAATGACAGCAGTCTTAAATGGTAAAACTATTATCCACTTTGAAGGGACAGCAGCCGCCTTTATCACAACAGAATTCTGCAGTATTTGCTATCCTTCCTCTGCCATCTCTTGTTCACGATATACCTGGACATCTGACTCTGCATAGTTTTACAAGTTTTATAAAAAGTTTTCACTTAAAATAAAACTTCCAGTGAAATTCTTATTGGCATAATGCCTCATGGCAATATCTGTTATATAGACTAAGTTCTTCTGACTTTTCTAGGTAGGAACAAGATATTTTAAGATACGGTTCATTGCCAGCTACGCTGTATGGTTATATCGGAGCGTTCTCTTACGTATTTAAGGTTGCGTAACAAAATATTTTAATGACTGCATGCATTAAAGCTAAGACACTTTTAAAATAAAAAGTGAATGTTGTCTTTTGCATGAATTGTAGGGAATACATGAAAATATTCTCTGGAAAACAAAGTTAATAATAAAGTAATTGATTAATCTCTTCGATTTTAGAACTACTTAGAAACTAGATACTATTTTAGATACTATTTAGATACTGTTTTTACTACTTAGATACTATTTTTAGATACTATTTAGAACTGTTTAGGATACTAGAGACAGAGGGTGAGAGCCCCAGGGACAAATTCATAACAAAAAACCTAGTAGGTGTTTATCTGCAGGTTATTCAAAAATTTCCACCTCAGTATCCATATTTAATAGGGCTTCTTTCACCCACAAGCAGATGGTGAAAATGAATTCATTTACCTGTGTGATGCACTCATCTGCCATTCAAAAGTGAATTTTCCTGAAGCACTACTCAAAGCGTTAAGCTAAGAGGAACCACTAAACTTTCTTGTTTTCATACTGCTCCCACTGAAACTACCAACGTATTCATTAAAATGATGAAACAGTGGTTCAGATATAGATTTTTAAAGTCACTGAGGTTTCAAACTTTTGGAGAATACATAGAAATGCAAGAATAATGTTTTTCGGGGTCTTTTCCATCTATCTCATAGTATTCAAATTATATCTACTTCCCTAGGATCAGTTAAGACCCAGCTACAAAAAAATGGGAATTTTTTGAAAATTTGTTCTTTGTAGCTGATCTTTACAACCACACAGAAAGCAGATGGATGCTGCCAAGAAATTCAGGCTTCATCATTAACTCTGAAACTGCTGTACCACAGGACAAATTCTATAGCATTTACTTGCCTCACACAAAAATCTGTGCAATCTGAATCCTACCGCCTTGGCCCAAGAGCTGGCATTGCATTTGCCAGAATAGCTACTCATTTTTTGTTATGTTTATACGGGCATATGTCTACACCTTAGATGGGCAGACTGCTGGATTATTGCTCAATGTCCAATCCTTTGGGTTTGTTATTTGACTGCTCTGGTTCAGTCAAAGGCAGCAGTTAGATCTTCTGCCAGAAAAAATCCCATATATCTTGCATATCTTGCTACGATATCTCAGTGGTAGCTCTACAGAAGGACAAGCATCTTTGAATCTGTGCTCTCCTTTTCGGCAAGACCACATGTATACCAAGATACCGAACCACTGCGGAAAAAAACCTTGAGAATGCCAAAGACACTTAGTATAGCAGCTTTGGAAGTCTTGCCTGGCAGCTCAAACATACGCTTGAAATACTGAAGCCTATCAGATGAGTCAGCCTTAGCCCCTGCAACTCCTGGCACCACAGTAACTGACAGTGGCTTAGCTGATGCCCAGCAAATCATTAACCGTAAGTAAAATAACCATATGTCTGAGCCCAGGGGACAAAGTGAATTGAACTGCTCTGCCAAAGTGTGTTTTCTTAAAGTTAGCATTCTACTCATTCTACGAGTAGGAGTGATTTGTTTTCAAAAAGAAGTAAGGAAAACTTCTGTCTTTGTGCTCACTGAGAAGTTTTCAACTTTGCATTCCAAACTGTCCTACTTTTAAGCCACCTTGACCAACCAAAAGAGGAATAAAGTGAACACGTTAGAGAAGACTGCACCTTTGCATCACAGCCTTAAACGGATGGCAGGATTTTTAAAATCTTATTTTCACCTTGGGAAAACAGATGTTATGGATATAATTCCAAACCTACCCAAGAGAATTAGTCTGATTCCCTAACTCCCATGGGTCAATATTTTGAAACTTGTGCTTTCTGTTATAAATACTGATTATTCTTTGCAGAGCTGTGTGTTCTTTCTCCACCTAAAAACATGGAGATGGAACATCTCAGCGAAAAAACTCCTCATCAGCAGCTGAGCTAGTGACATTCCAATAGGACTGTGAAAGTGTATGGCTATAGGTGTTGAGTCCTCTCTTGGAAAATGTGTACAAACAAAAACTCATCCAGGAGGATATTCACAAAATATAATTTCAGGAGACTGTGGAGGGAGCTCGTAATGGGATGCTTATAATAATCAGGTAGTCAAGAGGAAATAACAAATCCTGATCCTCCTCATAAAAAGGTTTAATTCATCTTTTCCAGGAATTTCTGTCAATAATGAAGAGGCTAGGATGAAAATCTCTCTCAGCTGATGGACAACAAATGCTAGACAAATGAGAGAAATGAGAATTTGCTAGTACTTGATTAGCTGAATAACAATGCCATTTCTGAAAACGAGAATATAACTGCTGTTAATGACAGTCTCACTATTGGAATCATTGCAGCACAATTTGTTTAGAGGCGGGAAGTTAAAAAAATCATCAAGATAAGTCAAAGAAAAAATCAGAAAGGATATAGATATCCATAAAGTATTTCAAGTAGGTATTACTTCCGTAAAAGGACATTATCAGTATTAAGTAACCATATTCATTTTTCCTTTAAGTAACTGATTGGGTTTCCTCAGTGCAATGATAAATTCAAAGTTGGCAGAGCTACAAATAGATTAATTGCTAGCATTTGTGCTCTTACACGCCAAATACTGCTTTACTATTTTACGTCCTTCCATATTTCCCAGAATTATGGTATATCAGAGGGAAAAAGTTAGGAAAACAATTTCCGTGCAGAGTTCTGGATGTTCTGTGTAAGCTTCTCAGTTTGTCTTCTCCTTTCTACCATGGCTGTCTGGTGTAATGCCAAAGTGTGTTCCCCAGAGAAGAATGGAAGCAAGCAGCAAGGCAGAGGCAGCTTTATGGACTGGCCCGTGATACCCTCCAGGAGCTGCAGTAACAGCCAATAGCCACAGTCCTTCCTCAAATGTGCCCTTCCACCTACATACATTAGAAACCTTCCTCTCCAATAGCATGTTCTATTACTGTTTTATGTTTATGTGTACAATACCTACTACATACGTACACGCACACACAAGATTTATAGCAGACTGCTCTTCTATTGCGCCTGAAACCTAGGCACTATAGAAGTGAGAAGCTAGGAGCAAGGTGGAGTTGACTACATAACTTTAATCTTTGTGGGGAGCTGTAACTGAAATAGAAGAGCAAATAAATATTTTAAGGTAACTTACCACCCTATTCTGTCTCAAGAGCAGCACAAAGTCGACAATCTGAAGGGATCTAGTTTATAATCTGAGAGAGTCCCTCCTTGAATTCTTGCTAGTAATCTAAAGCAAGTGAAAGCATCTAAAATAAGAGACTCTGGGTCTTGACCTGATACTTCAAGAAACTGATAGCACCTTCTTATCCATCAGCTATGAACATAACTATACAAGTTCCTTGAAGATTTAAAGATATCTATTTGAAGGGAGAGTAGATCAGAGACCACATATGGAATGCTGAGCCCCATCACTGAAATATACAATACAAACAATAAAGCAATTATGTATTTCAACAATGTAGCTGAATTATTAGCAATAGAAACACTGTTAGTATAAGACATCAGTCAAAACATTAGTTTGAGACTGTTTTTGACAGAAATAGACATTCTAAGCAAGCAGCTCTTTTTTGTGGGAAGAACTCTCTTTTTGTGGGAAATAAACATTGAAATATTCAACTTTTTCTAAAAAAAAATCCATTTTCAGTGTTTTAGAAAATTAAAATAAAAAAATAAAGAAAAGTTCTACAAAGGCAAGTTTTCTTCAGGAAAATGAAATTCTTAATATTACTATAGAAAAATAAAGTTGTCTCATCAAATCATGCTCACGCCCATGAAAATAATATAATAAAATATCTGCTGTGCACAAATTGCACTTTGCATTGAAATTCATGACTATAAGCCCAGTCACTGAGCATCAGTCAGTAAGCTGGATAGGGGAATATAGAAATTAACCAGTGATTAAGCAGCATGGTATATATCACTTTCTTGCATAAATAAAGGTTTGTTCCTTAAGGAAGAGTATACAAGGAAAGCAATTTTGACATTCATCCTTATCAGTATTAGCGATAGTGCAATATAGTATGCAGATTCTGTCTACACAAGTATAACCTGTGAGACTGAGTCTAAACCAGAAAAAATAACGTGCCTCATTTTCACTTGGGAATTAATAATGAAATATAAGATAAAAGGGCACGTTGATAAAAATGTAAAGTAAAATACTCTTAGTAGTACCTTCCACAAGCTACAGAACAATCAGCAACTAAGTTCCATGCTTGTAGCTTGTCTAAACACGTAACATGTATTCTTCACAAATTACATTTCATTGCGACTCTTTGCTTTTATGTCTCATCCTTACCCTTTGCTACTGCTTGCTTGAAACTGATTTGGTGATATACACTGGATCCACAAAAAACAGATTAATCACCTCAGAAAATTAGTTGCGTACCTCTCTGTTGTCTTCATAATGCCTCTAGAGAACATGCTGGATTATAGAGGAAGGTCAGCTCATTTGCAGCAAGACTCTTCCTCTGCCAAATGAGCCTGTAATAAGAGGAAGGTTTTGCAATTTAGTACCCAAAAAGGCAATCTGATTTTTTGCAAGCAGAAAGGCAATCTGATTTTTTGCAAGCAGTGACATACACAAAAAAGCCTGGGAAAAATTACAGCTACTTGGTTTCCAACCTTAATAGCAACACTTAGTTGTCATTGGTAATCTCAGAGCACTTTACAAAAAAGATCAGGATCATTAACCTCATTTTACAGATAGGAAATCTGAAGTTGAAAGAGAAGAACTGACTTATCAAAGCTGTGTTATGGTACAGCCAAATTAGAATTCAGGTCTCCAGCAACCCACTCCAGTGCTCTGACCACTCAGCAACTGATCTTCCTGTCGTGCCTGTCACTGCTGAAGTGATTAAGTAAGAATACATGTTTTTGTACTTATTTTTTCAGGTAAATGTAGCACATTCTACATTTTCAAAAATAAAACCTACTATTTTTAAGGAGCGTCAAGAGATATTCAACAGGGTTGATGTTAACGTGTCTAACAGCCAGGTGATTTAAGAGGTCAATTCGATTAAAAGAAGCGGTAATAGGAACAACATCCAGTGCTGAGACAAAGCAAGTTGGCTCTTTTTGCTATAACTTACAGAATGTATCACCTGAAGAATCCCTGGGGTAGATGTCTGACACAGGAACTGCAGATCAGCCACAGACTAAGCCTGCCTAGGTAGCACTATCAACATTCTTGAAACACTGTGTGCCAAAAAAAAAAAAAACAAAAGGTGAGAAATACCTCCCTTAGCTCTTCCCTTCACCTTTACTTTCTTCCCCTCACCTTTACTCTCTTGCCCTTGATGCCTGCCACAACTAAGGTTCATACAGAGCAGAAAAATTTAATATTTTGACCAAAATCCTCAACCAAAAAAACTGAAGAAAAACTATTTTCTGTGCTTCCAATATGGCAACTAAAAAGCAGAAGACTGACTATAACTAACTTCTAATTAAAAATGATTTTTAAAACTAAGAAAGCTCTTGGCTGAACTCCTGCCAGTTCTCTAGTAACAATTCTAAATAAGAGAATGACCCAACCCAGAAAGTACTTTTCTCTAGCGTGTAGAAAGAGAAATTACTAAGAGCGTAAGACTTTAATGGATCTGACTCCAAAAACGGAGCTGGTAAACTCTATCACAGATGACGATCAAAGCAAAGAGAATATATTCAACATCACGAATCACTCTCAGAATAAGGATAAGCATGGAAATCACGTGGCCTGATTTACATCTAGATTATATCTGCTTTGCTTGGATTATCTCCACTATAATTGACTGGGCAGGGGGAGCTCTTAAGTATTTAAAATGATGACTAAGATAAAAAGAGAAACTGAAAACCTTACTTCTGGAAGCATAGTTAAAAGTTGACTACGATCTCTAGTTAGAGGCAGGAATTTAGTGTAACTCCACAGAAATCAGAGTAATCCTGGATTGACGTCAGTGTAAATGAGATTGGAAACCGGCATATGTACCCTATGCTAACATCGGCACATCCTTTCATTCTTCCTTACAATGGCATGTGTTAAGAGTTTACACTTACCCTTATTTTAAGTAAATACATTTTCTGTAATAATCCACTATGTTCTAGTACTGTACAGTTTTATCATTACTACCACTTGCAATGTTCCCGATTCCTTGATCTGCTCTGGTTAATCTGTTTGTTTCGCAGACATTATGGATATTAAATGTGCTGACTTACTTTCTCTAAAAGCCTCAGAATGCAATTGTTCTGTTTTCCCTTAAACTCTAAGCAGTATAAAAAAATGAATGTAGTAGGAAAGCTTCTCTGACCTATGAACAAAGCTAGAACGTTTTAAAATGCCATCTACTGAGCAAGGAGAAATAGTAGAGCCATTTCCAGCAAACTCAAGGGAAAAAATATTTGTTTTCTGGAGATTTTGGAGGAGGGAAATTACATGTAGCATACTTGTATTACAGAAAATCTTCCCTTAGGAAAAATAACAAAATTGCTCTCTTCATCTCTTTTCTCCTTTTTGAGTTTTTTTGGGTTTTTTTTTTGTTGTTGTTCTTTTTTAACTAGTCAGGGCTTTGGGGGGAGGGGTCACAGTGACCCCAAAATCTTCAAGGTGATTTGTAATCAACAGCATTTTCTCACACTTTTTGGACTATAAGACAGCTGGCTGACTCTCAGCAAAGCACAAGATGATCAGCCATTAACAAATAATTGGCCAGTCAACCTCACTATCATTCCAATAGCTGATTGGAGGAATAAATCCTTTCAGGTGAAAACATCCTGAATGATGAAAGGCAAATGACAACTACTCTTGGGTCTGAATGTCAGAACAAGTCTCGAATTTCCATTCATTCTTTAAAATGAAGATGAGTAATACCTATCAAAGGCAAACTGATTCAATCAGAAGACACTTTAACATGAATGTTATATAACCAATTACCTGTATCTAAGTCTCATAAAATTTCTTTTTATCTCTTGCTCTTTTCAATGTATCATTTCATATTATCATTGACTTACATTTTACCAAATGCAAGAATGAAAGGGCAGCTATTTTTAGAGACACCTATACATCCCTGTTACAACTACAATCACAGTGCCACGGCTGGACAACTAAAATCAAAATAACACCTGAAGCCAAATATTCAATAATTTAGCATATTCATATGATTTCACTGCTAACATAAACAAATGATTCTTACACCTTCTAATTCCACAATGACTTTTAAGCATATTCATCTCTTGGTACGGATGCCTCTACGGACCTGTGAAAACAGCTCTGGAGCACTTCTGGGTAGTAATAAGCAAAGTCAGGACAACTCCCTGTTTCATATTTCAAATAACAGCGAGCCACAGCTCTGTCAGTGATGCCCTATGAATAAGATGGATAAAATCACCTGAGATCTGATGTCCTGCTTCCACTGAGCATTGAGTTACTATGGTTCCATCCATGCCTCTCCAGCTTGCTCAAGACCTTGTAATATGCATTTCATTATGTACAAATATGCATGCACATTTCATTAGATATGATATACATTCAGTAAGCCCAGGAGACAGAGAAGTCACCATGAAACCCTCCCTAATTTCAGTATTTGGAAGGAAACAGATCACTGGCAAGAGCACTGAAGCAGACAGAGGACACACTGTGTTGCCAGTTGGTGTCTTTTCTAACAACTTCAGTGGGCTTAGCATCAGGACCTCAGGACTTTAACATGACAACACCAGACTAGCCACTGGTTTCTTAACTGAAGGATCAGAACCTGCAAGATCTAATAAAACACTTTCTTTTCATCACTCATTTTTGTGAAGCTATAATTCTACTTTTAAACCTAACTTCTAAAAAAGGAATTATTAAAGCAATTTAAAAGAAAAGAAAATGGAGCAAATATGTATGTATGGGGATGTATACACACATGTAAGTTCATTTCATTTATTACGTCAGACAGGCACTCGAGCGCTTGGAGAAAGAGAAAAAGGCAGAGATACCTGGAATTACAGTTACAAATAATTTTTCTCCCGCTGGAGAAAACAAAGAACGTACAGAAGTTAGGAGAAAAATATTTTAATTCAGATAAGGTTTGAGACTAATTTGTGTCAGAAACTGCACCAAAGAACGTAAAGAGGAAAAGAGTAATGGCAGGGAAGAAAACCAATCACAATAACCCAAGAAAATGTACTGCTTATTGCATGAAGTCCCATTTCACTCTGCCCTTCCCTCCTCTCCAGATGTTCTGCTGTCAGCTAGGAGAACTGCTCAAATCAATCCACTATATTTAAAATAGTCTTTATTCATCTGAATAAAACATTTTAAGCACTCATTTTTCTTTGTTTGCAGCAGAATATGAAGCATGAAGTTGCAGCAGAAATGCAGGTAAGTGTTTGGTATTTATTTGTCACAAATGGAAGAATAATGTCTTAAACTACAAAGCATGGGAGAACATCCTGTTGTGTGATCAGTAAAAAATAGTTGGAGGAACTGTAGGAAGAGAACGAGCACAAGCAATTGCCTTCTAGACATCAGGAAAAAAATTGCTAGTATCGCACTCTGAATAGTGTGTTTTTCTCTCATAGCTCTAGCTGACCAGAAAAGCAAATGAGTTATTCTTTTATAAGTTATTTTTCACAGAACAGCCATGCCCTACAAATTACGTTTTGACACAGGCACCTCACTGTACTAGCTACTCAGCCCTTTTAGGCCTGTCCTATGTGCAGTAGCTAAAAAATAAGGGGCAGATGGTTTTTATACTGAGCTGAGCTAACTGGTGACCATGGGAACTGAGTGCATTTAGCCTTTCAGGAAGATCACAAGATCAAACTCCCAATTACTCAAGAAACCCCACTGGTTCTTTCTGTGTCAAAGAAGAATGAAAGTTTTCCTCTAAAAAAAAAATTTGTGAATACATCTATGAACGACCTTCATTTCTATTTATGTCCTAGCTATCTTCCAGAAATAACAGAATAATCAGCTCTATACCTGTTGAGTATTACTCTATTCTGAAAGCAGTTTCAGTGAAGTTGTACCTCAGTATCATATTCCAGAAGAATATTTGGCCCTAATCAACTCTCTAGCTCTGGCATCCTGGGCCTGGATTCATGCTCAGAGCCAGCCATGCCCATGTCTGGGCAACTGTTGGGCATGACACCTCCTCAGCTGCTCCTCCCTCTCAGGGCTTGGTACAAATGATAGGTGGGTGCAGGAGCTACAGGAAATCTGCTGCATGCTTCAGCTTGGTCTCTGTTCTAGACAATGGGGGAACCAAGGCCCAGTGACATACCATGATGTGGAATCTAGATCTTGCCAATAACAGTAATCCCAGACTAAGTGCTTGGTACTGTACTTAAGCTCCGTGCACTTTAAAGCACATGAAATTGTATGGCCTTGATGCAGAGATGCTGAAATTCACTGGTACTCTTTTCCTACTAAAGCTGTTTAAAAAAAAAAAAAAAAAAAACACACCACACACACACAGAGTGAGGGTAGAGGGAAAATTTTTACCCAAAATGAAAATTCAATTCAAATTAGACGTGAGGTTTTTTCTTATACAAATCTCTTTCAAAGGCTCTTTCAATGGAAACCGTTCGGGATAAATTACAAAGCAGATGAGGAATGACTGTCAGAAACAAAGAAGTGTTGCAAAGTAAGGGGTCTGAGTAACCTTCCACACTAGCATTTCACTTATGTAACACTCAGCTTATACACTACTAAGTGATAGGAAAACTATGACTAATGTTTAGTATAGAACACAATGAAATTAGAAGTCTGACACTTTAAACTGGTAAGACGATTTTTTTTTTTTCATATAATTGACAACTAGATTGTGGAACTCACTGAGGCCAATAAATTGCATCCAAAAATACACATTGCATGAAGGAGCTGCATTGGTGCATCCTTACTGTTATAATGAACAAAGCATTAAGAAGGGAGATTAAAATCTCACTCTGTAGGACTTTAGCCAATTTTTAAACGTTAAACGTTCAAATGAGATCTATATTGTCCTGCTCTTTCCTGCTGCAGGTCATCCTAAACAGAAGCATCTGAAAGATACATACTGGCTGTTGGAGTCTCTCATTCAACCCACTGCGGCAGCACCTGGGAACCCAGATGGGAGACATAATAATATCTTTAGCAATGATATGAAAGGGCTCCTCTCACGTCCACGTTTTTTCTAATTTATTTATTGTAGACTAGACTTGAAAGGTTAAGAAAGAGCATTACTATCTGAATGTGTAAGTAATATTATAGTCATTTAAAGTACCATTTTTATTTATGTTCATGAGGCCTAACACAATAGTCTGATAATGCTTCTGCAGCATTGTGGCTCAAGTTACTACAGTATCACTGAGTTCAATGTTTCCACAAAGTATCTGTGAAAACATACTGCCCTTGAATGCCTTTGAATTCACATTCTTTCTTCTATTGCTATCTTACTCATATAGTTAATTTCAGGCAAAATATCCAATATTAAGTCACTAACAGGGCACAGGCAGCAGAGAACTGTAACAAGACCTCAGCCCTTGAGATCTGGTCACTTCTATTTAGGTTTCAATTCAAGGAGCAATGAGGTCAAATAAGAAACTCTTACCGAATTCCAAGGATCATCATCTTTTCTTAGGAAAATACCTAGATCCTTATGGCTACTCTCAAACTTCGTAAATTGAACGTATGTGACAACACTACTGCAATCATATATGGTTCTAAATAAGCATCAACTCATAAGTGACTGTGAACTGTGTCCTGTCCAGTTTCACACTAAATGGTTAATAATGATTTATTAATATTATGGTGGAGTCTTAGCTTTCTTCTGAGTTCGATGAGCCTGCTGGAACACCATCCATACTTTAGGGAATTAAAGCACAATAACACCTCTTGCAGGAAAGACGCTCCCTAGGATTCATGCACACTATCTGCTAGGATGCAAGGTCGTGATTTAGGATTTGAAAGGATGCACACATTAAACTAGCAATTGACTCCGCTTGAGGAGTCTCTCTCACAAGAGGACCACAGAATCTCTAGGCTCCTAGGTAGTTAATGTAGGCAGAGTCACTACAAATAATAGTAAATTATTTCTTTGTAAGGCATTAAAGAAACTATTTCTACCAAAGGCAACAAGGTAGGTACCTTCCAGGGAAGTAACACAGGGAGAACAATTTTATATCCTTATCTTTTATGTAGCTTCAAAAGGTATCTTTTGAAGTGATGAAAAAGCCTTTGCAATAACCAGCTAGCAGCTATGCAGCAAGAAACTTAATAGTTGGAGATATTCCAGAACTGGGATTAAGTATGGTATCATGCCCTCAGTAGCCTTACATTGCCAAAAACAGAGGAATGCCTCAAGTCTTCCACAGCTTCTAATCAATTCCCCAACTCAAGAACCAATCAAGTTAAATTATTATTTCATGTTGAGAAAAAGATGCAAAAAATGCTGAAAGCTGACAGGCATTTGACAGAATTGCTCATATTACTTCTACATAATTTTAAACAGTATCCCATTTCTGAAGGCTACATTTTGGAAGTTTCCTGACCATTTCTGTTCATGCTTCCAAATACAAATAAATTGGTCAACTAAATCCACTGGGACAATCTCTGTGCTCATTTATGCTTAATGTCAGGATGTTTGTGTCTTACACTAGATAACACAGTCCTGTGAGGCTATTTCTACTCTCACTTCACAATTTTGTGTAACAAAAGTATGTCGTATCAAAATGCTATGTCATAAAAACTGCCTCTACCAAGTATCTAGAGTTATAGACAGGAAAGTGCTTTCGGTCAATACTTCTTCCAACAAGACTCCTGAACAGAAAAATAAAACTGCTTTGAGGAAGAGATTCTTCTGAGCAGCACCCTACAACAACAAATGCTTCTAGAAGGTGGTTTTCTAGAGTCCTGCTACAGGTGAATGACTTCTGTGCAGTGAAGAAACCTGTTATCTCGCACTTCTCTTGTAAGTAAAATAAAAAAGATTAATTAAAATAAAAGAGGCTGGCAGAAGCGGCAGCTTTTTAAAACTGCAGGCTGAGCCTCAGGAAGCCAGTAACAGATGATGCAAGCCTACTATACTACCCCAGTCATGCCTGCCAAAAGCCTTTATGAGTCTTGGTACAGCTATTCTCTCAATACTTCTTCATACATAAATCCTAACAAATTCTTCACCACAGGAGTTGTCTGTAGTGATATGCCTTTTCATCTGTTTCAGGAATAGATAGATTGTAATTCATTTCAAACATACGAAAAAACAAAACAAGTAACTCTTTAATCAAATACAGTCACCCAGCGTACCTGTGGAATATTTAGTGTTTATTAGAAAATTTGACGGGTATTATTTCTTCTATTTATTTGTTTTTATTTGTAGCTATTGCATTTATTTTTAATTTAAGAGGTTGAAAGAGACTCACAATACCAGGAAAATTATACCAGGATAATTATACCTGGCACAAGTACACCCAAGTAGGAACAAAGCAGAAAAAGAAAAGTTAGAGAAGGAAGAAAAAACAAATAAGAGAAAACATATGGCAGTTCTAAATATGCAGTTCTGAGCACCAGTTCGACCTACCCATAATGCATATAAAGAATGGTGCAAGAAATGTAAATCAGTAAAGTAAATAAAGTCCCTACTTTTTGTGACCGCTCCTTTTTTATAGCTTGACAAAAAGGCAAATCAACAGGAAGATTTTCACCAACTCCAACATGGCAGGGGGGACGGGCACAGAGTTAATTTTTCAACAAAATAATGTTCCAAAAATATGTTTAAAAGTTTATTTCTGATCATACAGAAAGAAGTATTTACACTAAAAACTCCCCTATCTCAATATTTTTCACTACAATTACTAACTGTATTTGGCTACTAATTTGCTATTGGTTTTAGCTGGCCCAAAACTTTATTTGTAATGGATTTATTCACCCTGTTCTAATTCCCAGTGTGTGGTGAAAGTTCTCAATCAGAAAAACCTACTCACTTGTATGGGGCCCCTTCAAGTCAAAAGGAAAGGAAGGGTACGGTTCCAATCAATGAACTAGAACATGACTTTAATTACTGAGCAAATATAAGTCTGCACTGCAATTGGTTGAGTCTTTAGTTCTTTAACAGGGAACATACGCTTCGTCTGCAGCGTGCTTCACAACAAAACTCATGATTTTTTGCTGTAAAAACAAGACAGAAAATATGGAGAATTCATGCAGGGAACACATACCCCTGGGAGACACAGGTGGGAGGCTGGGGATTAGGGAGACCTAGAACTAAGTGATCTGAATTTTCCCCATCCTTTTGGCCACCTCTAGCTATGACAAAGACAATACTCCTAGTTTTGGCCAATGCTTTTGCTGCAACATCCATACACTCAGGTGCTTGTGAAGTTGTGTGATAACCTGCTAAGTCATTTTGAATTGGTGCTTGGAAGACGACTTTTTATTCATAAGCAATAACCATGAATCAGGGTCAAGCTGAGTTTTCCAGCTGTGTTTTAAAATACATAAATACAAGCAATCAAACTGTTTGTTCAAAATCCAGGGAGGCTGACATTCTCATGACAAAGACACAATGAGAACAAGTAGCCATAACAAATAGGACAGTGCTGAACATCCTTAAACAGCAAGAATCCTCCTGCCATAACTAAAGCTTTGCATGAATAACTGATGAACAGGAGATATCAACACAGCTAAGTAACACTCCATTGAAGAAAAAAATTCGGAACACCAAAGCTGCTGATAAAGGATCATCTCTTGTAGCACCAGCTGGGGGTTGGAGGAAGGAGGCAGGAAATGAGGCTGTAAGGCTAAGTTTTCATTGCAAGCAAATCTAAAAACAAAAACAAACCTAGCAATACCCTCAGTGCTATACACAAAAGAAAGGAACCACAGAGGCTAGCTCTGAAACAGAACTGATGTAATTAACAATGACGCAGGTTAGCATTTATGCTAGATAGGTATGCTGTATTGGCTGCCCTTTTGCTATAAATTCCTACTTGTGCACAATCACTGAGACACTCTGGGTCTCTCTGCCATAGTGCATAGATGAGTTTAGTGGAAGAATGACTGCAGACGGAAACCTGAAGTACACCAGGGGAGACCCATAGAAGATGAAATCATACTCTCATACATAGAAAAGAATCAGAATTTCTAAATCTACCTTGGAAACAGAGTGAAGACGCTAAGTCAAGAGCTTAGGTTCAGCTCTGGGCTCAGTAGGAAAGGTTTTGCTGGAACTCTAAAAAAATAGCTTCCAGCTGTGCAATACAAAGCAAGAACTACAGACAAAGTTACTTTCCTGATCATACTTGGGGTGTTCCTTTCATATTCATATGGGGAACTACTAATAGATGCAAGTGTAACCACAACTAACTGTACAAGCACAAAGTAGCTCATCAGTGGAAAGGCTGAAGAGAGCAGCAAGTACAAGATGATCAAAAGTAGTGAGTCTAAAAGCGAGTACAGTTTTAGCTGGATGTAAAGGAAAAATTCCCACTGTGAATATGCATAAGCTGTAATAGGCAAAAGTTAACATAAGAAATCAGGTACTTATGATAGTTTTAGGAAAACATGTTCCCAGAACAGTTACCATCTGCAACTGCCTTGTTTCATTTATGTGCATCTTTCTACAACAGACTGAATAAAAAACACAGATCCTGCTCTTTTGTACTGCTCCTCTGCATAAGCTACACCACAGTCAGGCAGGTTTTGCTACACAAAAGTCATCAGTAAAAACACTTTCACCAAAGATGATGTTGAACAACTTTGAGAAACTGAACTCTGATAAGAAGCAGCAAACTAAATTTTGAGCAGTACACGTATAATCAATATAAATTGTGACAGGAAAGCACAGCTGACCCCTCTAGGCAAGAGCTAATCACCGACTGCCTAACCTCTACCCTAAATTAAATTAAATTAAATGCTAGAAAGATAAGTGCTAAGGGACAGGCCAACCTATCTCTCTGCTTCAGACTTGTGAAGGCAGGGCTGTCTGTTTCCGCTCCAGTTCACTGTACCAGAATGCTCCTCTACAGTTGCACTACTAAGAATGAAAGCCAGAGCACAGAAGAATTTATTCTAGCAAATTTTCACAGTCCTCTCCAAAAGGAATCTTAAATGCTCCCCAGAGAAGGCTCAGCCAGTTGCCCAACATTTGCTCAGTGTTCTGCTTCCCAGCACTAACCAGCTCCCACTCAGCCACCTCTTCTGCCAGATTTAGATACCTGCTGCAACACAGCAGATACATCCAGCTTACTGAGCAAGGGACTTGCAAAACTCCAGGCTCTCCTCATTTGGAAACATTATGAAACTATGCCCCACAGCTTTTCTTCCCCTCATCAGGGGAGGAGAGGAGGGGAGATAGCGGAGAGTGCAGTGTATAAAAAGTTTCCTATATGAGTGGAGTATTTCCTCAGGGTACCTCCAAAGAGGAAGAGAGGAAGGAAGGCTACTTTCACTTCTACACTGGGAAGCTGACACTTTTAATCACGCACTGTATTGGTGGTCTGGCTGGCATTTTAGAAACACAAAATACAAAAATCTTCCTGATTTTTATTCAAATCAAGTCTTGAGGACTCAATTAAACTATGTCTTTGCTTGCATAATGAGATGGTGACTTGTATTGACTTGAAAGCACTGAACATCTGGTCTGGAAACGCGGGAAAACGTATCAGTAGGGTGAAAGGACGCAGGCTGGAGTTCCTAGTTTGGGGATGAAGGTGGAAAGGTGTAGGGCACAGGGCTGGCTCATAGCCATATTGAATTAAGCTTCTAGAATTAAGAAGTGGGTCTTCAAGTCACCTCTATAACTAGCCAGTCCTGTATTCCTCACTCACTGGAATAGACATTTGAATTCTTCAATAGATACAGACTCACAGGGGTCTTCTTCACTCCAGTTAATTCAGTTTCTTACCTGGATTTTGCCTGTGACTTGGATCTTTTCTTGTAAGCTAGAGACTTTTGCCTAGACTTGGGATTCTCTCAGTCCAATCCATTGGGTCTATTTTGGAGAATATGCCACAAGGAGCCCTAGCTGCTAACCCTCTGGCCAGCATCTCATTGATTTTACCAGGAGAGCGCACCTGAACTACTCAACTGCTTATTCTTCGCTGCCTTCCCAAGGCCCCCCAGGTTCATGCCCAAAAGGCAGAGAATGGTATAATTCCCTTGGGAACAAACTTAACAAGTGACTCAACCTACTACAGCACTAAGAGCCTCTGCTGACACTGTGCTTCTTACTATGGGATCTCTTGAGAGCATGGCACAAGGTCTATTTGGGAAACGGCCTGTGAACAACTATTCTTCAGAGTTACCTCCAGGGAGAGGAAGAAGGACCATGCAGATGGAAGATGAAGGACTCAAAACACCGAACTGTGTGATTAATTCTAGTGGTTTTCCCATGATGAGGAGAGGACCTGCAGCACGCGGATAGGTTCTAGATATGCTATAGCAAAGGTTGCATTTCAGCAGAGCTTCTAAGCCGGGGGGGGGGGGGGGGGGGGGGAGCTGCTGCTGGGCATTACATCAGCTGCTAAGACCTAAGAAGCACACAGAAATGGCCAGAGTTGCAATCATCCAAATTAAAACTGCAGTGAAGACCCAACTATTAAAGTGCAGGCACCACTTCCACAGGGTAAATACGGCAGAGAGGAAATGACACACAGGAATACTTCATTTTTGTATGAAGCTTTTGTTTAAAAACATGGAGAATGTGTGATTTCTAATAGAGTTATTGAAATAGCTCCCACTGCTGTGATACAGGTAAAAGGAAATCTCTGCTGATGACAAGTAGCAGCTCTAAATTGCTGAAGCATGGAGCAGATCAGTGCTAAAACACATTTTCTCCCTGAAGACTGCAGCCTATCAAATAACATAGGTTTGTTGGTTGAAGTGCCTTGCAATCAACCCTTGCAAAGAGCATGCAATCTCAATGCCAGCTGCTGTTAACAAATTAACAAGAAAACTCATTTCTTAGATGTGAAAAAATCAGGTGTTACTTTTTCTCATTTACCTTTTTTCTATCAGTACAGAAATCACTGGATATAAAAATATTGTTTACTCAAAATAATAATAGTACTTAGGCTGAAATAAATGCAAATAAGTAAAAAGAATTCAAAATATATAATCTTTTTGAAAAGACCCAAGGAAAATAAACCCCTACTTTAAGAAAACCTACATACAGGTCTGCATGGTGTTCAAATGGAAATCAGTGTCTGCTGGATATGCAAACAGCTTTTCAGGCACCAAAGTTAGTCCTGTAAGAAAAAGGTAATTACATTTTAATTTTATAGACGTTTCTCGATGTTAATTGCATATTACAGAATGCAAAGAGAAATTAGAGAGCATCAAGATGTATTTCTTCATCTGAAAGAGGTCACTATTTCAAATCTGTAGTTAACAATGAATCAAAGGAAAACACATCCTAAATGAAGAGACAGTAGCAGAAAAAAAGGATCTGAATAAATTTATTTGAAAATAGCTTTAATAAAAAGCAGTCTCAGCCTTGGATATTCAGTTAAGCCATTTAATTAGTCCTGCAAAGACAGGGCAAAAGGGCTATTTAAAAACAAAGCACAAGAATGAAACTTAAAGAAAGGCAAAATAAAAAAATCTCCCAACGAGAAAAGAGCGGAGAATTCATTTTCCTGGTGGCTCTCTCCACAGCTTCTGAAAGTGCCTGCTGCTGACAATGAATGGAACAAAAGGGAGGCGGGAGAGGGGAGAGAAAGAGGTGTTGTCTTACCAGCCGATGAAGCTCCTCACTCCACTCCCTTTATGACGCTGGCACCTCACAAGCCTATAAAACGTGCCTTGGCTCCTGATCCCCTTCAGCAAAACCAAAAGCAAGAGCAGGCTGTACAGAGGCATGCAATGGTACTTTCTTCTACCTAGAAACAGTAGCTCTCCTGGTCCAGCCAGTACAACATCTCTCAGGGTCTGAATAGCATAGCCAAAGCTTTTCTTAGACAGTTCCCTCCTTCCCAGTATGCTGGTCTCCCTGCGCTAACTTGCTTTTTCTTTTTTTGTTTTCCCTATCTGTTGGAGGGGATTTTGGAGTGTTAGAAGGAGGAGGTGGGAAAGACTTTTTATTCCTGGAAGAAAGGAGAGGAACATTCAAGATGACTTCTGGCCCCACAGCCAACTGGAGTGGGAACATGAGCAGCAGGTGGGATGTGAGCCTTGCTGAGTCGGGTGATCTCTGGGGACAGGCACTGGGAGCGCTAGCTGGAAATGCTTCTCCTTCTGTAGCATCCTCAACAGCCAACTTCTCCAATCAGTTTGTGCAACCCTCTTGGCGCATTGCCCTGTGGTCTCTGGTATATGGTGGGGTGGTGGCAGTGGCAGTCTTTGGAAATCTCATCGTCATCTGGATCATCCTGGCTCACAAGCGCATGAGGACAGTGACCAATTACTTCCTGGTGAACCTGGCCTTCTCAGATGCCTCCATGGCTGCTTTTAATACACTCATCAACTTCATCTATGCCCTGCATAGCGAGTGGTACTTTGGAGAGGCTTACTGCCGCTTCCACAACTTCTTCCCCATCACAGCTGTCTTTGCCAGCATCTACTCCATGACGGCGATTGCAGTGGACAGGTGAGAAAGGAGAGGAAAAGCTTGGGGTGAGAGGCTGAGATCAGATTCTCTGCTAAAATCAAAATCAGAGATAATATACAGTAAATGATGAGAAGCAGAGAGTCCTCAATAGTTCATCACTTGCATTCTTCACTGCTTCTTCAAAATCTCTAACACATTTTTTCCTTCCTGTCTTTGGTCTTTCTCCTTCAACTTGTCATTGTTTTTACTCTTGCTTTCTTTTACATCCCTTTCTCCTTGTTTGACTTCAGCTGCTCTCTGCATTCCCATCTTTTAATACTAATTCTCTGACAGCAGCCATTGCTCAGCGTTGCTTTCCCCACCTGCCAAAACAATCTCTGTCCCTCAGTCAATGTCATCTAATTCATACTGATGAGGAGTTACAGGGATTGCAGGTTTAGTGAGGGGACTTCAAATTTCCCTCCTCTTTGTATTCCTTCAGCTGGCAGAGGCATGTCTCCTCCTCAGAAACCACTTCAGATTCCATTTTTAATAGCTCCTCTCACAGACAGCTTTGAGCCACTTTGTTTCTCCCGATTTTAACTAAAGGGACTATTTACATTGCCATCAGTGCATAACCAAAGGTGTGGTAAGAACAGGTATTACAGGGTTTTTTTCTGATTATCAGCAGCAAAGCAGTCTTTTTGTGACTGAGAGAGAAAACAGGACAGGGATAAACTTAACCTTTGTGCTAATGACAATAATGTAATAGGGCAGCTCTAGTCTCTGCAGAGCAAAGGGGAAATCTGACAACTGCGTCTCCAACAGAGACGCTTCGATGGACCATCTTTGTCACAAGGTGTTGCGGCTCTCTCCTAGGAAATTTTTCCTTCATTACAATTGTTTTCACACATGCTGTACTAGAAAGATAACTTCCCGCATGCTTCAGAAATCCAAGCAATTCCTGAATTTTCATTTAGAGAAAGATTGCTTTAAACTCCAGGTCTTTTTCTTTTTAGAAATGCATTGAAATTACTCACAAAATTCCTTTCTACATGTTAAAATCACGTTATATACCTTGCCAGAATTGACTTTGCAGAGCTCCAGCAGTTTCAGGTGATGGTAGTTATGACTTCCATGAGGTTCAATTCAGCTTTGAAACTTCATAAATATCTTGTTTCCAGGTGCAAAAATTGGGGAATACGCTGTTTTGCCTTTCTCTGTGCTGTGGACAAGATCAAAATAATGCTTTTCTGTTAGCTCTACTAGTTGCTAATTTTAGTCGGAAATTTCAGGTGTCATTCTCAGCCAGATGAATTTCTCCTCTGTAAAGCTAGAAATGAAAGAGGAAGTGAGATTCTTAATAGCTTTTCTACCTCTGCTCCTGAGACAGGGGAGGACAGGACAAGAACAGTGCACTTTCCTCCTGCTGGTAATGCATTTTGTTCCCAGTGGTTACTTTACATAAATAAATGAGGAGGCATTGTAAAGCCAGTGAGGATATCTTTAATAAGGATCTCCTCAGTTGCTAACTCAGGTTTAGCTTAAGATTCTTATCTATTTTGACATTTTCAGAGAGATAAAAGGTTTTGAGTGGATGCTGAGGATGCAGCTGTTATTGTTGCAGCGGTCCTTGTCATTAGCCCCTCAGCTGCTAGGAAGCTCTGAGTACGGGTTTTTTATTTTTTTCTGACAAAACCGTCCACAGAGGTGTAGTACGTACTACACGTGAAGTTTCTAAACATCCTAGGAAACTGGAAACAAAGGCAAAGCTGTTTTGTATTATACCATTTCCTGGGAAGCAGAAGAGTGCATTTCTAGAGTGAATAAATAAGAGCTCTGCCCCACACCAACTGCTTCAAGTGCATTGGTCAGATATAAATATACTGGAAATATTTTCATTGTTTTGACAAAATACTGGTGTTCAGTAGTGAATCAGTTACTGCTGTTACTCTGGTGATATTTCTCACCTCAAAATCCCCTGAAGGGATCACTTTCCACCCCATCAAACCTTCTAAGCTCACCTGCCCCCAGACAAAGACAACTTAAAATCTTTCCTCAGAGGACCACCGTGAATAATGCCAAAGCTGTGTTTTATGTGGGCTCTCCGTTGTACTAACAAGCACCATTTAAAATAAACAGAAAACATTCCGTCACTCTCTCCTGATTCAGATTGCCATTCCTTTCCTTTTAAATCAAATCACACCTGATATGTTCTGTACTTTTAACCACTTTCTGGCTACTTCTGCAGAACATTTCTAGAGAGTCAGGAGGAAAACAGAAGGTTAAGCTGGGAAGCTCCTTGAATGTACAGCCTACCCTACTCCAGAGCACAGATCTGCAGAGTGGACATTTTTTAAAACACCAGTTGCCATTCACCTTGCGTAACAGTTCTGCCAGTGCTTGAGACAGGATACTGCGCTTCAGGTTTGACCCAGTAAACCCAGCCTTACGTGTTCATGTTCATAAATAACCAAAAAAAAAAAAGCCCCATACTACAAATTAGGACTAAGCTACTGAGGGAACTGAAAAGATGGGATCAAATAAGATGGTTTTGCAGTAGAAACTGTCACATCTCAGAACACTGAAAGGTTGTGGGTTGCAACTCACTAAAAATATGTCACAATATACTCTGTTGGTCATTTTTAGACCATACTAACATTTCCAGAGTATGAATGAGTCAATGTGATCCCAGGCATCAGTGAGCAGAGAGTCCTTTCACATCTGATTCCATGCATGGGTTTCTAGAGCCCATGTTGGATGCACCGTGTGCACTGTGAAATTACTGGGCTGACACAAACTTCTGCAGAGTAGACAATTTCTGGCAATGGGAAGTGCTAGGTCTGGAGCTGAGGATGAAAGTATCCAAGTTTACTGTACTACTCAATGTATGACCACCTGGTCATTGAACATAGTCTCAAATTTATGTGGGTTTACTCACATTTCTGACTACCCCTTCTTGGTGGTGGTCTTTTCTTGTATTCTGCTTCTTTTCCAGTAAGCTGTTTGGAAGATGCAAGCTGTCTACACTGCAGCAAACTGCAGAGATGGCACACTAGTTCTAACCAAGGCACTTCAAGTGCCAGGAAGCAGCATAGGTTTTGCACTGTTCTGCTTCGTAGGCCTTCATTCACCCTTCTGCAGCTCCTGCCCAGTACCACAGTTACATTGCTTCCAGTGCTTAGTATGTTTCACATAGCTGTGTTACAGGGACACGCCCTCAGATATACCAAAGGGATAGTTTCGGAGCCAAAATCTCTGTGCCACTGGCCACTGCATGACCCTAATGGGTCACACGTCTTAACTCCAGCTAGGAATTTCTATTGGCTGTGAGTACAGTTACTTGGACACACTAGGCACAGTGACTTAGGTAGAATTTAGGCCATCTGGATCTGGCCATTGGTGGCCCGTTGTCCTTTTCCACTAGTTCCTACCACACAGGAAATGGAGGTACATGTGTTCTCACAACTCATTTCCAGTCCCAGGATTGCCTTGTTATGACCTGTTCTGTATGCAGGCCTAGAAATTCACTACAGATATCTGAGGGTGAGAACAGTAAGTTTGGAGAGAGAGTATACAGCATGGAATAACATGTCTTCAGCAGAGCATTTAGCTTATTTTTATGCATTTTTTTCCTGTTACTACATCTGCAGTATGGCTTTCTCAGTTACTGTTCTCTCAACAATTCCATAATGACTACCTTATTTCATCAAGCTTAACTCTATGTAAAAACAACTGCTCTGAAATTAAACCAGGTATTCTAATGGTGACAGTAAGAAGTCGCTAATCTTATTCACATCTTTAAGTTCCTTTTGCCTTTTTTGCCTAGTGTGCAAGCAAACTTTGGTCTTTGAAACTACCACATTGGTATTACAGTTCTTTATATGAAAGTAACAGAAAAGCCTCTGTGGCATTAGCAAATAATTTTGTGCCTTCTTTACTCTTCATGGATTATACAGCTTTCCAGGACCAGGTATGTGTGTAATTTGCAAGATTCCTGGAAGAATAGTTTACATGTGCTATGCAAGCATCTCTCTATTAAGACTGACGCATATAGACCAATACAACATATAAGTATAAATACAATCCCATTTAGGATAGACCAGAATTCTGCATCCCTGCAAGACAGCCCACAAGGGCTCCAAAGCTTACTGCTGCTCAGCACAGCTCAAAACGATAGCATCAAAGTGGGGTGCTGGTATCAAAGAAAAGTGTTAAGGAAAATTTCTTTAAAAATTATCAAGAAAAAACTACAAAATTGGCTTCATCGTTTATAAGGATCAGATTCTGCCAGATGTTACCCATCTATTCTAGCCCTCTACAAAAATCTCAGCCCATTTTTCAGTTCAGCTACTTGCAGAGTCAAAACTACTGAAATACAAGAATGATGAAATAAATCCAGTATTAAAGGGAATTCCAATGTCATGCACTTTTTTTTTTTTTTTTTAAATCAGAGAACTTTCCTCACATACCTTAGAAATTTGATTGTGTTGAGTAAACTCTGGATGTGTTACAAGTGGTTATCTTAGTGAGCTATAAATAATAAGTCACATAATTAACTTCGAATCAGAAGACTATGGAAAGTCAGTCACCATTTTCTTTAATTAAGATTTGCTCATATCCCAAAGTCCCATTATGATTTCAATAATAATTTCATCTTTTTCCCTTTTTTGGTCCTTCTGATGAAATGAAATACTCTTTTTCCTGCCTCACAGAAAGGTACAGAATCATTTAATTCTCTAGTCCAACAGAGCCATTATGAAACTTTCTATGTTGTGTTTACTCCACAGAACTTGAGCTGCCATTGTATTTTCAGGAGGAATGAGACTGTTAAAATTAAAAGATAAGAGACAGGTATATTGGCACTCTCACTTCTGTTACCCCAGACAGCTTGTTTAAGCATGACGGCATAGCGTTATGTTGGTGACAAACCTTTGGAACATCCAAACCTAATGGACATTTTTGAAAATTTGCAGTAACAAAAAAGGGACAGAATCAAACAAAAAAAATCAAAGAATCAAATAAGCCAGAAGAGAATCAGAAACAGAACCCAAGATCCATGGGCCCTGCCTGTCTTTGCCAGCACCCTTCTACCCACTTTGCTGAACATCAAGCAAACTCAAAATCAAATCAATCTTCACTAATAAAATATTAGACAAATACAGAATCTCAATGTTTCAGAATAAGATTGAGTAATAATAGTACAGTCTGCTTCTTTTTGGCTGCCCTGCTCTTTTTTTTTTTTAAAAACAAATTTCCTTATCTAGTTCCCTCTTTTTAAATTAAATACAAGCATAGCAGCTTTTTTTTTTTTTTTTTTAAGCTTTTACTGTTTCTGCAGAGATGTTAAACCCAGCTGCGCTCTAGTCACTATCTGCGGAATATCAACATTTAAGTCAGACCCTGAACGCTGTTTGGGATCAGCTCAAGAGCTGCTTCTCTGCTTGTGCCTACTCCTTGTTGCCTGAAAATACATTTTATGTATGATGACAAAAGTCATTGATATTTTCTATCATTACTGCATTACTTGACCTCATAGCCTTTCTAATTTCCGTTGGCATGTCACCATTGTTGCTGCCAATTAACTGAATGTATAATTCTAAAGCTTAATTTTTCCTAGTCATGACTGCAACTTCAAACCATAAAATTCTGTATTGTTTATGAATAATTTGTTTTTATCTAACTTTAAACTATATTTAAAATTCAGTTTTATTCCTCCTCTGGCACAATCTACTCTCTCTTTTACAGGAACCTTAATATTACAGTGTCCCATTGGTTACATTCCTTCTATGCAGTTTTTGGTATGCCTATTACACAAATATCTATATTCAAAACTTGTAATTTTAGTCTCCTCACCTTATTTTTTTTTAGACTTCTAGCATGTATACAGAAGTACACACACACACAAGTCAGTTTTCTATTTTTCAGTGCCATTATTCTTTTACTGATGGTTGTTAATGACCCTTCCATATAGACAGTCATTAGACTTCAGTATAAGTAATATGCTACAAGCTTGTAACAGAACACAGTCACAAAGCATAAACACATGATCCAATTTATCAAATGAAATGTAAATTTGTCATGCATAGACGTTCAGATCCTCCAACTATCACTTAGGCTCTTCAAAATCTTTAAGAATATGCTGTCAGAACGGTTATTATCACAATGTAGTACCACAAGCCCTTAAAAGGGATCTGCTACTGAAATTCTGAAGAAAGTAGTTTGCACATAGAAAAATGTGTTAGCTTTTCAGTGGAATACATTTTGGCATCTGTTTCTGCATAAGTTTCTACTCCTGGGACAAATGGCTCAAGGCCTTCATGTGCCATAAACACTTTAAAACTGATAATCCTGCCAAACTGTACTCCAGCATCTTTGCTATGAAATGACATCTGAATTGGGACTTAAGAGCCGGAGTGTCACCTGTCCTGTGTCCTCATAATACACTGAAATATAGGGAAATGTATATATAACTAATGACCTCAAATGTGTATATTAGGCTAGGATATTGAGAGCCCAGGACGTGAGCTCATGTTGTGGTCATATAGCAGCAGTATCAGGAAAAAAACCCATGCCATTAACATGTACATTGACACTTACACTCTTGTACATGTGCTTAGTGCCAAGTTCTCTGTGCTTGGCTCACCACTGCACAATGGAAGGCAGGAAGGCAATCTCCATCTCGCAGCCAGCCACCACCATATGCACAGAGCTCAGCTCAAACAGAGCTTCAATCTTTGGCCTCACTCATGCCCCTTCCCTCAAACTCCATTGCCTCAAAGTAAATGCTTTCCATGTGAAGGGAAGAGAGGACAGAATTTCCACTGAAGATGGAGAGAAAAGGGGAGGGGGGTGAACATACGGATGAGAAAAAGAAAAGCATGATGGACTTCTTGTGCTTTACTAGATACATTCCCCAGAGAGATCTCCCTCTCTTATCTGAGAATCTTTTCATCCAGAGAAACAGATAAAGGGATTTCCAGTAACCTCAATATGCCTTTTTTCACAAGAGGCTGTTTTACTGCTAGTTTTGTTTGCTTCTGGTGTCACATAACTGTACACAAAG
Source organism: Struthio camelus (assembly GCF_040807025.1). NCBI lineage: Eukaryota > Metazoa > Chordata > Aves > Struthioniformes > Struthionidae > Struthio > Struthio camelus. Next base: position 26,683,907 of record NC_090945.1, read on the forward strand.
CTCTGCCATACCCCCAAACTGAAGTTCAATACAGCTCTTTTTCCCTCTAACAGATGGCTTAATAATATCCTATCAGCCTTGGTCACTGCACATCAGGAAGAGGAAAACACAGTTAAAGACATACTTCTTAAAATATTACTATTTTGCCAGCCAAGCCATAGCATTCAAATGAGAAACGGCTTCCCCATTCTCTATGTTCTATGTTTGTATTTTAACATGAATTACATGATATTTCTGGATGCAAGTATACAGGCTGCTCTCTAAAAAGCCTTAGTCTTCATAATTTGGATAGAAAAAGTTGCAGAGGAGAGCCTTATGGCCTGAAAAATCAAAAGGTAAAATGTAAAGAATTCTGTTTTGAAATGTCATTTTAAAGTCAACCACATGGCCTGGGGGCCTGACATGACTTTCATTGGTTGGCAATTCTCTCTTTCTGAGAGAGAAAGTGAAACAGCTTCCGTACAGCATCTTGATCCAATGGCTAATGGGTTCAGTCTGCCAAAGGCATAGGAGAAGTAATCCGTATCCTGCGCTGGTATAAACTCAGAATGAGCAGGCAGAGACAGAATCACATCTCTTTATCAACAACGTAACTCTGACATGAATTTTGATAACATACAGAGTCAGTTTGGGAATAAATGGCATAAGAGAGAATTCTTTCATTTCGTTTTGCACTAAACAAATTTTCTATTTAACAAGCTGCTTACAAAAGACGCAGTGAAGAAAATGAGGTGGATAGGCCAATCCCTCCAGGAGTATAAGCAACATTTACAACAGTGCTTAGCCCTAAGTCTTCCCATCTAAGGCAGGAAACAACATCTGACAAGTTCAAGCCGTATGTTCAGAAGATAAGTTCATTTCAGACAGCCTTAAATACATTTTCTCAGGACCTTTATTTATAGCTTAAAGAAAACTATTAAAAGGCTTACTAGTGGTTTACTATGTAATATAGCCTGCAGTGTTTTATCAAAGATACAGAGTTAAGGGCTTGTTTTTGTTTTCTTTTTTTCCTCAAATAATATTGTCTATATGCATGTATAACTGACTGATCTACCAGCCAGCAGCTGATTTTGTATCATCCACAATATCTGTGTTTACCTGAAATAAAATTAATTTAAAAATTACTGCAGCCCACCATTCGATGGCAGGACAAGCATCTAAGCACACCTCACACTTGGCTTACCCAGACTGGTTGTTTTGTGTTAAACTCATATTTGCTGTTTTACCATGGATTGAGCCAAAAGCTTTAAAATGAGCTATCAAAAATTTGGTTCCTAATTCGATTTTAGGCACCAAAACAGAAACTTTCCAATGATACATCCACATTAAAAAAAACCTGATTTTGATGGTATTTGTGAATGACTTCAATTTGTCTTTGACCCTGACCTGCAAAAGTCATTCTAATGTAAAGCAAAAAGTTTGTCATCACAAATGATGTGCATACCTATAAAAATAAATAACAAGTGCAAAGGGTTTGTACGTTCCACTGTCTACAGATGGAGCTGTTCTGCAGAACGTGCGTGGAGACTGGCTCTCAATAGCCCAGGTAGATCAAATTCAAAGAGCAGAAGAAACAGAAGCCCTTCTGCCAGAGGAAGTCACATAGGCATAACAAGCTAGTCAAATCATCCCTCTTCTATGAAAACGCACAGTTACAGCGTACGTTGCTTCAAATGAGTTACAGGCTTATAAAAATCTAACCCATTACCAATACGTTCCTCAATAGAAAAGCATTGCACTTAATGAGAACTCAGCCATACTGAGGAATTCCAGTTTCTCTCTTTAAAGGTTTCTAATAGTAGGTTCCCAAAAGCAAGGCACTGCACACATGGATAGGCTAGTCCTGATCTTAGAAAAAACTACAAAGATACAATAGTACCCCCTGCTCAAGGCAGATCTGCCAGTCCCCAACAGCAGCACGCGTGCCTCTGGGTGAACCAGGACTGAGTCATCCCTTTAGGATGCAGCACGTTGGTTTTCTCAACTGTACAACAATGCTTGTTTGCATTTACCTATCACGCTGCTATATGCTCCTCATTTATGCTGCTAACTTTAAAGTGACCATTGCATGACCATAGTCTTGCTCACTGCACATCCTTCTGGCCACAAAATCCAGGCTTATTCAACCATCAGAGATAATCCTACAAATATGCCCATAGCCACAATTCCTGCAGACAGTCTCAGTGAATGAATACAGACCACTCCCAATGAGAAAAGATTGATCCTTGCACTAGTAGCCAGAAGATAATGCAAAAGTTAAAGATTTGTTTTTCATGAGTTAAAAAATGCCTCTAAAATTGTAAAGTTCATTCCCTCTCCTTTAGTCTACTGTATCCACATTACATAGACATTTTATAGGATTTTCCACAACAAAGTTTTAAACGAGGCGCAAGGAATCACAGCATTTTCCCTACCCAAGTTTCTTAATTACCAGCTGATTCCCAAAGGAATGGTAGGAGACAGTGTATCAAAACCAGCTTCTGCTTTGAGAGAATAACAGCATCTGTGTATTCATGAATGAAGTACACTCTTCCATCTGCCGCTGATGAGCCACTTATATGCAACCATTATGATTTTCCCTCAATCTCTTCCTCTGTCAAGCCCCAATTTCCTGTCAAAATTTGGGGCTGAACTGATGGCTTTTTTCCCCATTTGAGTTTATAAACACACTGTAAGCAGGTGAAACAAAACACTTGGGATGATTAAAGGGTTCCAACTGTGTCTCCAGATGGGCATTTGTATGAGCGTTTTAAAAACATTCTATGCAGTTTTGCTACAATTTTCTAAATAATGTGTTAAAGATGGATGATTTTCATGCCTCTATTAGCCAGTTATGATGTTTTACAAAAAGACAAATTAGGATTTATCTTTACTTTTTTTTTTTTTTTCTTCCCAGCCTCTGCACATGCTCTTAGCTTTAAATGGACCAAGCTGAACTTTTCATAGGATGTAGGATGTGATCTAGTCTGTTTTAGGAACATTTCCCATTTCATGGTATTTTGAAGTACATAAGATATGCAACTGGTATTGACTAGTTCTTTCACAGTTTTCGAATATGTGGTAAGACGACTTAACCTTATATATGTGAAACAGGAAGATAATTTTTTCCTCCTTTTTCTTTCCTGTTTTACTACTGGTAAGATAACCGACTAATAATCTATTATCTCTACCATCATAAACACAAGCTCAGAAGTGAGATTCATAGCTTGGTCCTATGTCTCCAGACATATTGTTCAGGACCATAACACACAAATTTATGAAGCTTTTATACTACTTACCAGCTATTTGATTTTATTTGCAAGCTGTAAGAGTGCTATATACCAATACAAACAGACAGTATGTGATTATGCCATCATTAAAACCAGTGGCTTAAAGTGTTTATCAATGTTATTCAAATCAGGACTGTCTCCCATTATGGTTTCGGGAAGCCAGATAGATAGTTTTTAATTTGATGAACCTAACAAACAATTACAAAACAGTAAATTGTGGCTTCTGGCCAAACTGAGCAGATCTCAAGGAAATTAGATCTGTTCGGACCTCAGCAGATTAAAAAAAAAAAAAAAAAAAACACGTCTTGAAGGAACAAAGCGCTGCAGCAAGCACACCATGCTGCACCAGCCATTATTATCTTACAGCCTAACTGATTTCTCATTATGTTCAATAGAAAGACTCTCACTGACTTCAGTAGCAGTTATCTAGGGACAAAGTTTAACACAAACCAAAGCTAGAAGACATGTCAGTCAGAAATAACATGATCACAGCAAACAAAATTATGTGTTAATGATTCTAGTGATGAAACTAAAGTGCTACCTAAAAATTATTTAGAGTAAAACACACACATTCAGAACATGGTGCAAACACTGAATAATTCACATTCTTGCAGGTGTTGGCTTAACTTGAGTCTCTACCTGCACATATTTACATCCCTAAATTTGTATATGTGCATATTCCATCTTGTAATTATCTTCCAAGTGCTAGTGTTTATATTGGATGGGGTAATAACAGGTTTTGCTTGTTGTGATAAATAAGCATAATGAGTTAATTCTTTCCAGTTGATACATACTTTAGATTCAGGATCCCTACTTTATTGTGTGGAACAAGCTATCTGTGGCATTATTAGCAGCTCCCACTAGAGTAAGAAAGCATCAGAAGTCCAGTCCTGAAACTAAACCACCTTAGTGAGAGTTTAGAGCCCTCGGTTGAGGTGAGGGTCCCACTTCTCCAGCCTGGTGACTGACTGAACAGTACATGTCCTATGACAGCAAAGTACCCTGGCACCGCACCCCACTGAATAACATTTTTGTGGCTGCAGAACTGCTCATCAGCTTAACAGTCCTTCAATTTCTTGCAGCCATCATAAATCCTCCTTCAGCCCAAACGCCTACCATCTTTTAATGTCTTTAGAGTCAGATGAGTAGTGAGGCACAGGGACTACGCAGAAATATCGCAAAACATGATGGGCCTCAGCACTTGACTCTTTCACTAACTTCAGACTGACCGCAATAAGTTCAGGCCGCTTGAAAGAATAGTGGAGAAGCAGAGCAGTCATAAGGACAGATGTCAGAGGAGCATCAGAAGAGAAGTCCCTCTGCTCCTCTTGCACACAGTTTACAGCAGCCTGATCACAATGAGAACAACGCTTGGAGTTCTCTCCCAAACATCCACTGAGGCAGAAGGGCTTGCCATGGCACAGCCCTACTGCCAAAGCATTATGCTTTGCAACTGCTTCTACTTTGGTATCTCTGGTCCACTAGAACTGAATTTTCCTCAAGTCTCTTTTGCCTTTACATTGTCCCAGGTTCATTTTTTGTTCTCTCTTCCCCCAACCCAATTTTTTCCTGCTATTATTCTACAATTCTCCTTTCCTTGCTTCTCCACTTTGGGATTTCTCTTCATTCTTACTGCTCTTCTCTTTCTACATCTTTGCACTCAGCCTCCTGCTCCCCAACCTCACTTCTTTCCCTTTTGCTCCAAATCTTGCATCTCATCATCCTCCCTTTCGTTCCTGGCCCACTTACACAATCCTCTTATTTCTAATAACAAAGAATTCAAATAACACCTGGATTTCAAATAACACCTTTCAGTTCACAGTACCGTACCAAATATACATAGGGATATCAAATAGAGTAGAAAAACAAGCCCTAATCACAGAGCTATGCCAAGGAAGAAGAGAGTGAGTTTGTCAGCCATGGATAGCTGGAATGCATTGGGGCACTATCCTGCATCATGCATATATATTATCCCACACACAGCCTCCTCACCTTCACTAATTTTGTGAGCGACACCTAACTGTGGCACCTCTAGCCTGTGCAAGCAGGACCTATCATTCCTGGTGGAAACACCCAGGCAAAAATGGACAGGGAGTAAAGGCAGAGGCCAATTTAAATATTAGCTATTGCTCCTTCAGGTTATGGGTAAAGTGACAGAAAAATAACCTATTCCCCTTAGGTACCAGCAATGGCAAGATAATATTTTCAGTAAACAGAGCTATAGGCAGGAGTGGCTAAGTCTGCTTTGCAAATGACAGCTAACAGCGTAGAAAGGATTCAGTTTTGTTTTTGGCATCTTTTGGCTACAGAGATTAACATCCGGAGAAGGCTCAGCTCCTGAAGTGTTTTTAACCTGCAGCTGAGAGTAATTCCACACTTTCCACTATCCTTGACTATGGTAATGATAGCTTATCTAGAAAAATGACAATATTCGAGCAAGTATAACAAAGCCAAATATATTCTAAGAAGCAGTATCTCACTATCTTAATTAAGCAATTTTGTTTTTAAGAAAAGCTACTTAGGAAATATGTAAGCTCTATTACCTTAATTGGAAGTGTACTGGCAAATTAGAATGAAAAAATTTCTTGTCAAAAACTCAGTAGCACAGGGTTGTCAATACCATAAACAGTGAACTGAATCCTTCCTGCACAAAGGCATCATTCAGGGAATGGTCAAGGCTCCTCCATTTTATTCCCGTCTTGTTTGTTAGAATGAACTGCCTGCTACGTTTTGTAATCTATTTTGTGTAAAAGTTAGGATGTTGGCTCTTCACTCAAATTTCAACACGAAAGATAAGCAGCTTGCTTTTTTTTTTTTTTCCACTGACCCGTGTCCTTGGACTTACCTCACTCCGATAGCTAATAGTTAACATCTCCATCAGCACAGCTCTGAGTCATTAGAAAACACAAACCAATCACTTCATTAAAAGGTAGTCACTAGGAAATTCTGTTGTTAAATCTTCCTTCATCTTAGCGATAGAGAATTACTGCTGGCACCGATTGGGAATAAGAATAATTATTACTGGGTATAAGAATAATATGAATGTAATAGAAATCTGACAGTAGCACATCAAAAAATGTGAATGTACAGCCTGAAGAAAATCACCAATTGAAAAGAAAGATTCCAAGCTAGGAGGAGATGCCTTAGGAGTCCCACAAGCATATGACCAAGGGTTATTGCCTACTACAGGTACAGACCATCAAGCATTTTGGACAATATTTGGCAACCCACATTCAAGCTCAGTTTGAAGGACAGGACTCACGACTACAAGGTTATCTTCATTACCATGCCGTAATTAATCTTTGGAGAGAGAGGGAAGCGGGAGTAGAGGATAATAATACAACTCACTTTTATTTTCATGAGATCTGCTATTCTATCAGGACAAAATACCCAATATTACAAGAACAGAGCTATTTCATAGTTTATATGTAATACCGAAAGCACTAGCTTCAGCTGAAACACAAACAGCAGGTAAAGGAGAGCAGAACTAACCACCTGTGAGTATAATATATGAATGCAGCCTTGCAAATGGAAAACGAAAATGAACAGCCTTGCAAATCTAAATACAGAAACTGATGATTCATAACTGAAGCTGTTTGAATTCACCATCTGTTTCTGACAGCATTTAAATGCTTTAAGGCATTAGTATAGTTACCATGTTTACCAAGAGCCAAATACCACAGTGATGGTATATGTTGGATATATCATAATTTGATGATTAACCAGAAAGTGAGTTATTTTTTCTAAAACAGGTATCTATTCTACGATTATCCATTTCTCAAGTGTGAAATTTTCAACAAGTAGGAACATCTTGAATGAAGTTTGTTTGTCCTGGCAGTTAAATACAGATGCAAAAGATTATTTGCATAAATTTTTCTTAGGATTATTATTACTATTATTATTATTAGGCTGTACCTAACGTCTGTGCCTAAAACTCTTGGACAAGTCTGCCTAGAACCTAGGTGCATACGGTAACAATTTGGACAAGTGACACCTTCTGTTTTTTAAATGAGTACAAGTCTTCTAACTGCAGCAGTACAGTACTTAGTCATCCAAAAAAGGAATAATTCTAATTGATTTCAATGGATTTGAATTAAAATCCTAGTTGAAAAATCTAGCAAAGCACATAGATTTGGAAGCCTAGGCCCAACTGGTCATCTACAAATGTAAGAAGGGTATTCATGATCTAAAAAAAAAAAAAAAAAAAAAAAAAAAAAAAAAAAAAGGGCAGAAGATGAGAATGCAAAAAGTAAATATCATGAATGGCTTTGAATATTTTATGATATACAAAAGCCTAAAGGACATGAACAAGAAAAATAACAATAATCAAATACGAGCATCACTTTGGAAGAGAATCTACTAATCCATACTTATTTACATACAAAATAACTAATTCTTTGTGAGTGTAAGGTAAATTCATTTCGTAACTTCTAAGCCTCACACGAATACTAAAAGTTTCGATAAAAGCACAAAATATACATATGCTTATGAAACAAAGTGATTTTTTTTCACACTATATGACACCTTCAGGATACAGTCTTGCCACATAATGCCTGTAACTGCCAGTGTAATCTTTCATGTGGAAAACGATCTCTGAATCTATCCCAATCTATCTTTATATGCGGAAAAAATGTATACAAAGAGCAGAGGAAGAGCTGTATTTCATCTTTTACTTACTGCAATTCCTTTAGAAGGTGTAAATGATACAAGGAGGTAAGTAGTAGCAGAAATTTATGTAAATATGTTCCAAATACATGTCAGCTAGACTAGGTGTAGCTTGATGTTCTACGTTGATCTCTTAACTCCTACTTTACCTCACAAAGCATGCTGCATTTCAGTCATTTGTAAAAGTATTTTTTTTAATATGCTCTGGGAACCCTCTAGATCTGAAACAAAATATCAATATAAATAATCCCCTTGTGTAGTTCTGCAAAACACTGGGATATCAAATTAAAGAATATGTTGTTGATAATTCAGTATGCTACGTTGGTAACACGATATGGAAACATCCAGTATCTCCTTGGCTTTATAAAAGTACAAAAGTTTCTTGAAATGTAATCATGGCGAATACTTTGCAGCATTCTAATTAACAGTAGAAGACAATTGTGAATTCTGTTCCGATTTAGTTAATACTTTTACTGACTTTGCAAGTCATGATTCGATCCTTGATAAAGGAAACCAAATGGAGTGATCAGGGAAGTCAGCGGAAAGGCTATTAATTCAGTGTTTTGCATCTACACAGAAATCAAAAGACAGAAAGCAGGAGCTGTTTTTCTCTTACTGCCTGTCCTGGGGCCTACCTGCCGCTCTTTTTACTGTGCTTTTAAATTGCAGTGACTCAGAGTAACCTTTCTACTGATTTTTCACATGTTCAACAGTTATCAGCGTACATGGCTTGCTTATACAATTATAGGGAATCAAAACCAATGCTATCCTTCCTCAGAACACAGGAAATGGGAGAGCAAATGAAATATTTTCATGCTTTATGAATATATTTCTCTTGGTGCTCTTATCCCTTCTACATTGCCTGAGGCAAAGCTCATATGGCTCCCTTCTGCATCTGTGTATAAGCCAGCTGTAGTCTGAGGCTCTTTAGTCAACTATCTGAAGTCAGCCTATGTCTATTTAACAAAATGTGTGAGCACTTACCAGGTTCCTGCAGCTACTGGGAAGATGACTAACAATCCTGACAGCTTGGCTGTTAGTTTTTTAATTACAGACAAACCCTGTACTATCGAGCAGAGCAAATGAGGATCCAGATGCCTTGCTGCTTTTGCATCAGGTTCTTCTGAGACAGGATTAACCACCTCCTTGGGAAATGGTTGCTGCACTGATATACCACGGTTAACCAGGTGTCCCACAGCTTTAGATTGATACTCAGTGAGCTTTTCTTTTCTTCCAGCACTTCTCTCATGAGAGCTGAACCAACCAAAGTGCACAACTTCATCAGAGCTACAAGATGACAAATACTTGTTTATATCCCTCACCCAACCCTAAGCTTTGCCTGATTCTAGACATAGGCTTACCACTGAAGGTTTCTCATGCAAAGATTTTTGGTTTCCTTTGCAGGTACATGGCCATTATCGATCCCCTGAAACCGAGACTCTCTGCAACTGCTACCAAGGTGGTCATTGGAAGCATATGGATTTCAGCTGTTCTGCTGGCCTTTCCCCAGTGTCTCTACTCCATAACTAAGGTGATGCCTGGGAGAACTCTTTGCTATGTAGCATGGCCAGGTGGTCCAAAACAGCATTTTACGTAAGCTTTTGTTCTTTTAAATTTGTGCATGGTGATGTCTACACTTGCAATGTACTTAACAAAAGCTGTAGAGTATCATGCAGATATTACACATGCAGATTAACTACTTCAGCACTGACCAGAGATGTAAAGCAGACCTAGGAAGATAGCGCACTTAAACGATAAGTGGAAACGATAAGTGGAACTATTTATTCTCTTCAATTTCTGTAAGTATTTTCTGTCCCATGCTGCACGTTTACCATCATTGCTTAAGACAGCTACTTCGGTACAGGACACACGCGTTCAGAAACGGGGACAGAACATGGAGTTTAAAGCAAGCTTCTAGTTCATACTAACCAGGAAAACAAGCATTTTCTGCCTCTCCTTGACCTAATGTGAAATTTTCCACTGTATCTCTTTGTGAGAGGGTTGGATTTTCCCACTTCATTCTATTACACTACCACAGTTACCTTAAATATCTGTTTGAATAAAAGATTTACCAAACCTGTAATCAAGTTCCAGCTTTTGAAAGTGCAGAACAACCATCAGTTAAATTCAATATATCCTAGTTGTCCCTCTGGCAGAATTAGGAACAAGTGGTTACTTAGCCACAGAATTATTTCCTCTTTCATGTCTTTGTTGGCACTAAGGATGAACTCTGCGTCCAAGGCTTAAAAACTGTGCAAACATCTAGCATCACATTTGACATTCTCTCTTTCAAGCAGGTGAAAGAGGCTCTGACGATAAATGATTTTTATCGCTTTAGGAGCCATCCACAAACATTTCTTTTTAGGGCAGTAAGGTCACTCTTAGTGACGACTGGGGATTCTTCACTGATCGTTCACTAGCATTTTATCTGAAGATAATGCCATCCGAAGATGGCATTTAACCAGCAACTAACAGTAAGAAAAAGCAGTCCCTTTCCCCCCCCCCCCCCCCCCCACACTTCAGCAGGGATGAATGAATGCACATAGGCAACGGATCTGCCATATGAGAAGGCATGTTTTACACTAAGCAACGCTGGATGCTTATCACTGTCTCTGTATAAATACACTCTTAAAACATCGTTTTTCCTCTTTCATTTATGGTCCAGACAAGAGCTCAAAACCCCAGCTTGCCTGTAGGATACTTGGCTGTATAACAATCAAATGGATTCAGCTAATTATGTTCAGCAAAGATATGTTATTCTGCAGTTATTAACCATGATTTCGATTGAGTCATTCTTAATTTACGCCGGTACAAGTTCAGAATCAAAACTAGAGAGCCCATAAAGCGCTTGCATTTAAATAAATTTGAGGTTTCCTTTGAGATTTTTTCAAGAAGGTAGTGAAAGCAGTAAGGCAGCTGAACTGCTTGTCAAGCTGAGCACAGTTCCAGGAAAAGGTAAACCCAATTCTCCGTCCATGAACTAACAAATAAACATAAAAGATGCTTTGTGTTACAGTAATACTATTGACTTCTAATAGTACATTCCTTCCAAGTAGCTCCTCCAAAAGCACTTATCAGCTTAACGCTTTCTCATTGCAGGTATCACGTCATTGTGATTGTGCTGGTCTACTGCTTTCCGCTGCTTGTTATGGGCATCACTTACAGCATAGTGGGAATTACCCTCTGGGGAGGAGAAATCCCAGGCGACACATCTGACAAATATCATGAGCAGCTCAAAGCTAAGAGAAAGGTACTGTTTCATTAAACCTCACTAAGTGAATCCTGCTAATATCATGTATAATTAGGTAGGAAAATACGGCAGTATTTTCTTTCAGAAACTCAATGTCATTTGAAACAATAGTAACAAGAGAGCTACTTCAATAAAAAATGTGATCAAGTTTGACAAATTGTCTTCTATGTTCACTAGCTGTTCTTTTTCTAATGTCATTGGTCTTTGTTTAGATAAGGGCAGTGTTTGGATTTTAACGTTTTATTCCCCCCCATAGGTGCATGCAGTATGTCTGATATTTGGAAACTAAGTCCAAATGTTTAGCCTTCACAGAAATAAAATAATGGGTTTTGAACAATGAGTTATCAAAGCATTAGCTCCTCTTGAGCCAGATTCTCCTCCTACTGAAAAAAAAAAAGTTTTCAGTGACACTCTGTCCTAACTCATGCTCCAACACTTGAAGCACATTTTTCTTTTGACAGATCAAGTGTCTCAGGGACTGATCCCTTTAAGTTTGCCTAGCATCAGTTCTTTCAAACAAATATGACATGCAGGGACTTTGCAGCCGCTACCCCTTCTTGTGGCTTTAGCCACAAGCTCCTGTCATGAGACTGACTGATGTTCAGCTGCTTTATTCTCCTGCAATTCCCGTTTTCACAAGATGCAATTATAGTTTCAGTACTGTCAGACATAAACGAAGCTTACATAGGTGGCTTACAGTGTTACTATAAATTTTACTAGGCCAAAGTGTTTTTCATGTTCAAATGCAAATACTCAGATTTGCTCTCAGATTTTGTCTCTAAACTCTGTTTATTTTATTTAGCCTTCCATTCCAATCCCTCTTCCAACTTTACTTAACCTGCAAAAGGGGGTGATCATGTCCAGTAAAGATCAAATCAATTAGTTCCTGTTGTCTTTGTCAAAACAGATGTAGTTCTGATACTATAACATTTTTCTGACAAAATAACACTTTTCTCAGCGGAAAATACTATTGCCTTTTCTGAACAGAAAGAACAGGAATACTCTCCTTTTACATCTTATGTTTACAATTCTCCTTACCTCTAGCTGTTAACTTTATGGTAACGTTACTTCAATGTGTATCTTTCCTGGCAATTTTCATGATTCCGCCATAGTTGTGCCTCTTCCTGCAGTCTCTGCTTCTCTTGACACAGTCAGTTTGTAGTCTTTTCTCAACTCCTTCCTGCAATGGAGTTTGAATAAAAGCAATCTTATTTTTCCCACATTGAAACCTTTTTGCAAATCTGTAAATACAAGCACAGAAAAACAACTGTGTATTTGCTAGTGACTCACAGTATTCCAGGAAACACTAGAGAGATGGTCAGGTTACTAGCCTAATTGCAAAAGAAAATTTGCAAAGCTTTATATACATATTGATCGCTAAAATAAATATCCCGTATCCAATTACGCTCAAACGCATCTATTTAATCAATTAACACAGTATGTGTAACCCAGTGGGGGAGAAAATAAAAAGGAGAAAGTTTTTAACACTGCTATCTGAAAAGAAAAGATGCTCAAAACAATATGAGACTGCTTAGGTGCAACGATGTCAAGACAAACACCGCTGAACATCAAATATTACGCAGTGTGACAAGCCAAATTTAGTAAGAAAACAGCACAATCTGTTTTCCAAGTCAGGGTCAGAACGGTTAGGTGAAAATTCAAAAATCACCTAAAATTAATGTATGGGAAGCTTTTAGTAGATAAAAAGAAGTAGCCAGGTGAAGTCTTGAAGGGCTACAAACACATGTTAAAAAAGGTACCTCAACTCAACAATTTTAAATAATATACCCAGAAAAGATGGTGTTATGTTCCTTTTTCACATAGCAGTAGAGCTATAAAAATACAGCTCAGCGTATTATATCTGAGGGAATATCCCTGGCCTCTTACTGGGGTTCAGTGTCACTAAAAAGGCAGATTTTCCATTTTATTCCAACATACGAATACATGACATGAAATCATTTTAATATACAGTTAATACTACATTGTATGAAATAAGAAAAATACTAGTTAGAAATAATGATACTTTTGCTGACATTAAACAGTAGCAGATAAGGGCAGAATGAAAGAAGCTGAACTGTGTCATGACGGAGTAGTTTACTATGGGACAGATTTTTTTAAACGAAAATTAAGAAGTGAGGGAGATTCAAAGCTCAGAACATTACAGTGTAACATCAAAACTCATGGGATACTGAATAAATTACGAGCACCCCCACAAAGGCTGATACAGACTTGGAAAAATAAGATCATACCCAAAACTTAAAGCTTATTCACCAAAAACAGGTAATGGAAACATCACACCATGAAATCACATATCATATAGTAAGTAATTTTGACTCTTACTGTTAAGAAGTAACCACTAAGTCTAGATAGACATACTAGTTAGATACTAACCCCGCCATAAAACTTCATTGGAAAGTTTGCTTTCAACAATAAAAAACAAAAAGTTTTGACGTTCTGGGCCCAAGGATTTGTCTTGCATGTGACTATATCCTGCCAACACAATCTTGAAAATCCATTTTTATCCTAGACATTTGTTCAGACTTCTTAAAGGTTGGAAAAGAACTGCTGTCCCAGGAGACTGTACAAAGATACGGTAAGTTTAACATTTTCCCAGTTATTTAAGCAACCCATATCATCCTAGCTTTACTTAGCACAAGGATCAGCACTCCAGTCTTCAAGAACTCATATATACTATATTCCATTTTCCAAAAAGTATAAGGGAGTTAAACAGTTTAATCCTATAGCAAGTCAATAGAACTTGATTATCCTAATGTCCTTTGAAAGCACCAGCTTTCCAACGAATTATTCTACACAGCTTTGTACTACACACTTCAAGGGATGGCCCAAATCTGCTTAGGACACCCCTCAGTCTATCATCTCAATCATCACTTCTGAATGTTTTTTAAAAGTTACACAGTAATAACCAAAGGAGGAGGAAGGCATCTGTGTTGCAACTCATAGGAACTGGCCATGTAACAGCCGACTGTGGAAAAGACTTATACGGTCATCTTGCCTTTCCCACCATTTATTTATTCAGGGGGCATGAAATCTTTGCACTTTGTGGATTTATATGTGCTTGTGTGCAGTGGACAGAAACGACTGCCATGCTGGTGGCACTCAGCATATATACTTACGAGGAGCCAGTTGCAGAACTGTGTATGCATGCTTCTCCCCGGGAAGCAGCCTCTTCACTTTGGTTGATTTTGTATTTCTCAGTCAACCTATCCATTGTATCGTGGGATAACGAGGTGCAGAACTCAATTTGCTATGAATACCACTACATGCCTCATGCCAAAAATAACTTCCAGTATAATTTTTTGGTCCACCAGAAATCCTCCTTAAATAAGTCTACTCTTTGATCTTGCACAGAGTGACAACGAAACAGACGGTCTCTCTGATCAACAAGACGTAATGCTATGGTTTATGCTATAGGGATGGCTGCATTGCTTGAGTATCTGAAATCTCATACAGCTACAGATAAACTAAACTACACATGAACTCAGACCTCCAGCCTGAGCACTGAATCACTATTAGCACCATGCAGGCCAAAGCTTACCATGGTGGAATATGTACCTCAATGTAGACATTCATAAATTTAGCAAGCATTGTTCAGCACATTTACAAAGAAAAAAAGACTAAGTAATACCAGGCTGAAGGACAACTTACTTCAGTTAGCAGCAGTTCTGTACACTGCAAAGTACTGTTGTCAGTCAGTAACCAAAAAAATAAGAGACACTTTTTAATGATTTCTGTCCTTACACCTAAATGTATACCCCTAAAAACAAATGCTAGTTTATTTTCTAGGCAGCTCAAGCTGCTACAAAAATACCACCCAAAGCGATAACCTGTAATGCTCACCCACTGCCTTTCTTCTACATGCAATATGAAACGATCAGCTTCGAATCTCTCTTCCTTCCCCTTTTTAAAACTATTCTTATTTTATGATTTTATATTTTTAAAGTCAGTCCCCTCTGAGGTTAGACTCACATTAGTCATACAGCTTACACTTTGCGAAACTACTGTAGAAATGAAATCAATTTGAACATTTCGGTATCAGTGAGATAGGGTAAGTTTTAAACATCAGTTTTGTCTGTGGTTGTCTTTGACATTGATATATTTTGCTTAAAGAAAAGAAAAAAAATGGGAAGAAGGAACTTTCAGGAGCATTTTCAGATCTAAACAGCAAATCCAAATCAAGCATCCTGAACAGGAAACCTTGTAAAGGTTGCCTAGTTTCAAGTTCAGTTATGATTCTCCCATTTAACAGCTCTATAAGTGATGGATATACAAGATTGTGCATGTATTTCACATCCTAGATTTCTTCATTTAGGAGAAGTGACCTAGCCCTTCCTGCAATCTATATGAACTCCAGTTACCATCTGTTCCTCTTCCTTTGCACTAGTTTTGACTTTTTATCTGTTACTGAATTCTCACTTCTTATTTGAAGATTAGAAGTAAATGTAATCAGTGGTACCTTAAAATATTTTCCCAAGTGTTTCCTTTATTTTTGATTACAGGGGACTTTTTCTCTCCACCCACCTACAGTATCTGTTTTCACAACTGCTGTATTGTCTGAATTAAGTGGCAGGCTTTCTCTGAGAGGTTTAGATCACAGCCCGTTAACAGCTATTTGGCTTAAGTAAATACACACTAAGATTGGTAATCTGTTCCGCTGGGAAAGGGTGACAGAGGGTGACAGAGCATTGGAACAGGTTGCCCAGAGAGGTAGTGGAGTCTCCTTCCCTGGAGATATTCAAAACCCGTCTGGACCTGATCCTGGGCAATATGCTCTAGAGGTCCCTGCTTGAGCAGGGAGGTTGGACTAGATGATCTCCAGAGGTCCCTTCCAACCTAAACGATTCTGTGATTCTGTGAAATAAACCATAGAATTATATGTGTGATGCTAGCATATCACTACAGTCTCCTAACCATGCGACTTGTCACATACATTACATTACAGCTTTTCTCCTTATTGACTCAGATGCCATTTGAGGATCATTAGCTTCTAAGATAGTATTTCCAAAATTAACGTTTTATTTCCTCATTAGAATTCACCACAGAAAACTCTTTCCTGCATCAGAGAAAGCTAACAGGTTGTCATTAGTTTACGTTGTACTGTTCCTAATGGAGTGCGAAAAGAAGAAGGTCAAAGGGTTAACACACTGGTTAGTGAGACACTGTTCTTCTTCCAGTGGTACAAAGTTTATTCTCAGCACTTCACACCTTCTAAGTCAAAATCTGAAGCAATAACTGTGCACTGTAAATATATACCATTTTGTAAAGCCACATCGATAAATATATTAAAGTATGGTCAAGAACAAAAAACATTTGCAGCAAGACTAGAAATTACTGAGGTAGGCCAATTTGACTAATATCATGAACCAGACAAGACTGCTTGTCCAGATGTGCTAACGTGGACCATATCTCAATACATAAGGCCTTTATGACAGGTCATGCAAGCATACATTACTACCCTCAAAATCAACACTGATTTTAATTAGGCCATTAAGCTCCAATAGCCACTGTTCTCTATACGGGATAAAAAGGATAGATGGACCGTTCCAGATGGTTCTGCACTTAATGAAAATTAAATTTCTGTTTTATGAAATGTAAAATCATTACCAAACATGAAGAGGTAAAGCCCCTGGTAAGTCAACAATTCCATTCCTTTAAAATGGTGTTTTCAAAGCTTCATCTGCGCTTCAGCTGTCATAAAACAGTCAAAGTGGGTGAGATAGCACTGCCGATGACAGAAGACAGACAGGATCTTCACGCTGATTGTGCTCCATCACTTGCGCTTAATGCAGTACTGGAAACCACTGTCAAGTAAATACATCAAAGTAGTATTTATAGTAACTGAATTCTCTGAGGCTCAACAGCCTTTTCTTTCTTTGTGGTCTGCTTTGATAACTGTCAATCCTATTGATCTAAAAAATGTATCTGTAAATGTTCCTTAATTTTGACTGAGAAAAAAAGACTCATATAAACCTAGGAAAAGTGAAACGTTTCAGTGAAGTGAAACTGCATCCTTTATAGTCGTTATGTAATTAAAGCTTTTCAAAACCCTGTCAGAGAGCTCTACTGAATCTAATCTAAAGAGGGATGGAACTAGACAAGCAGCTGCTTTTGTGGCTCCTCCAAAAACAAACTCATCCATAGTCTACAAGGCACCAGCTATTGAAACCTGTCCAGAGCTCTCTCCCCTCATTCCTTGGATGTCATTTTGTGTCTATCAATATTAAAAATTTAAATGAATACAGGACTCAAAGTAGCCTCAGGGCCCAATGCCCATCATCACAGGCAACCCAGAATTCTCACGGTATCAAAAGCTTCATCTTAAAATCAGTTTGCCTTCTGGCCCATTACTTTTAATTTAAGGTGTTCAAAAATCTCACTACTCCCAGACTTCCAGTTTCCAGGCTAAATTTATTTATGGACAGCTTTATTTATGCCAATATTTCTGTTAGTTTAATTAACTATTATCCCTTATTGGTACTGCTTCTGCAGCTGTTTGCATAAACAGTCATATCCTCTCTGGACCTTCATTTGCATTCATCACATAAATGAAATAAGCACTTTTGGTCTTGTTTTATATAACAACATCTATACACAACGAGCGATCAAAACAATACAAGGGAACGCTAGAGGTGAAGCCTCACCATGGCCTTGCATGGTGGTATTAACACTTTCCTCTCTCCATTGAAAATGTCTTACCTGGAACATCCTAACACCTCCTCGCATTTTTTTGGTCATGCTGTAAGAAATCAATGCATTTGCATCACTCTGTCGCCCATGTATCCACAGCAGGTAACTCCGCACCTCATGGAGGAAAATTTTACTAGCCCCCAAATCAGTAAATCCTAGAATTTTTCTGAGTATGATCCTAATTATGGAAGAACGTTGTCAAGCAATCTCCAAAACTAGCACAGTACCTGTTTCTATTTGTCTGTGAAATCTGCAATTACCATGTCCCCACTCAGAGACACAACCACTACAGACACTACGGTAAGCGTATGACTAGCACTTTAAACTCTGAAGCTGCGTTTCTGCTCCTGAAGTTTTGAAAACATCCAGGTTCTTCCTCTGTTATACCTCTGTATCAGCAATGCTGCACAACAGCGTATTCTCACCAAATGTATTTGGCATGCTCTTCCTCTTTTATCCCTAGCTCCTCAATATTTTGTAACATAGCAGAAGTTATATAAGGGGATGTAGCACATTTCCTGGAAAGAACTGATGGTAATTCTGTCTGTTGCTCTCTATGGCTCTGTTTGGGTGCACCAGCACTGTTGATGTAGTAAACACTACTGGATCAGACTGTAAATGGGTGTTCCATTACCATGTTCTGAACAGTTGCCCCATACCTATTAAGATGGATACCTCTCAGACTTATTGGATAGCTATTAATGCAGCAGTAAAAATTGCTACTTGTGAGTAACTGCTATTACAGTCAAAAGCCTGCAAAACAGGGATCTTTGTCATTATTTCAATATATGCTCATAAAAAGCTCCTAAAGGGTTATAAGTGCCATAATATCACATGAATAATATGTCTAATATCTACTACCAGAAGAACAGATCTCTTACTATTCTGATCAATAATATATTCCCTTAGCTATTACAAATCTCCACGAGAACACAAATACAGCATTGAGAGAAAAACTTGATGGTGGCCTTCTAATTTACCATTAATTAAATTCTGAAATTCTTGCACAAGCCATGTAATGACAAAAAATATCCTCTCCTGCCCCTCTCCACTTTTTTCCCAGCAGTGCTAGGCAGCATGGCCAATATTCTGAGAAAAAAACTTCTTTAAAAGTTAAAAAAAAAAAAAAAAAGCTATTAAATCATTTTCATTATCTAGTATATGAACTACATTCCCGTTGGAAACGTAAGGAACAAGAGAATGAGCAAAGCAACTCGTAATGTTACATATCATAATTTTGGTTTTATAGCCTGACTCTTCATATATACGCTCAGCAGTTGCCTAGGAAAGACTGGGACATCAGACATTGGGAAATGATTTCCATTGCATGCTAAAAGAAACCAAAATTAACTATCCATAACCGAAGTGTTGCTTTTTTTTTTTTTTTTTTTTTTTAAAAACAGAGTTACTTTATGGGCTTAAAACTTTGAAAATATAGGATTCATCCTTTCAGCTCTACAGAAACGCAGACAATTAACCAGGCTTTCTTCTGTTCCTGGGGTTTTACACACCTTTTGTCAAGCCATTTAAGAATTTACCCATGATTATTACCTTACTGTGGTAAAAATAAAATCAAATCTCCAGATCCTTTTCTGAACTGCATTAAAACACTTACATATAATAAAATACACCGATTGATGATTCTGGAAGCTGCCCTACTCCACTCTCTGTCTACCAAACAGCTACAACACACTCAGCAGCAGCACCAGCTTCCATTGTCTTTCAACTTTTCCTAAAATTCAGCTAGGAACAGCGGAATCACTCCACACTCGTCCCCTAGGCCTGAAGTAGCAACCACAGCAGTGAAAAAAAACACCAGACTCTAAAACTGGCTTTATACAGTGCATAAATCTTGCACAGCGTTAAGTACCTACTGAGAGACTGATAAAAGGTTTCTGATTACAATGGGCGATTCCATTTCTTTCCTGAAGGGGAACTATCCTAAGGCTATCACCTCCTTCCCTGTAGAACAGCGGGCAATAACTTTGGGTCAGTGGCAGAGGTAACAGACTGATCCTGCGTGGTCAGTGAGTAGCCTCAGGAGCATACACTTGAAATTTCCCTGATGTTTCTCCTCTGTATTTCTGCATCTCCCATCACCTCAGGTAGAAACTTCACGGGAAATACTAAGTCTGGTAGCAGTGCTAGGTCAATGATTTCAGTTTAATAGCACTTCATATTTTTAAGAACTTAAATACACTGGATTAAAAGGAGCAAAAACTATGGGTTTAGGAAGGAGGGGAGGGAAATGGAGATTAACCACATGTACTGATTCTCTCCTCAAAATGAGGATCCCAGATCAATTACGGTGACGCAAATAGGTCTGAACAAACGACTCCTACTTTTAGGCAGCAATGTGAATTCAGTGTGCTCTTAAATGCATTGCTGAATTGAACCATTTCTTAATAATAAAATTAAGATACCGACTGGAAAGTAAAATAAAAACCAAATTTACCCCTTTTACAAAATTTGTTTAAATTTTAAACACATGGAGATTGTGATAGACTTGCTGTTTCAGACAGTTCTCTTTCTTCTGCCTAATTCCTTCCTGGTTCAAGTATGAGATCTAACCCTCCAGACAGATTACCTTAATAGTGCACCTGCAGGACAAAAAATGTTAAATTCTAAATAGTTTCTTTCACCAGCATACAAGCAAATCTTGAAAAATCTTAATTCATTTCTGAATGTGGCTCATCTAATCTGCAGTCAAGTTGTCCTGTTAAATGGGATAACTTGTGGCCTCTTGTACAGCCCTATACAGAAGACAAGAGATTAGAGAAATCCTTTTCCTCCTTAAGTCCATGTAGGGAAGTCAGGAATAAACTAAGTTTCGCATGAGTTTGAGTTTTTCGAGCTTTCTGTCACGGTGCCCAACCTGGATTATGAAGAATCCAGAAATGTGATACAGATCAGTTATTTTGGAGGACTGCAGTGCTGACAGCTGTACAGGAGAGCAGAGCTACAGTTCCACCATTGCATTTATACACTTTTATGTTTAGTACATGTTGCTAGTCACTTAAAAACAAAACATTATTTCAACATGTCTCTTTCTGAGTTAACACAGAAGGCTATATGATTACTTCCTTCACACCTAGAATAAGAGACCTCACTAAACCTCTGCTATAGCATTAAGTTACAAAGGGAAAACTGGGCAAACCACCCCACAGTCATCACAAATGTGCAACTAGTGGCAGGAGCTAAACTGCAAAGAACTGTTGATATTCCAGATGTGCTTTGTAGGAGCAGGAGGAAATTATAATCTTTAAACAACAGCGTCTGTGTCTTCTGTCTATTGACACCTTCACCTAACAATTGTAAACCTGTAACTCAAGCACTTCATGCTTTAGACGTCTCTGTACTGCAGCCTTGTAACCAACTTATCCAAAACACTTATGTCATTACTCATTTTCTGGGGTGAATGGGAAGAGTTTCTTTGATTTCAACAGGTTTTGGAGCAGATTTTTTGGAAATAGATTCAGTAACCCAGGCATGGGTTGGCTTGTACCTTATGCCACAAGAGCATCCAACCGGTGCAGTAACAATCAGCACGCTGACAATTATGGTCAAGGACGGAGGTACTCTAACACTAGAGGCAATGCTAAAATGCCTGTTTGGAAGCAGAAACAGTCGATTCTGACAGGACAACGACATTCCTGATACTTTTAGCAAACATAACTGACCAGAGCATACACCTCATTTTTACTGACCCAGCATTTCCAAGTGGTCTACATGCAAGAGACAAGTCTACTTTTCCTAATAAATTAATAAATAAATCAAGTGTATCCAATGCCAGATATAAACTTCAGACATCACTAAACATAATAATTTACTTTAACTCAGTTTAAATTAAAATAGGATTGGGTGGACATTATTGCTTCTTGTTTCTTCTCCTGGATGTTAATAAATGTTTTTGCTTCAACATTTGGAAGGGAAGATATTACTACCTTTCCAAATGCATATTTATGATGACAATAAAAGAATATTGTTAGGGTTTTTTTTTTTTTTTTTTTTTTTTTTTTTTAAGAAAAGTGTTATGCCATGCATTTTTAACAACTACTCTCCAGGAATAATTCATTCCATCTTCAGGCAACACAGTTTTATTCCTATCAACAGGAAGGAGAAGAAAAAAGAGGTTTTCCAGACTCTCTAATAAACAACCTGCATTCCTTCCCATGATGCTCTTGTGCTAAAATTATAAAGAAGTACAAGGAACATTAATATGGTTTCTAATTACATAAATCACTAAATTTCCCCAAGTGAATAAACCAGACAGAAATCAATCCAAAAGACTGTAGGCTTTCCAGCCTGTACTCCTACTCTGCAGATCACCAGGTGTACCCATCTCATGTTAGGACAAGAGGCCCCTTTCCATTGGTAGCAGCCCATATAAAGCAGACAGCATGTATGGGTATTTTTGCATAGTTCATTTGCATAACTCAGTATAGCCTTATTTGCTCATTAATTCACTGTTCAATAGCAGTTCTATTTCTCAAGAAACAAAATTCATTTTTCATGTGCTAATTTTTTTGAAATCTTATAGAGAAAACTCAAGTGAGTCTTAAAACTTTGGCAAGGTTCTGGGAGAGCCTCCAATGAGGATTAAAGGTACTGAACATTTTCAAAAATGTGGCAGAAAGTGGGCTTAAGAGCTAACTATTGCTAATGGGAAAACAAAGGGAAATGTGAATATGTTGTTCCTCCCACACTAAATCTCACCCCTGCTTGGAAACATGCAAGAGAAGTAAAGCGTGCACCATTAATTCTTCCAGGCCATATCTACACTAGGAGACTATTGTAAAATAAGTGAGATGGCAGGACTTTTAAGTGCAAAAGCACTAGCTCATTTTTTTCACTTTTTTCAGCACTAAGTTCTCAGGTAGGTACTCATATTCAGTAATGCCTCAAAACAGTCACTCTGGGTCATTTTCTGAAGAATGTAAACTCCTCGTGCTCCCCCATGCTGAAGAGCAAGGCAATAACCCAAGCCCATCTACCTTTACTTGTAGTCTAAATTACAACAATTATCTGAAGACCAGATGTTAGCATACTGTCTTATATCTAATGGTCCTTTATGAGAAATCAACACATTTCTACTGTATAAAGTAATGTAAAACTTGTGACTGCTTTTCTCTTTTTTTTTCCCCCCTCCAATGAGAGTCTTTTAAAATCATCTCTCCTCAGGACAAAAAGTATGACAAAAAAGGTTAAAAGACTTAGTCCTTTTCTTTAATGGAAGGGATAATTCTAAACCTGTTGAGAGAATCTTATCATCAAGGGCACTATCACAGTCATGTTCCACTTAGGAATTTAACTCAAACAACTAAAAACAGACAGCAAGGACGTGTGCCATGCGTTATCTATCACTCTCCCTGCTCTGCAGTCTGTATGTGCCAGACCTACAGGCTTCCAATACTGTGCCTCAGAGAATCAATCTTTAGCAAACTCATTCAGTAAAATTCAGAAGAGTAATTTCCAGGAAATGTACAGACAGCCATGCAACATCAGAAAAGTATAATTTAAAAATGGCAGTAGCCAAGTCTGTTCAAGAAAAATGTCAGAACGGATTTGATTTTGAGGGGAAAAAAAAAACAATTTGAGCATTTGTAAGACAGCAACACAATGCTAAAGCACTTCATACCAGAACAGACAAACTTTTTCAATTTTCCTACTTAAATAACAAAGCAAACAATTGTGAATTCTGCCTGTATGAAGGGGCTATGCAAACTGAATTGAAACACAGTTACTTTTTTTATGCAATTGAGAAAAAAATGGATGAAAAGTGTAAGTCAAAGGAATAAAATAATTTCTGGAGTGCTGAAACTGGCCTGTATGCTACTCGACTGAAGGACTTTCTGCACTTTAAAGCTCTCCGACTCTTTCTCCTTCAAAAATCTACATCTGTTTCAGCTATTAGGAATGTATCCTTGCTACAGGCTAAAAGAGCACAGAAAATTCTTGAGCTTGTAAAAATTAAGAGAAATCACAGCATTTGATATCTCAGAAAACAGTCCAATCTCTGTACTAATGCCAGTAGAGTTACCTTGAAATCCTAATGTTCTTGCAAAAGATAGACCACAGTTTATTCCAGGCAAGTGCTGTGGGGGGAAAAAGAGACATAATGCTGTTCCATTCTCTGTTGTGCTTACTGTGCAACTGTGTACATATTTTTCCTCGAGTTGGGAAGTGGATCTACTGATTGCACGCTAGCACGTTGTGGGAAATACTTTGTGCAAAGTAGGAAGAGAAACACGTTATGTCTTCCAGAGATTTTTTTATGAACTGCATTTAATAGCTGTATTTGAGTTGTGTTCATGTGTAAACTAATACATTCTTACAGAGCTTTGTTTTTCAGAGTATTTGCTCTGATCCTCATTTACATCTCCACAACCCAGGAGTAAAAACTCTGAAATTAAGTAAGTTGTGAAGTGTGAAACTGGTGCAAATGAAGTCAGAAGCAAAATCCTTGACCTTGTAGAAGCAGCAATATCAATTATTGCCTTAGAAAGGCAATAAGGAGCTGCCAAGTAGGTTGAAAATGAAACGATTCTCTGGCCTAAGTCTTAAGATATTGATGGTAAATCAATGCCTTACAATGAGAATATTTCTAAACATTGCTACAGCCCCCAGCATTAATTGATTCCTTCTGGAAAGTGTGCCTTTTACTCTTTATCTTGCAAGAGCTGTTCTCAATGCTATAGCTAAATTAGACTCATTTTTTTTTAGTTCTTTTTCAGATAGAATAAGAATAGGAAGAAAAAACCGTATCTGCTGCTCTCTGCAAACCGAATCTTTTAGCTCCCTTCCCTTTTACAGCACCATACGTTTCACAACACAAGCAAACCCACATCCAATTCCACTAAACCTACACCTGCTTTGTTCTTTTAAATGCATGTTGCTCTCATTATGTACCTTTCATTAATGAAAGAACGCTGCTTATTCAGGTGAGTAAGGACCTAAAGGGACAGCCAAGACTACAAAGCACATGAAGTAACCTTTTTTTTCCCCCCTTTTTTTTTTTAAAAACAGATATATATTTTGTTAGGCGTAGGCAGAAGTCTGCAGAATCAATGTTTGCAGGAAATGCTGATAGAAAATCAAAATATAAAATGCTTTGATTTTCCATCATAGTCCAAATTTAGCCTCAAGACTTCTCAAGAGGTTACACAACTGCCAACAGGCTCAGCACAACTCATTTTAATAAAAAAATAGAAGATGCTCATCTTTGCTTTGACTAACTTCAATAATGAAACCATGCAAGAAAATGATGAATTGATGCTGAAGTGGTGCTAGGAATAAAAAAGCATAATGTATATTATAAAGTAGCATTATTACTTCCTTCTTTCAGGTGGTAAAAATGATGATTGTAGTTGTGCTGACATTTGCCATCTGCTGGCTGCCCTACCACATTTACTTCATAGT
The DNA here is from genome assembly GCF_040807025.1 of Struthio camelus. Lineage (NCBI taxonomy): Eukaryota > Metazoa > Chordata > Aves > Struthioniformes > Struthionidae > Struthio > Struthio camelus. The sequence continues at coordinate 26,709,215 of NC_090945.1, forward strand.
TACTGGGATCTATCAACAATTAAATCGGTGGAAATACATTCAGCAAATCTATTTGGCCAGCTTTTGGCTTGCCATGAGCTCTACAATGTACAATCCCATTATCTACTGCTGTCTTAATAAGAGGTAAGAAATAGTTATGAAACAGTTGGTACGTATGACGTTAACAAGAATATAAATGGTTTAAGTTTGATAAAAGATGAAGAATTGCTGCTTTAAATAGATTTCAGTCAGTAGGAAGGCAGAAAAATCTTCCTTTAGGTTTGCAACTTGAAGTTAGTCCCAAAGAACCAAATGCACACTTTCAGTAAACACTTTGGTCTACTTACAATTTCAGAGCAAAATTCAGCACTGAGAAGCCAACCTTTCCTGGTTTCACATGCAAAATTTAAAAAACCTATAAGCAGTCTCCTATTATTAGAGTTGTAAAACAAATTACTGTTAAATATATGCCAAAAATAAAGACTGTTATTAGTAACGTACACTGCAATCTGTATATTCGCTAACTAATTGTAGCCATGAACATATTTTGCAGCACTGGAAGGTTATAATAGCAAATGAGATTTACGGTGTATTTCATACCCCACCATTACATTTCTATTAAACTCTGAGGTCTGTAACAGGCTAATAAAATGTGCGTTTAAATTCTCATTACTCAATACTAAATTACAGGACTGTTCAACGGTGAGGCCTGAAAAGTCAGGCATAAATCATTATGCTCTGAAAGGCATTGCACTTATTGAGTCCAGATTTTACAGATATTTGGCAGTTTAAAACTAATTCTGGATTGCAGAAGTAATTCGTTACTAATTTCAGCTTGTAGGACCAGGATCATTGCCAGTAATACCGAATAAAGACCATTGAGAGCAATGAATTATTCACGAACCCAGTCAGTACAAATCAGTATTGAATAAGCAATCTTAAATTTGAAATTATTTGAAATCTCTACTGAAAGAGTAGTCAGTGGCAAGTTTAATGGCTGCAAAGCTTTACGTAAATATCTTAAAATACTTACAAAATCCCAATAAATAAATAACGATCGTCCAATACCTGTCAAAAAGAGTCTAACTGAAAAAGACGTGACCAAATCCTGCCCAACCTTTATTGGTGTATCAACACTGGAGTCTTCCTCCTTTATTGAGATGCTTAACATCTAAGGCTTTTTAAAATGGCAAGGTAATGTCTTACTTCACATAACCTTTCGCCACTTGCGATCATTTACATCTGAAGAGAAGGTAAAGTATTAGCATGCCAGAATGAAATCCTAACTCATATGGCAAATTTCCCCTTAATATTAATGGAACTGGGATTTCACTGGCTGTCTTGCATCCACAAAATCAAACACAATGAAGAATTCAGGCCTCATATTTTCTCAATTATTATCATGACCCCTCTAAAATATTGCCATTTTCTTCAAAAATATTTTTATGGAAGAGTCACAAAAGATGTTATTCATAAAAAAATTATCATCTCTGATATGGCTTAAGTACATGCTGACATTTGTGCTATGCCAAATTAAATGTCTGGATTAAAGAACGTAATTCAATGAAAATCTTCCTAATTTTGAGATATATTATAGGTCATCTTGTTCAGAACTCAGTACAAGAATGAAATGCAGGTGAGAGTTTTCTTATCATCAAGTTTCAAATTTAACTAAAGAAAAATACTGAATGTCTGCTTCCTTTTCACACAGTGGGAAATTACAGCCTGTTGGTGGGAATTTGTTCAGGTCAATTAATGCAGTATTGTTACCTGTGTTGGATTTGGTATCAGATAAGGTTGTAATACTCCCCCCTGGCCTCATCTCCAGGCTAATTAGGATATATTATTTAAGTATCTAGACAGAGCACTAGAAGAAAAACCAAGCCCGGAATGAGAAACAGGACAGAAGGAGCCATGAAAAATAATAATGCCTAAAGATGTTTTTATATAGCTTCCTCTGTTAAAGCTCTAACTATTTCTGCTAGCTATTCTTCATATATTTTTTATATTTATATATTTTTCTAAGATCTTTTTCAATTATTACAAATGATTTGCCAAGTAATTCATGTGAATAAGACCAGTTACTGCATCATTCTGCCAATTTTCAATTTCAGTCTTTCTGTAACAGAGGAAAATATAGTAGGGATACTGGAATCTGGAATGCTATTTCAGAGAAAAGGGTGCTGCAAAGTTTCAGCTGAGAGAAGATGAAAATATAGGTGCAGATTTCATCGTGGGTCAAATCAAAATTTCTGTTGAGGCAATGCTATGAAAGCTGGTCTTTGATTTATAAGCATGGGCAAAGGAAGGGAAATTCACTATCTGGAAAATATCAACATTACAATGCAGGGAAAGCAGGTGGAAGATTAGAAACAGAAATGAGTTGTTATTCAGTACTGACTTCTTGCCTCCTCAGACTGCTCAAGTTTTACTCCCACTGACAGGATTAGGAGCCAGGTGATTAGTTGGAATACCTGTGTCCTGTCAGCACAGTATTACGCATTCCCCAAAAAAGTCATGTTTTCAAATGAAGGTCTGTGGCCAGCTCTTCCAAGTGCAGGCTCTCCTGAAGCATCTTTCTTCTCAGATTCCGAGCTGGCTTCAAGAGAGCTTTCCGCTGGTGTCCCTTCATTGAGGTGTCCAGCTACGAAGAGCTGGAGCTTAAGGCAGCCAGGTTTCATCCCACTCAGCAAAGCAGCCTGTATGCTGTGTCGAGAATGGAGTCCAGCATGACAGTAGTGTTCGATACTAATGATGGAGGTAAATCCCAGGCCAGCCATAAGAAAAAAGCAGCTCCAAGGGATGCGAGTTTCAACAGCTGTTCACACAGGAATTCCAAGACCATCTCTGCAACCTCAAGTTTCATCAGTTCACCACACATATCAGCAGACGAATATTCCTAAGCATTTCTTAGTGATGGCTGCAAGAAGGGCAGCGCTAGGCAAAAAGAGACAATGCTATTCTCCTTGGAACCAAATATCCATATAACAGGAAAGCAAACACAAATCCACTGATGAACCCTAGCTATAAATACCGTGAGACTACTTGGCATCACTTGCTTTTGTGCTTTGGAGAAAAAGAGAAACTTGAAGACGTCTGAAAGCATAGTTGCATCTTGTACATAGCAGTATTTGTAGAGATTATTTAAAACAAGACAACAGCATAAAAAACACTGTTTCAGCTAACCTATATCTGACCTGTGGCATTTATGTTTCACTTACTGAAATGCGACAGCATGTTTTACTTGAAGTTCAAAAGTATTAGGCTTCCTATGATGCATGTATTAATTCTACAATAATAATGTTACATAGTATTTGGTTAACAAATGAAGACTTGGTAAGTCCCAAATCTATTCAGTTGTTCTACAGTTTGGCCCTATCCCCAGACAAAGAGACAAACCTGAGTCCATGACCCTCAGCGGAGCTTAGTGATTGACTAGAACGGTCAGAAATTCCAGAAAGCTTTTCAAGTGGATATTTGCCTGCAAGAAAAAAACATTGCAGCAATGAACCCTCTTCTCTGCAGAAAATATAGTGAAATGTTTCAACACAAAATACTTCCACCAGGAAAAAGCGTGTGGGTAATTCTTTCCAATTCCTCCACAGCTAGATGCACTCAGAAATACTGCTTTGCCTGCGTCTGAAGACTTTGTCAGGCATTACTACGCAGACAGGTTCCTAAACCAATTCAGGCAAAACCATCTAGTTTGATATGTGTGCTGTTAGCAGCTGGAAAAGGTAAGGGTTCAGCCAGAACACTAACAACATTGGATCAGGGAGCTATAATGTGTACATTTATTTAGGAAGAGTGCGGAAGACAGTAACGACCATTTTAGGGCTACAGGAAGAGCAGTAGCCTCTTCACCTTGCTCTGCTGAAACCAAAACCACATGTCCAGCTGTAAACAAGTTTTTCCCTACTGCGATAAAAAGTTATTCTAATCAGAGAAAGTTGCCAAACTACCAATAAGACTTGAGAATCACAATTTTATCTCAGTTCTATCACTGAAAGCCAGGTTAACCCCACTGACTGCTGTGGAGTTGAGATTAAAACTAATGCCAACTGTGGTAAGACCCTGATTCAAAGCACAGAACACACTGACTTCAGAGGTATGATGCAGCAAAGAGTTAAATTAATCCAAAAGACTTTAAAAATGGAATTATTTCAACTAATTCCAGTCATTTCTAAAGTTGACATAAACATTAATATTGCAGCAAAATCCTCTTCCAAATGCTACTGATAATGATAAAATACCTACGGCATTCCTGTCCCTCTGTGAAAAGGTCTCTTGCCAGCCTAAGTAACATACCTTAAGCATTTGCTCCTGCTCCCCACATGGTTAATTTTCCAGGCACACTCCAACACGTACTCCTTTCTGCAAAAACGTGGAGAGTCATCTCATGGGCAGAAAAGATGGACAAGGAAGGCTGAACTGGATTGCTTTATGGTGGTTCAATTAACACTGTTAGAATGGGCAACCTACAGGAAAGCTACTTTCTGAAAAGGGTCAAAAGTATGCCTTTGGCTCTGTGAAATTTTCAGTAAATGAAAACGGCTCTAATTAGCAATGTTACAAGTACCTTGCTATAAATTGTAGTCTATGATATACAGATATAATGAAATGGATACACTGCAGCATTTGTGAATTTCCTAATCTATTTGAACTTCAAAAGTGAGATAGCTTTTGTGATAGCTGAATTGAGCTGAATAAAAGTAAATTGCGATCGTTCACCCTTGTCCTACATAACACAAACTGGCATATCAAGAATCGGGGTAGCGTGAGTACAGTACAGATGTCGATACCATCTGACATTGACTGCCAGAATTACTATCTTCCTGATAAATGTGTGACCTCATCTAATAGGAGAAAGACAAACCTGAACATTCAGGCCACAAAATTAAGGTGTAAAAATGTGTGTCAAATACTGAAGCATTCTAAAATTTGTTTTGCTGGGTAATATTCATATTTTACAACTTACTGTGAGTCTTAATTTAGGATATACTTTGTATTTTTAACAACTTGGTTCCAAATTTGGGTACTTAGAGAAAGCACTGTTGCTTGTCTTTAAGAAATATATAATAATACCAGACCCATATTTTCCTTATCCAGGGCTTGATCCAAAAATCAGCCGAAGCAGAGAGTTCTGTTCACTAATGGCTTTCCTTTTAAATGACTGTTCCTGCTTCTCACGTGTCTGCTTTTCTGAAAAATCAGCTCTCTTTTCAGTCATGCCATAATTGTACGCTAACCTTATTTCCTTTTTAAAAAATGCCTATACTAATCCAGCAAATGTCATGCAATGCCTATAAAAGTCATTTTTATATGATTTTTGCCTTATTCTTTCCTCAGAAATTAAAATCTTCGCAGATGTTTAACTCAATTCTGCTGAGAAGGCTCAGGATGGCTTTAAAAAAAAAAAAAAGAACCTAAGCATATTTACCTAGTGGTAGTATGTTACATGCATGTATTGTAAAATTCTGTGGTTATGTACAACTTTTGAGGAAGATACATATACAGAATTTACAGTTGTTCAATAAACTGTCTTTTCTAATCGTGGCTATTACAAAATCAGCGTTGATAAAAATCAATATATGAATATACATTGTTATATTTTAAGTGATATGACTGTAATGCGTTTCATTTGTTGATTTTAAATATATAGTATAAATCTTTAAAAGCCGACTACAGCAATTCAGTGTCATAAAGGTACAAAATATCATCCTTATGCAACTTTTCTGATCCTTGGTTCACAAATATTCAGAAAGCAATGGTGGCTTCCTCACAGCAAGGGGCTGTGCCTTCTTTTAGTTCGTGATACAATTCCACTGTTACCAAGTATTTTAGGACATGACCTATTTGAAAAGTAAACCACAGATCATCTCACCACATATTGGGGATATTGTCCAAGAACACCCTCAGCATTCCTGCAGTCCTCCTCTGAAGTTACAAGATGCTCCTGTATTCAAAAAATGAAGGAGTCTGTGCTCACGCTCATAGCTGTGTTTTAACAAAACATCCCAATAAAATATGGTGCTAACCTTGTCTCAGCCAGACCTCAAACCACCTGAAGGACTACACAATTAAATATGCAGCACAGCAAAGCTGTGACTGATAGCAGATTGCATTTCAATAACTATTTCTGAACTTTCTCAGTAACAGTGTCCTCTTCCCCAAAACATTCATTACAGGCCAACTGGCGCGCCTCACTAACAGTAGAAGCGGCAAGTCATCCTTAGTTTGTGCCAACAAAATTGCAGGAACTAGCAGCCTGTATACAATGCACACGCCTTTATGCGACTGCTAGTGCAGCCCTGTAACAGCCTCACATCCTTGGTCCAGCCCTCAATCCACATTCCTTACTTTTGCTGAGAGGTAAGGAAAAAGGGGAAGGAGCAGAGCTAGCTCCTTACCAGCAGCAGCAGCAGCAACAATGCTCTGAAACAGCTAAACTTCAACAGCATCGGGAATAATCTTCAGATCCTAAAGATCTTCTAAGACATGAGTCCTTCTTAGGGTTCCTACTGCTTTATCCGAGGTTCATATTGCAGTCTGCCTCTAAAACATTTACTGGATGAGAAGACTTTGTTGAAAAACATACTAAATCTCCCGGACTTGCCATTCTGCAGTGAGGTTCCTGCAGTATGGATCAGGTCTAAATCTGACATATCCTGAGACAGTATCTTCAGTTAGCTCTGTCATTCCTTTGACAGTCGTAACACTTGAGGGGAAAAAAAAAAAAAAAGGCAGCGTGACAGAGAGCTACACATAACTAAATTTAAACATACATCTTTGAAATTAAATTAATAAATAGACATTTGTACTTTCTTTGTCCCAAGTTTTCCATATAGAAGCAAGATGTTGAGAGGAAAATGAACTCCAAGCACGCTCAAGATACTTATATAGGAAGTATTTAACAGATTGCAGCCTGTAGCTGTTTGGCAGGAATCCCTTGACTGCTGTCCTCCCTGTCCTCCGAAGTCTTATTGTCAAGATTAGGAGGCATTGGCAGAACTGCACTACATCAGCTATCTGCAGCATATTTATGTCTCATGACCAAAAAATTTATCTATTGAGGAAGCTCATTAACCAATAATAATAGGCATTTTTCAAAACAACACACAAAACAAAGTAGCATAGGGAAGGAAAGCAAAATGGAAACTTCAAAAATTGTCTTTTTCAAGTTTAGATAAAAATATCCAGGTGTGTTTTGGGCTGGGATGTTTTTCCTTCAACATTAGTGAATTTTTTTGGCAGCAGTAAACAGAATCTTCCTCTTTCATTGACAAACATCAAACCTCAAGTTTATAGCAGCTCTTGTTCCTATTTATTTATTTCAAGACTTTTGCAGTTGCCCCAACTCAGGTAGAAATTCGAATTACTTCCTATCGTTCAAGATAAGATTTAGAGTCACAATTACTACATGGTGTTTGTTAACATATACCTCCACATAATACTGTGAACAGATGCAGGCAATATTGCCTAGTACACACCATCATCTACAAATTTTGGGCAAGTTCCTCATATTAAATAACACATTCAGTTCAATTTAGCCCTTCTCTTGTTCATGAGCAAATTAAAGAGGTTTTATGTTCATTATTCAAAATGATTTGCTAAGTGCAGTCAAGGATAATTCTTTAGCAGTCCATGAGCAGTTGCTGTGGGTATTTAAATTCAAATAGTTTCAGATGGGTTATATATCACACGGTATGCTTTTATTACCTAATTGGGTTGCTCTCTATAGAGCATCCCAGTCTCTCTCACCTCTGTAACACTGAAACATGCATATTGGATTACAGCTGGAATCGGATTTCCCAAAGTAAATGGCTATATTTACAAATACCATACCTGCCTGTCATGAATACTCTGTAACATAGCTGCCAGAGCCACCATTTCCAAGAGGTCCCCAGGAGCAAGTTTTTCACTGCAGTATTTGTGATGAAAACAAGCAGCGATGTCAACGTCGGTCACATGAAGTGCATTTCTAAAGCACGTTCACTTTAGAAATTCATTGTTGCCCAGCCTGTTTGCCTTTAGGTGCTTCAGCTTACAAAGAAACTAATCGTTTAGTCAATAGGCACTCACCAACTGAACACTACAAATCTGTTGCACTTGAAATAATCACACAGCTCTCCTATAACCTTGCCCATAACTTCATATGCAAATGAGAGTAACTACAGATCGCAGATACTATACACATCAAGCCTTCAGGCAAGCTCCGTTCCAAATGCAAAGGAAAAGTTTCTGCACTGTCTCACAGATGGGCAGAGTTTCTGCCAGATGGCATCTGGCAAAGTGAAGGCATGGAAAGATTCCAGCATCAAAGGACTCGACAGAGCAGCCCAGGCAGCAGCTCTCTCCTGTCTACAACCCCTTCCCTTGGACATTAACTGAAAACCTTAAGGCAGCCAGCAACACCTCAAAGATCAAAGGTCTGAAGCTCTACTCAGTAGGACCTCGTCTACACTGGAGAAACGTGTTGGAGAACTTTGTGTTAGAAATACGTTGTAATAAGCACAGTGCTCATTCATTTTGCCCGAGTCAGGAAACTCTGAAGTATTCAGACAGCAAGTACCACCAAGCAGTGATTGGCCAGGGGAGGCTACCCGTATGGAGTACCTGTCCTGTGGCTTGGTGACTTCTTTTGAGGAAGAAAAAAAAAAAAAGTGATCTTCACTTCCCTCCCTGTTCCCCGTACCCCAGTACTCTCAGGGCTTCTAACCAAAGCCACTGCTGTCATCTACCCAGCTAATTCCCGACAGGCAGCAGCAGCACCAGCATTGGCAGAAGTGAGAGGAAAAAGATAGCAAGCTAGTTTGTCCCGCAGCCCAAAACAACTCTTAATACAACACAAACAACTCTTAGTCATGCAATCCTCCTCAAACTAACAGGATGCAAAGACACTTTTGAGTTAGCAGCAGATGAGCTTAAGTACAAGAAATAGCCCAGCTGTATCAGCATAAAGCTCTGTGAAGGCTAAAATTTACCTTGAAATTACCAAGGAGAGTAAACTAACCCATGCTGCCAAGGCTAGATCGTCTCCAGTATCCAGAATTGCACCCATATCTCTCTAAAGGCCTTCTCCTAGACTTCTCCCCATCTAAATGAAATGCCTCCTCTTTCAGCACCTCCACGGCACCTTGAGCCCAAGAAGGCTTATATAGGGAAGACCACAGCAGTCAGGTCTCCATGGGACCATGACACGACAAACGTAACAAGTGAAAACCTCAAACTCTCCTTTTCAGTCCAGCTAAATAGCTTCTCCTTCACTGAACAACTTGAATAACCAGGAAAGGGCTAGGGATTAGTTGTACCTAATTATTACGAACTTTCATCACAAAGGACAAACATGTATCCTTACAGGAGGCTTTCAGAAACCTCTCTCCTTTCTTTTTTTTTTCTCCCCCCCATTAAGTCCTGTGATTCCTTGACATTTTCCCCATGTTAACTAAGATCCCAGACATTACTCCTTTACTTTTGGTCTGCTCCTGAGGTATAAATAGCATAAACTGAGGGGATGTGCTCTACTTTAGGGTAGCACCCATTTGGTCCAAAATTTAGCCCAGTTGCCTCTATGTCTGTCTTACACACAGTGTGCTTGCTCAGAGCAAGGTGTGATCAAAGCGCTCTGTCTTCTGGTGATACTGGAGGGCCTCAGGAGACTGTAGATATTCCCACCAGCACAAATCAGATCAGCCCTCAAAATATGTTGGCTTGTGGCACTGACCAAACAGCCTCTTGGCTCTTCCTCCCATGCACTAAGCAGGCATCACAGAATATGGATTAAGCTTTCACCAGACAAACTTCAGGCCAGCGGAGTCAGAGGATGCTGTGCATCTGACTGTTTAGTCATCACAGCACCATACCAAACTGCACAAAAACATGTAACTAGTGGTATCCCCAGGATCAGTTTGGCTATGGGATACAATAGGATTTACAAACGCTTAACGTTCTCCAAGGAAGAGATCTAACTGCTTTAGATCCCAGAGGAGAAAGACTAATATCCCACACTGGGACTGTAAACGAAAGCTCAGAAACAACTATTAAATTATTATAAATGGTTTTAACAAACATCATTTGCAAGTTTAGCTTTTCAGCTTACTGACTTGTTTTGCAATATCTTAGACTAATTGCCCAAGAACCCACAGACATTATCAAATAGCTACATAAACATGAAGTTTGACTCTTCAGCCCCAAAAGGCTAAGAAAAGATTGGGTAGAAAACAAAGAAGCATAATACATTTTGTCTTTGAAAAATATTGTCCCTAACGCTCAAAGTAGCCAAAGACGAGTAACCTGAGATCAATAATTCTTTCTCTTCCAGCAGAAAAGGTTGACAGTTGGTAACATTTGTTCAATAGCCTTTAAAAACACAGTATAAAAAATTAATCACTTAGTATCAACTGAAGTGATATTTTAGTTGAACTATATCTCACACTTAAAAAAAAAGCTGAACAGAAGTTAATTTCCCTAGTGACAAAATCTTATTTGAACATGACAGATACCTAATAAAATTGTCCAGCCTCAGAATACAGATTTAGCACAGTTGTAAGACAATTAGATTGATAAATAGAATTTGTCAACACTAAGTGTTCTGCTAATAATTTTGCAAATGTGGAAAAACAATTGTCATATTTACTATCATCTGAACGTTGAATTCACAAACCACAGAAAGCTCTGAATTTTGTCTCAAGTTATTATATGCCTGGAAGTTCATATCAGAAGCATGTTTCCATACCCATATCATGTAACAAAATACCCGTTATAAACATCAAATGTTGAACAGCTGAAATAGCTTAAAACCAAGAGCCTGTATTTTACACAATGTATTCAGAAAACATTTTCAAATAAATGCTTAAAAAAAAAAAAACAGCATGAACAACTGAAGAAAAGAAATTCTTAGCAAAAAAGTCCAGCAGCCTAAAAATAGCTTCTAATATTTCTGCTACTTACCTTTGAAAGTATCTCCTCTTCACACATTCTGAGCACCACCTGCTTTCTCTCCCCAGTGCTCCACGTTCCCAAGTATCAGGCCAGCTGATTAGGAACATACCTATAATCAACTGTTTGTAACAAAACTGTCCGCCCTACTGGGCTAACATGATTAAGTTATGCTAGTTTCTGCAGATTGGCATGCAAGGAAGTGATGTGGCTAACATCACACCTACCCAGCTTCCTCTCCCAGACCACATTAGTTCGCCAGATACAAGGGAATCAACAGGAAAGTCAGCTTATCTCTATACAAGGTGTAAGCTCACATCTCAGCTCAGGATGCTTTAACCAATTTCCTACACAACTTAACTATATGCACTCATTCATTTATTGTTTTTGTTTTAAGATCCTGGTATAAGTATATTCCAAAAATGATGAGCATTAGCATATGAAATACTCTACTATTATAGGGTAAGTATTAGAGGATAGATAGGAGTTAGGATATTTAGGATATGAATCACTATTTCACTAGTATGTGTTTACTTCTTCCGATCACAGTCACCAAAATGTTTTGCTCCTTCTTACAGAAGGGACATGGCATTTCACCGTGCGTTATGGGGAAATGTGCCTGACTGAATGTAGCAGTGACTTTACAACAAAGTGGAGCAGTAATGCATTTTCTGCTTTTTGTCTCACAAATTGCAATGGAGAAAAGTTCTCCATTAACGCAAATCAAGTAAGAATGGTATCCCGTTGGGAGCTGATGTTGGAAAAATGGGCCTTTTCCAGACTGATAAATTGCTGACTGGGAATTAACAGGACCCTAAGTTGATTTAAAAGTAACTGCCAGTAAACCTGAAACACGTTAACGTTCTAGTCTATGACTACAGAGGAAAAGAGTAAGTGCTATATGAGAAAGGACTGTGCTGGTAAGAAAACAAGCCATACAATTGGAGATCAGGGGAAGCAGTTTCCTATTCATCACTAGCCATTACAAGTAGCTGATACAGCTCCAGACACATTTTCTACGTAAACTTGTGGTTTTGTCAGAACAGACATGCTTTGTAGCAATACATCAATTTTGATGATTTCTTTTCAACAGGAAAAAGAGAAGATATGCCAATTCAACTTTATGTGCCGACTTATTTTGAATTACCTTTCACATTATGTTAGTCTGTCCTAGTTAAAATGTAATAAAATATTTTATTACAGTGGCGGTGGCAAAAAAAATCCAAGGTTTTTATCCTAGGTTTTCACTTTGGAGTGACAGGTTCATGAGCCAGTTCAGAATAAACTGCACTTGGAACACTGGGACATCTTGAGGAACCAGCACTTTCTGAGCAAGTTACTTACCTGCACTCAGAGCTCAAGCACCAAAAAGAAAATGGGGGGGGGGGGGGGGGGAGTTGTGCGTAACAAATAGCATTATGCTCTTCATTTTTTTTGCTGTTATCATTAGAAACAGTAGAAGGGCATAACTGAAGTGGAAATACCAAAATAAGCGACAGTTTCTTCACTTCTCTGAGGATACGTCCGTAGGCACCAACGGAAAAGCTGAGTAGTGAATGACAACGCAATGAAAGCCAGCAACTGAAAGGGCAGTTATGCTCCATGACAACATAAGTTATTATTAAACTATTGCACTATTTAAAACACGCGTTTCAGAATATGTGTACATGTTTCAGAACCCTTTGGCTAAGCCTATTCCAAAGGAGAGGGCAACACTTCTCACACACTCCACCCACATCCCAGCTCCTCACCACAACAAGATCTTCAGACATCCTATCCTTATTTCAAAGCAAAACAAACCTGGCACAGAGAGCAGGAAGGAGCTGCAAAGCAATTGGACAGTTTTCCTAGTGCGGCTGAGCCTTTTTCAAGTCCTGAGCAGAGCCCTCCTCTCAACGTTGACCTACAGACCTGAATGAGGCAGGAGCAACAGGCTCCTAATTCTAATCGCTTTTCCCCAAGGAACTCCGTTTGTCCTGAAACAGTGACATGTCAAAGTGACACGTCAAAGTGTGTTACACAGAAATTCATTGCAATAGAACAAGTAGCACACACATACACACAAATCTAAAGAAGGAAAAAGACCTCCAAATGAAATCTATGAGCTTAATGTGTGAACAAGAACCACACAATTTCCCTAATGTGCCTTGGCCTCTGAGTTGTTACTGTGGCACCTGTCCATAGGGCTAAGATCCTTGCAAGAATTTGAGCAATATAATAAGCATCTAACAGGAATTAAGAAATGAGATGCTGAGATACCCAAAGAGTTGAGTGCTAGTAACCTCCTCCCTCTCACCCTGGCAGATGACTATTTCAATTGAAACCCACGGGGAACTGTCAAGAGATTGGTAGTGACAGAGGTAAGCATGCTAATTACATCATTTTGATGTACAGCTTTACAGGGAGCTAGGTCACCATTCTCCTAATCAACGCAAGATGAGCTTCAGCCCAAAATGCATCTTCCTGTTTTGCTGGTTTAATTTGGCTTACAGACTAAAGATTGCAGAAGAACAATAATTATTTTGAGGCCTCTGAGGTGGTGACAAAGGAGCTTGCAGGTCACCAAAATAAACCAGAAGCCTTTGGCTTTAGCAGTAATTAAAGAAAGAAATAAAATTAATTTACTCTTGCACAGGCCACCATATGATTGTGGATATATTAGGGCAGGTCTTATGTTTTAAGTAATAAAGCACTGTGATCATTATTTTGGTCTTCCTAATTACAGCCAGAGCCACTGGGTACAGGAATCAGGCGAAATGCTGAATGAACTTTGCTTAGGAGGCAGAGTACCCATTAGGGCTGACAACCTTGCAAGGCCCACAGCTTCTGCCTGGAGGTGAGGCTAGAGCAAAATGGGACAGAGCAGACTGGATAAGAAGCTACTCTTTGCCTGCCAGCTGTAGACTTGAAATTTTGGAAAGAGGGGCCTCTGATGAACACTGGAGAGACATCCACTGGTGTAGAACACCAAGGGTAGTAATTCAAAGGTTGTGCGCAGGCCACAGTACAAGGAGCCTGCACACTGACACACTGCAGAGCGCTCACTCACGAGGTGAGGAGCCAGACTCTGCCCCATGGCTAAACCTCAGCTGGAGCTGCTTGTGTCTCCCCAGCAGAGAGCTAGCAATCAAACCACTCTAGCAGCGTTATCAATTCTCACGCCATTCTCTCAGTTTGTATAATGCTCTCCTCATTTCTTTTGATGCGATATAGCTCCTCTGCAAGCTAATAGGAAACTTCACCTGCCATCTCTTCTTGGGGAATATTTAATCAGACTGAAGGGAAAGGCAGAGCACGCTACTGCTGATGCTCCGACAAGGTCTTATGAGCCAGCCAAGCCCAGAACAAGCAGTGCCTCTGTCTTGAGAGCAGCTGACACTTGTAACAGCTGAGCACCAGCTGGATGCTTTTAAAAATCCAGGACTGTGCACACAAATTGAATTACCATATGTAATTAACTCATTATCACAAGTAAATGATGCACAGGGTCAGACTTTACCATAATACGAATAATCAAAACTGTACTTTACTCTGGTTTATGTACTTCTTCCCACAGGCTGTCTGGGTGGGCCACAAAATCACACCACTGCAGTGTAAAATAAACTGATGAACTGCAAATATCTGAAGTTTCCTGTCTTTCCCCAGTAAATAGAATTGTGTTAGAGCCATCAGTTTCATGTTTCTGTTCACATATGCAAGTTCATCTCCACCTCCTCTCCCCTCCCCCCCCTTTTTTTTCTCTTTTAAAAAACTTCTCCAGATCAGCTATTATGTGAAGACTGTATTTGTAAAGCGGTTTGAAAATGGGCCTACTGAATTACCATGAGCTCCATTAGAAGCGTGCTTTACAGTTAGGCCACAGTTAGCAGAAATATTAGTTTCCAGTTCTTTCCCCTCCTTTGTGAGAAGCCTCGTCTCAAACGCTTTAGACTGAAAGGTGGTAACTGGGTTTGTTGATAGCTGGAAGGCAAGGATTGTGGAAGAGGCTTTAGTACTCAACAAGCAAAAAAAAGAAAATCAACGTCACCCTAAAACAGATGCAAAGCTGCAAACAGCAGCTGACGATTACAGCCAGGAATCTGTATTGTTTCTCCTCCCAAAGTGCGTTGTGCCTTTAATTCAAGTAAATAGAACTTTTCAGAAATATCCGATTATTCATTTTATTTCAAAGACCTTTGGGGAAAAAAAAAAGAAAAGTGGAAAAGAAGATGCCATATGAAAGAGAATATTAATCTTGCTTACTCCGTAAAAAAGCACTCAATCTCTGGACTACAGAAATCATTAACTGTACATTTTAAAAATTCAGCATTTTCCTCAATGAAAACACAAGAAAAGCTTTTACTAAAAACAAACAGAAACAAAATGGCTTGTATCAGGACCAAAGGTAATTGCTTTCTAACTTGCCTTCCCATAAAAGAAAAGCTTTTTTGGCATTGAAGTCCTCTATAGCCTAATACTACCAAAGTGCAAGCATGTCTGTATATTTCTAATCCGGAAAACCAACAGGAACCCCAAAAATGCATAACAGAGATACTTCTTTTTCTATTAATGCAACTGTGCCTGCAGAAGGCACAGGGTATATAAGCCAACGAAAACTGTGATGGGAAATTGATATGGCTCACCTCATAGATGGCAGTATGATAAAATTTAAAAATACATATGTATTTATATTATATTAATAAGAGCACTGCCTAAGTTCTTGCCATGCAGCAAGATTCACTCTGCTGTGTACGTCACAGACATAACACAAAACAAAAGCATCGGCTACAAAGAACTTACAATGTAAATGCAACAAAGTCGTCACTGGCTGATGAGAATAGATATGCTAATAATATTAGTCAACTTGATTAGACAATGCTTTCATAATGCCTCCTGGTTCTTTCAGTGGAAAAAGTACAGTTCATGTGTTACCCCTGCAAGGCTAACACTGGATTCACAAGATAGGTAACAGTATACTTGGGACCAAATATCATATTCCTTTCAATTCCACACAACATAAAATTCATTCAGTTAGGCAGGATTTGCTCTGATGTAACTGGGCAAAATCTGCTCCTAAACTGAAAACCTATGATGCAAATATCTTTGATTTCATTTGTATTCATTCAGGTAAGGAAAAAAGTAGAGCATAAAGCATTATTTTTTCTTAGTTCCATTCCTAACGCACCCATTTACAGGAAAATTGAGAACGTCACAAGTATACAGCTATAGAAGATTCTGTGAAATAGAATAGAATTAGATGAAACAAGGAAGCACTGCTAGCACTCAATCATTGCTCAGAGTTTAGGTATTTTCTCCAAGCTATTGAAATGATTTAATTTGCTGAATACAAATGGCAAGGCTTTTTATGATGTGCAAGAGTGGTAGTTTGTACAGAAATCTTAGAATTACCACAAATGTAACCGCCAGGCTCTGTTCTCAAAACCTTTTCACATTTTGGCAACATGCTGAGAGTTAAGGATGAAAGTGAATACTTATTTCTGGACACTTCTTGTTGAAGGCTGCTTAACTCTTCCCAGCTATAGTTTTAGGAGAGTGTTTCTGAACTGTTTAACAATGAGTACAGAAGAAGGAAAATCGACAGGTTTGCTTTGCAGCCTAAGGGACTCTATGGCTTTCAGGCATTCCCAGACCACTGAGGAACTACAGCTATGGATTTGAATAACTTACTAATTCATACTGTACGTACTAAAAAACAGGCATCCGAGATGCCCTATATACAAAAGATTATAAAATTAAAAGGTATTGTTAACAAAGAGACATGTAACCAGATGCTGACTGAAGTCCACTAAAATGGATTCAGCATCTTTTTAAGAGTCATTCATGACAAAGACTATACCCCTAACGGACTCTGCTTTAATCCCTGTTTGCAATGTGAAGTGAGTAATGTAGTCAAAGGGGTATAGCTCACAGTTTTATGCCATTAAACTTGGTAAGTCATTTCCCTTTTACTGTCTTTGTTCTAAATCTCAGTGTAAAGGCTGAAATGTGTTTTCTCTAAATGTGACTAAAGGAGATGAAAAAATAAAGTGTTTTTCAGGTATGGTACAATCCAATCTCTGCTGCTCCTAGGAGATCCATTATAACATAAATAAGGAGTAAAACATGATCCATTAATCATAATCCTTCATCAGATAACTTTGATCAGTCCTTCCCTTTGCGATCAAAGACCACAACAGCCTCCATCAAACTGAACTAGGGGATCGCACTCATTTCCTTAGGCTTTGCAATAGTTCTTTCCCGAGTCATTTGATACCAGTTTTCATTACTTGAAATCCTACCTGATTTGCTTGAACGCATAGCTCATGCGGTATATTTCAGACTCAAGTTAAAATGAATGCAATTCTTGGTTACAGACTCCCACAGTACAGATTTTGCTCTGTTACAGAATCCACAACGATACAAAAATGACCCAATGAGCTCCCTTTAAATGGAGAGGAACTACCTCCCTCAGGACAGAAGACAAAAGGGACATCCTGGAGTTCATCACATTCCAGCAACCTGTCCCGACAAAACAGTCTGTCTTGTAGAGCTACCTTTTCCTGTAGTCCACACTGTCTTTCACACAACTCGCTCAGAAACAGCATTCACGCTGGAACCATGTTTTTTGTCACGAAATCTTGACTTCTGAAGCTATCAAAATATTGCCCTGCCCAAGCCATTCCATGCCAGTTCAGGCTAAATCACTGACTGCAGCATCCAGGAAGCAGATTCTCTGGCTAGAGTTACTCTCCAGAGATTTCTCTGCTGCTACTGCTTAAGCCGCAACATTAGCGATATATATACAGCCTGTAGCTACTAGCAGACACTTACCAGGAACAAAAAAGGATTAGAAATATGGAAAGATAAAAACACCTGGTGCCACACCTATAGGTCACACTTCTACCCCTAAGCGTCCAGTCCTTTAGATTTAATATTTCCACCCTTCTATACCACTAGCATATATTGACCAGCATAAATATTGGGTATTTTGGATATAAATGCTATATGGAGATAGTGCCATTAGCTATAAAAATACAGGTAGTATGCCTTGGAAAATACTAAGCTTAAGGAGGAAAAAAAACGTGGTATCTTTCGGTAGCCAGAAAGGCTTCATAGTCTCTTTTTAGCTGTTTTATCTTATTTGAAAACATTGCCAGAAACAGTGAAGATTTCTAGAAGTTTTGTTTATGCTTGCCAGGGAAAGAACGACTCCTGCAGTTATGTTTGCACAATGTGCCAGGATCTATTTATTACTGTCTGGTCAGCTGGTTCTCTGCTCCTGGCTCATACCTGCAATTTCTATGGAGATTCTACGAAATAACTCAAACATTCATACAGCACAATTGGAAATGCTTTTCCTTTAATATCCAAACACCCTCTCCAAACTTAACTGTGTTAAGTTACTGCTTTCAATGATTTTATCTACCCGAAGACTTGGGCTTTAGCCATGATGGTATGGATAGAAGGAAGGGGAGTTTTGTGATCATGGAATATTAGGTTTCACTGAATCAGCTGATACAGCAGTAAAAGGCCTGACAATTTTTGGTCTGGCAAGATGTTTTGCAAGTTTGAAACATTACAAGAAGCAATATCGCATAGTGCAAAACCAAAGAGCTGTGTAAAAAAAAAAGTGAAAGTATGGACATTTCTACATCACAGACTTGAGTATACTGTAGAGATCACCAAGGGAGTCCTCACAATTTCCCACTGCATAGAACAGGGCTGCACAGACTTAATAGGATCAAGTCCAAATGCATGACAGCGGTGTTCGTATAGTGGGAAATACGAGCTTCACTGCAGAACCATGCAATTCATTCTATGCCAATAGCCCCAAAGTGACTTCCACGGAGACAATAAATATAGCTGTCTGTAGGACCCTGACTGGTGTCACTACGTGTCAGTGGCTCCATGTCATTTGAAAGACACTATTAAAATGAAGTTCCCCCCCTCCCCTTTAGGTCTGTAGAAAGCTGCTTACTCCCTTCTAAGCCCTTGTTCCAATCTGGTCTTTGCTGGTTTATACTGTGACACTCCTAAATTGTCACCACTATCAGCTAAGCTGATCATTCACATTCATCCTTGATGGTTCACTAATGCATCAGGAAGGGATGCCTTTGGAGAGCAATTTTACAAGCGCTAAGATGACTTCCATCTCCTGAAGTCCTACTGACGACACACATGGACCTTGTAAGACCTGAACAAACCTGGCTGTTGCACACAAAAAACTTGACTTGAATTCATCTGGCAGACATTTGTATTCATCCTTTAATTTCCATGGTCACAACTCCAAGGAATACAAATACAGAGCTGTGAATACAGTAGAACAGGTATTAGAAAGAGATAAGATATTCCTTTTGTAGTGTAGCAAAAGACACAAAGAAAACACACACCTCTATCACAAGGATAGGAAGTTATCATCTGCACATATTCTGTACATAAGAGTTTCATTCATCTGCACATATTCCGTACATAAGAGTTTCATTCAGATGAAGAAATTTGGGAAGTTAGAAATCATCCAGGACGAGCAAGAGCAGAACCATGAGTCTCCTCCTCTCTGAAAAGGATGTTGGGATCTGGTCAGTTTGAAAAACGTTTCTTTGTATAAACATCTGTGGGAGACTCAGCCACACAGTATATTACCATGATTTTAAATCTTTCCTGTTGCATTTCTGGTTCAAAGTAGCAATTATCCTCACACTCACTACACATTGAGACCTCTGGTAAGATGCTTTGGTCACCAGTTTCCTCTCACAGATCATACATGTTTCTCACATAACCCAGTAGGAAAATCATTACACTTGTATCCCTGTTCCAAGGTGTTTTTGATGTGCCCATACTACCTTGCTGGCAAACAGCTCTTTTTCCTAACACACAGAAATGCCCAATTATGTCTGTGATGGATGTAAGAAGGCATGAGCTATTTCATTTTCTGTATGGAAGCAGCTATGTTTCAGAGGCTATCACAGAAGAGGTTCTACTCAAAGTTCAATGTCTGCTGCTAAGCTCAGGCAGTACTGCTGAGGGATAATCATCATCTTACCCTCTAAAAAAGCTTTTTTTTAAAGAAAATTAACGACTATGATGATGCCCAAGTCTCCAAGGCTCTCATGTTTGCCGTAACTACTTCATAGGCCCAAGGTATTTTAGATATACAGATCTAGTCTTGTAATTATGCACCCTGAGCCATTTAGGCATCCCTCCAGAAATGCAGCATAAAACCTACATTCCCCTTAAATAAAATACAACTTGTTACCCAAGTAACTTAAATAATCTTACATGAACGTATCAGAGAAAGCCTTGAAAAAGTGGTATCTTTGGCTTTACATATATCCAGGCTGCTCAAGATGCTAGTTGGTGCTTTATGTGCTCTAATCTGGACTGCATAATTCTGTCAGCTTCATGGGGGAATGCCTGACAAAGTCAGGGTACCATGACCGTCTCCCTTCTTCTCTAGCGACAAAAGAAAGGTAATGGTAGATGGTTCTTCAGCACCCATCTATCTTCATTCATGGGAAGTATGAGGCACCTGTTTTCTCACCCTCCATGTATATCCTTGAATATTTGTCAAGGGACGCTATTAAATTCCCAACGTGAGGAACTTACCGAGTTTCTGGGAAAAATACAGCATTTCTCAAAATCTCTAGAGGATGCACGTGCATGTGGAGATGTTTGCCAGGACCATTTTGTCAAGGACTGCAAAGCACTGGGAAGACTCGAAGGCGGTGTAAGGACATGGACTGCAAGTGAGGGTAGGAGTTGATTAACCTTTAAGAACCATGTAAAGTTTGCTCATCTGAAAAAAGTTCAAGAGTGACTTCATTCATACTGGCTTCAGAATAACTATCCTCTTATAGCTCATACCTTTTATGACAAGAATACAAGCTTGTGCCTGAGGTCTCAATCCTGATTAAGAGGAGACCAACCAAAACAGCCATAACAAGCCCCATCCCATAAACCACAACCTGTCAACTCCCTCAAGCCTGAGGGTAAGGACCAGCAGCCAATGATACAGAGTACACAAATACCACCAGCATCCCGCCTAAATAGACCAAAAACAGCACCAAAGAGATAAACGACACCCCTAAGCTCAACAACCACCCGCAACCAACAACAGACCCAACTGAGGCCAGAAATTAGTTTCCAAGGGAAAAGAAAAAGCAAACACAAGCTTGTCCCACTTGGAGGAACTGGGAAGAGAACCAACATTTATACAAATTGTAAATAAGACAAATACAGGAAGGAACCAAACAAATAAATGTTGGAACTCTTATTAGAATATCTATTAAATTCAAATTCTGTAAGGAAGCTCTTGAAATAAAGTGAGCTGGGGAGAAAGTTTAATATAATCAAGTTTCAACATCTCTACAGAGAAGACAGTGATCATTCCCATCTGAGTTCCCACTCCTACCACAGAAGTCTGGAAATAAGGATTCTTGTATACTGACTAAAGGTGTTCCTAACAAAGGGGGTGCAGCTAAGCGTATCCTAGAAAACCTAGATAATCCAAGTGTTGTCTAAAGAAATGGAAAGAAAAGGAAGTGCATAAATACTGCCACAGGAGTGTCTGAAACAAAATGCTCTGGAGAGTATTTTCACTACCAAGCAAAAATAATTCAGAAGAATTGCAAGAAAGTGTTCCCTCTTCCACCTCACCATTTTACCATAGTCCACTCTCCCTCACTATAAATCCACGTTCTGCAAATAAACAAAAACAGTGGTAGTATGGGTAAGAGACCCATTCTGCCCTGCACCCTGTATAGTGCTGGAAAACCGTATTTCAGCTTGCAAATGTACATAACATGAGATGTGCAAGACATGACATCCCACATAATACGCATTGAAGAAGGGTGGAGAAAGAGATGGTGATGACAATGATAGAGTAGAAACCGCTTTTAATAACAAGCTCTTTCTCATAAACAATACTAGTTATGGGACAGGATCTAAAAAATGGTGAATCCAACAGATACTTCAGCCTACTGTCCCAGAATACAGAAATATATTTGCTGAGAGAGAATGAACAGTGTGTGAAGAAGAAAGTGAAGTAGCCTGAGAGAAAAATCAGTAGGATACCTTACAGATCCAGGGCACTAAGTTCTATTAACTTAGTCATAAGAGTCCAGTTTAGAGACAAGCTTTCTAAAAACTATCCTTTGTGTGCACTACTATAAAACCATAGAAATTCAGCAGTAGGGCCACTGACAGTGTATTTTGTCATTCATAGCCCAAGGAATCTTTATAATTAACATATAAATAATCTTACAAACAGTCTTTTTCCGGACTGGTATCTCTCAAGTTTGAACCCAAATGAACACTATATCTTCCTCAATATGTTGTCCCCAATAATGAATCCCAGACTCCAACCAACCAGCAGATGTTTAAAATGAAACAATTACTAGCTTCTCATACCTACAGACTTTGTTTTCTAAGCTCATACAAAAACATAAATGGGATCTGCCACTAAATGACAATTGCTGGGGGAAGAACCCCTATTCTTATCACAAGAAAGTGTAAATAAAATTCATGAAATATTTCACGAAGTATCATTTCCAACTTTGATTTTATCCTCAAGGTAGGGAAAAGTACTTCTAAGACCTCTCAGTATCTCAGCATCCACCATCATTGGTGCACGCTAAAGTGTTGTATATAATGCATTTTCCCCACACAAAATCCAACAAATACCCTTCAGATAGGAGTCAACAGTAAAAATCTGAGTCAATGCATTGCTGAACTAACTCAATATATCATTTATTGATTGCCATAAAATTAGATGAATATCCTTACAACAAAGCTGAAGTTGAGTTCATAGAATTTACTTTATATATAGGAGCAATAATCTACTGTGTTACTTCTTTTCTCTTTTCTTATATTATTTATCAAATCATTCCTGAGTCTGAGTGACATCTAGAATCAATAGCAAGAACATGTCAAAACAGCCTTAGGGGTGCATGATAAGGACCTACCCAGTCTTACAAACAGTTTTAATCAACACGGATAAATCGACATCAGTGTAATTCCTCAGGGCAGTAGGGGTTATAAATGAGGATTTCTAAATCAGAAGGAATCTCAAACTGAAGCAGAAATTTGGAATCACTTATCTTAATAGAAGCATATCTGCAATTTTTTTTTAAGGTATTATCTTCAGTTTCACACATCTCCGGGCACACTTCTTCTGAAGTTTGAGTTTTAGGGGAAGGAGCATTTTATGCAAATAACAAACCAGTCTGCTACAAATACTCATTAACAAGTCATAACAACAATTTCCCCACAGAAACTCAGCCAAGTAGTGCCTGGAATAGATAAATTTGCTATGTATTGCACTCTACAAGGCAAGTCACCAAGACCACAGGAAACCGGAGTCTAATATATGCTAATGACTGATATCCAGTCTAAACTGACAGAAAGCTTGAGAGCTTTTAGAGGCTTAAGCCTCTAAATCCTGGTTCAAATTAAGGCACCATGACTTTTAGATGATTTCTTCCTAGACTAGTTTTGAATTAAAGCAACTACATCGTTGCAACTATACTTCTGTAGCTACAGGGTTACAATTAGTTGGTCGGTTCATTCATCCTGTTTCATTGTGCAATGTGGGAAAATACTAAAAATGGAAGAGAAAATAGGTTGTTTTCAAAGTCTCACCCTGAAGAATACGGATTACCCCTAGTTTCACTGAATCAAAGGTCAAATCCCAATCAAGAATACCTTTCAACATTCACAATTTTAATCGTAAGGTTATAGCTTCACTTGCGTTTAAGCTACCACTATTGCCAAAAAGGTGGTCCCTACCTCTAGGCACTAAGTATTGTATTTGGTCACTCCCTCCCTTCTACTGGCTGGGGTGTTTCTGCAGGCATCTTCTGAGTAAGAGGGACTAGCAAACAGATCAGATCAAAAGGAATTTATTTTTTAGCAGAACTTTTTTTTCCCCCCAAATTAAAGTCAAGATGAATCAAAGTTTATTCCTATTACTGAGCAAGTGATGGAACAGGGGCAAGAACAAAAGCCATGGGGTAGGAGATGCAGCGTTCAGTCAGTTTAAGTAGCATCACTGTCAGCATCGATGTCAAACCATAATCCCTAAATAAGTCAACATCCATAGGTCCTAGCACTTAGCCTGGGATACCGTTCTTAATATTTTCCTAACTGCATGCTGTACTTCCACTAAATCCCAAGGATTGTCTTCCTCCAGATTTTTCCCCAGGTAAACAGCAACATCTTTAAGCAACCTCTTAAACCTAAGTCTGGTGTTTGCTGTTGTCACTCAATTAAGTCTACTTTTTTCTGCCCAATTAAATTATTATAAACTGCCCATTTGCTTAATTCTTGTATCTTTTGTAAACACAGCTTCCTACTTCAGTGGTTACTTTCTTCATTTTCAGCCTGGCAGGCTGCTATACAATAATCAACAAAAAAAGATTCCAAGGAAGAAAAGAATACCAACAAATCACTTGCTGCATGAAGCTGTCCTTGCACTGCGAATATCATTCTGTGACTCAGTCTATGCTTTTTTTTTCTTGAAAATCCACATGCTTTTTAGAAACCAAAAGCTGGGCCATTTTTAAAACTCGTTACTTTTCTGCTGGTGAGTCCTGTTGTTTGCTAGTCTTAAAACAAATCCCTGCATATGTAAAGCACTGGCTGGTTCATTATCAGTCAGCTATCAATATTAACACTTGGTTTCAAGCCTCTACTGGGATTATACAGCTCAGAGTATAGCGAGAAGAAGAGTTACGAGGTTTAAAGCACAGCCAGGACTACACAAGATCAGCAACTACAGCCCGTGAGCTGGCAGTGGAGAAATGCACAATGCAGGGTGGGAAGTGGGACTGGAAAGGAGCTTGCTCATGGATGCATGGTCTCTCAGAAGTGTCATCAACACTGCAGTGGGAGGTGGCAGGGACAGAGGAGCTGAGCACTGTTAAAACAGGTCAGGCAAAAGTTCTTTAAGCTTTTACTCATCAACACAAGATAAAGTTTGCATTGATAAGCACTGAGGCTTAACACAAGGCACTGTAAATGTGGCAATCCACTCCTGCTGCCATGAGCCACAGACTGGATGAATTGCTGTTCCCTTGTAGCACCAAACATGGCTGATACTGCGGCCTCCTACGTAGATCAGCACTGCACTCTTACAGTAGTGGCAGACAGACTGAAAACTAAAATAACTCTTAAAGAGATACACATAGCATCTTCATGTGCCATTGGACTTCAAAATCCACCCTATTTACTTTTCCTTAAAAAGCTGTTTGAAAGCTGCTGACACTTCTGGCTTCCTTTGAACAAACACATTCAATACATTGGAGCACTGACTTGGGCCTGTACCCTCATCTTGGGTTTTTAATTTCTTCATGTAACTTCAATAACTGCTATACATATTCTTTTTTTTTTTTTTTTTTTTTTTTTTTTTTTTAAAGATTTAGCCTGTACTGTTGCACAGCACATTCTGCCTGGATTTTTCTTATCTGCCTCGCAGCTTAGTTCCTGGATTAGTGTCCCTAGAGAAACCCAATGTTTCCTTACCTCCTATAACATGACAGAAGTTATTACACTGCATAGTTATGCATGCTCAAGCAGCCAATATTGGTATTCTGAACGAATAAAGATATGGTAACAGACAGCTGTTCAGCAGCTCGTCTGGAGAAAGATTGTCAGAAAGAAACAAGAAAAATTCCTGCAGTTGTCTCCTGCCTAATGTACAGGCAAAAACGTTAAAAGCAGCCCCCGGTAATAAAAGTTTTCCTTTAAGGTCATTTCACTGAGAAGATATATTCTCATAGATTAAAAGAGCAGCAAGTTTTCTTGCTCCCACTCCAGAACTCCCAGGCTGCTAACAATCTGAAAAAGGGAACAAATATATAAGCCTCACAAGTTTTTCCAATACATGCCATCTTCCAAATACAGCAACAAAAAGGCTATTTAAACAGCATACTTTAGCATTTAAATGATGAAGAAATTAGAACCTTCACTAGGCTGGTACACTTGACATATTTAAAACAAGATCCTTAAGATAACTTCTGTTAATTTGTATCAGACCCTAGCATCTTCAGCACAAGAGATCTGCTTTTCCATCAGGCTGAGTGCTTACTGTTCTAAGTGAAGAAAGCAGAAAATATGGGTGCAAAACAGCAGTGAAATCAGACTCCAAGGTACAAGGGGGACATGGCTCATTTCCCAAACAAGGAATTATCAGTAACACCTGACACTGTATAACAAGGCCTGCCTCAAAACTCACTGTACAGAACTGCTAGAAGATCCTTACAAACTCTACATATGCGGAAACCTCACTAAAGGTTACCTTACCGAAAAACCAAAAAACAAAAAGCAAACAAAAAACTGCACACCTCTTCCTTTGAGCTTACAGGAACAAGCTGTAAATTTAAAGCTATTGGCAGCAAATCTGTCAAAATTTTATAGAGAATAACTGAACATAAAAAAAGAATCAAGAATACAAACATACCTTGAATGAGACTCCCCATAATAGTTTATATGATTAGAACAGTTGCTGTCTACATGTTGCAATACTAAAAAAACCTCCTTTGAGGGATCATTTTAATATGCTGTCCATTTTTCCTCTTTTCATCAGTAGGATCACAGAAAGGTTAAAGACAGGGAGGGGAAAAAAAAATCTAGTTTATTGTCCCTGTCTCTACATCAGCATATTTACTAGTCCCTCATCATCATATTTGGAACCCGGAAATGTGGCAAGCAGACAGAAAATAACTCGCATGCTATATTTTTTTTTTAAGCAGAACAATTTAAATAATCATAAACTGACATTTTTTCCAGAGACTGCCAGGTTATTTGGGCTCAAGCCTATTAGAGCAGTATAAAGATGAGGCTACCTTGGAAAGTGTCCTCTCCTGTGTTCTATCAGGACAATTGCTCATATGTTATAGCTCTTTGGAAGAGCAATATTGAATGAGTAAAAAAGTAATCCAAATTTACAATCTATATAACATAATTCAGAGAAATTGAAACAATTTATTGGGACTCTTGTGGAACACACTGTAAGTGCTTAACCATGGATGCCTTCCGTATTAAGAAGTAGTCAGATTTTCTTAAACCAAGGTTAAGAGTGTTTTCTCTAATAACTTCCTGCTTCCTCAGGGCTATTGGTAAATATGATCTGCTTGAGGATGGGACACATGGTCTGTGTTTGTGAGGGGGGTGGAACTCAAGCCACCTGATGCAGTTCAAGAATGCTCAAGCAATATACTTAATATTTATCAGACATTTATTTTGTAATTGGAGTAACAATTATTATAATAGACCCCAAAAGAAAACAATGTTCTTTTTGTGGGGAGTAAAAGCACAGACTAAAACATTCTCCTTGGGTTTTGTTTGAAAATAATCGATCTTGAGTATTTGCATAAAAGCTGTACTGCAGTATACAAAAATCATTGCCAAGACTTTCCAAGCTGTAAATGCCAAAGAAAACCTGTGAAAACAGCGGTTTACTGCTGCTACTAAAAGCGTTTCCACAAACGTTGTAAGAATACTGCTATATACAGTTGTTTTAATTATAAAGATCTGTACACATAATGTAGTTATCTTAGAAATTCTCCCAATTGGTATGCAAGTCCAAACTGTTTATTTCTTCCATTTCAGCAAATATTAACCCACCGTACATCATGCTACGTGTGATCTGGGATAGCTGATGGACAGAGTTTGGCAACATTTGCAGGGCTCCAGCAGCACTCTCCTTAGTATTTTCTCTACTAATCATTTTCTTAGTTTTCCCTTTCGCTTAAGCTAGATCAATTGATCTAGTAGGTATAACAACATACCCATATAATGCCAGCTTGCCTTGATGCTGCAAGTGGTTTAGCATAGCTTCTTTCTGCAGAGTTTTAAATCAGTTTAACATCTTAGGTGATGCTAACAATTTCCCCATTATGGTCAACACTCGAGTGCTCCACAGTTCAAAACTTGCAAGCATTGGGCTCAAACAGAAACCAGAGAGATGTCACCTGACACAAGAATAGGTTATATAATATCACTTAAATTGAAACCCTATTTCGGTTAGCTTTAATTTCATTTTCTACACATTTAAGCAACTTTTAAATCCACCTCTTTCGTCTGTGCTTTAATAACTAATATTATAAAATGACTAATTTATCAATTTATTCAAAACTGACAAAAAGCTATACTCAAAGCGTTCTAGTGAATTATCCTTCAATAATTACTTTCAGCAATACTGGTTGGAACAAGCTCATTCTGTTGATCAATAAAAAATTGGCAACAACAAAAACAAGGCAGTGTCATAGGAAGAGTTTCACCTTTCAAAACCATAGGTCATTATCTCTTGGTACACCACGCAAGCAGGGTACACATCAAACCACTGCCAAAACAGAAATTAAGTTTTATCTTGCAGTTTCTCCTCTTCAGCTGCTGTAGCAAATGATGGAGTTCTCTGTTAACTAGTCTCCAGTGCTGAGGGTGGATCCTTAATAAGTGTTAATTGGCAACACTCCCTCACTTTATCTGTCTGTATTAATATAAAGAACAGAATTCTGCAGTAAAAAGATCCAGCATTTGTTTAAATTGAAAAGAAACAGATGATTAAACGACAGTTTTGGATGTGCTGTCAAATATCTCTGTAGATATTAGCAGACAGTAATTTACAGCTAGCATACACACATTTACACACTAGTCCTGAATTACAGACTTGAAATGCATCCATTTTACTCCAGAGACTTTTCCCACATTTAAGGTATCTGGCATTATATAGAAGGCAAACGCATCATAACCTTCATCAAAAGCAGTTTGCAAACTCATTATGCAAATGTATAGCAAAACCTGTTTTCAGAGTTTCAGAAAGATAATTATTCAACACATATTTAAGTAAAACAGCTAAACATGCTTCACTAAAAAAGTGGAATAGTCCTACGCTTGTCTTTGTGAAAGTTAGAAACTGCTGAGGAAGAAGGGCAGAAACACACACCAACTGAAAACTAAAAAGAAATATGTTTGAAGTACTGAAAATACTGAGATAAGGATTGGCTTGAAAGCAAACAGGAAGACAAACACAAACAATACAGTTTCAGTTCCTAAGGAGCTTGATAAATTCTGAATCATTTACTGTCCCAGAAAATAAAACATTCAGATGAGAAGTCACATAGCAGAGACTGAAATATCATGCACACAAAAACCCCCAACTGACAGTACATAAACTATTACTTCTCTTCATACTTGTGTTTGTCTGCCTATTTGCAGAGATTTTATCT
Organism: Struthio camelus; assembly: GCF_040807025.1. Lineage (NCBI taxonomy): Eukaryota > Metazoa > Chordata > Aves > Struthioniformes > Struthionidae > Struthio > Struthio camelus. Next base: position 26,738,335 of record NC_090945.1, read on the forward strand.
CATAAGATGGAACTTTTGACATACGCGGAATAAAAATAAAGCAGGCACAGCAAATTTAAGAGGAATAGTATTTGAGAGGAATACTATTTAATGGGTATTCTGATCAAAATGACTGACTTTCACAAACTTGTTGTATCACTTCTTATTCTAAAGAATTGATTTTTATCTTGCTTCAGATTGATTTTTAAGTGAATTCCATGAGAGCAAGTAAAAACCGCTGAGTTAAACCACAGGTTTTTTAAGTGTCACTAATGTTAATATTATAATTAGTCCTACAACATTCAAAATAAAGCACTAGCACAACACTATCAGAAACAGAAGAACATAAGAATTCATATTAGAAGGTATTTTAGAAGATTTTAAGGATTCCACACAAAAAAAAAATCTCCAGAGACAATTCTCAAGCAGGCTAAATCCTAAATTAAGTGCCTAGACCTAGTTCTACTTCCATATTCTACTCATGCAACTCATGTGTACTAAGTTTCATAATATATTTTCTGGTAACTTCACTCAGTGTCTCTACTTCCTCACTAAGCTGTCCCTGCCATCAGTTTTTTTTTTTTGCAGATAAATGCTTTCCCCAAAAAGTAAGCCTGGTTGCTGACACAGTCAATAAAAGGATCTTTCTCTTTTGGTTTTATTAGACTAGAAAAGCTGATTTCAGAATCCAAAGGTCCTGGCTCATGACTTAGCTACAGAAATTATACCTTGCTATACTCATCTAAACACTAGAACACCTGAACAAGGTACCATGATAAAAAAAATGTGGTGTGTCAGATGATCCATCTGTCTTCTCCTACAACAAAAAAGGCTACAGCAGTCTGTCAGTGATCCCTACAACGCATTTTAAATGTGAAGGTAAAATGTGTTCCACCATACAAGAACTTCCAGTGGTTTTCTGAAAAGCCAGCCTAGTGAATTCTTTCTTCCTCCTCATAGCTCCAGGAAAGACATAAGTAACCATGAAGCCCTTATGAATTAAATACAAAACCTTCTCTCATTTCTTACTTGAATTATCAGTCATTACTTTTCCCTCAATTTGTTATTGATCGCCCCCCCCTGCCCCACCAAGAGAAAACTGAGTTTTGCAATCCTCACTGCCATTAACATGGCCTTGATGCCAGGAATGACATTTTCTCTTACTGAGGGACACAAGATTCTTGCTGTTAAGCAGCTGCTGTTAGGTCCCCTATTTTCCTTTGTTCTTCCCTAACATCAGAAGAAGCAGGAACAACTCCGAAAGATGAAGACGGAACTTGCATCCTACACTACTGCAGCAAATTCAAGCTGAAAGTCATGGGTACTGGAGCTGATGCAGTTGCATGCTACATGACCATTTTAACTTCGTTCAGGCACGTGTTTTTGAAGCAAATCTTTTGATTACTCCATTCCTACTAACCACACTATTTCACACCTCAAAATGGTCTTAGTTTTATCTTCTAGATAAAACTAAACCCAAAGATGTGCTCCAATCACTAACGGACACGCTTTCAACAGGACTAGAATACAGCTAGTCCAAAGTAGCTCTACACTCCTGGAAACAGACAAAGCGAATGTCAGGTTCTCAGCACCAACACTGTGTGCACCCACAGATCTGCTTCTCTTGTATTACACTGTTTGCTAGTATAGATATAAGCAGTGCCTGCTGAATGGCAGTTTATTTCCTAAAAATAGTGACAGGCTATTATCTTACATTTCTTCGGCCTCCACAACATTACATATCACCTGACCTTTGCATAACTTACCCAACTGAAAATCACTCAATAGCATTTAGCTTATAAATTGCAGATAAATCCGGCACTTTTAGGCAGAATTGTGGTATAATACTCCTGTGAAAGGAATACTGAATAGTCATTTTAATCTTACAATTCTGTAATGTTGCATCCAAATACAGTAATTCACATGCATGGATATCTTACTACTGTTTTCTATGGCCTTGTTTAAGGTGTTCATGGAATTCAGAATGGATGGTGACAAATGAAGCACAGGTAGGACTACAAAGACATTTGAAACCTGGCAGTCAGCTTTATGGTGGAAAGTAATACAGGGTTTGTATTTCTACAGACAAGTAAGGCTGTGCAGAAGCTGCAATACAACAGGTTATCTGACACAGAAAAAGAAAAAGAAGCTTGTAGAGTAGCTACAGACACAGTGCTTTAAAATATTTCCCAGATTAGAAAAATAATGCCAAGGATTGAGGAAAACAGGCCGTGAAGCCTTGAAGAACTGTTGATATTAGAAAAAGAGGACTATGAAGAGTGTTTTTTGTTTTTTTCTTTAAAGTGCATAGCAAACAATGAGCTTCTTGGTCCAGTATCTAAGTGCTAAGTATTAGCTTTTGGAAACCTGTGATGAATCCTATCCCCCAAAGTGTAATCCTACTAACATGAAATGTTTTATTATTATGCACTGATCTACCTTTAACTTCTAATATTAAAATGCCAAAACAATTCATTTATCAAAATGACGTGGAAGATGACTGTAAGTAGAGCATATTTCACTGTAATCTTATCTTGTTTGGCCTTTTTTTAAAAAGGTACAGTATACCTTTTAAAAGGTACACAATAGAAGGTATCAGTGTTAGTAAAACCAAATAGTGAAAACAAATATTCTTTCAAAAAAACTATTGCCTTGTTATCCAAACATTTCATTTCATACCACAAGACTGACTTGATTAATAAAAACAAAACCCCTTCTCAATATATGCTAGTGCTTAGGATCCCCAGTCATTGCACAAAACTTGATTGCATTAAGGCACTTCAGCAATAAATCACTGAGAAACTGAAGAAAAGGACAGGTAAAGCCAGCATAACAAAGATTCTGAAGTTCTTTTTAAATCTCTAAATTCTTACTATTAATACTAGCCAAAGATGGCAGGACAGAGGATTTCTACTCATAACGACTGCTGAAGGAAGAGAAAGGCAACCCCGAGATTCGCTCATGAAGCTTTCAGCCAAGGTCCTCTGTTAACGGGGACGTGGGGGACTGCGGGATGTAATGGGAGGAAAGATCCAAACATTACACATCATGAGGCACAGATAGAACCTATCTATCATGGCTGGAGCCATCACTAGAAGGAATGTAGTTTCTTCAGGAGCATTGGCTCAGGACTTGTCACAGTATCAGAACACTGTTACTAGAATAACCTCAGAAAGAAAATGGGAGGAGCTCTCCAGAGTTTTTTCCTGCATGGAGAAGGGCTGGGGAGGCAACTGCTTTTCTATGGTAGCGTCACACAAATTTCTCTTCCAGGAGGTTGGATGGAAAGATTCACAAACAAAATATCCTATTCTAGCCTATGTTTAGAGGAATTCATGGTTAAAAGAAATTTTTTCCTCTCAGCTTAGCTAATGGAAACCCATCATTTTCAATCCAAAAGACCATCTTCTGACAACCTTTTTACAAACGTGTGTAGTTCCACCTCCTCCTGATAAAAGTAGGCAAAGGGTAGAGCAAAGGGGAGAATCCAGAGGTCATGCTGACTGCCTGATTCATAACCCACCTACCAGGAGAATTCAGGAGTGAAGTATCTACTTATTGCCTCCCACCCAAAGTAAACACACTTGGGGAAGGAATGTGCAATGCAAGGCACTTTGAATTGAGAAACGAGAAGGAAACTCACATCCCTTCTCCATTTATTTTATGGCTATAAAAGCTAGCTTTGCCTTTCACACATCCATACTTTTGTTTCCCTACTCAGTGTCACTCCTACAATAAGATCATCCATTGACTGTGGCAGAAGCTAAGCTCACATCTTGTTTGTTGTCAGCTTTGTATCTCATTCAGAGCACAACAAAAAATAACGTCTGAAAAGAGCTGCCCTCAGGATTACAGAAGATGAGCAATTAGTTGCAAAAAGAATTGTAATGAGGTCTCTAAGGAAGAATTCTTATGAGGATTTATGTTTAACAAGCAGGGGAAATAGTCAAACCACTAGAACTTTGAGGTTTATTTTCCCTTTGAAGCCATTCAAACAAAATAATTCTGCCTCTGACTGGAAGAGGCAAAACCTGCTATACAGTCAAGGTTTTGCATAAAGTTTCAGATTCATTTGTGAGTTAGAAAATAAACTCACTCACACAATTCTGAATAGCTATTCCCCATCAGAAACTGTTCCACTGGAACAGACAGCTATTAATAAAGGCACTCTCTTCAAAACTGCAAAACTATAAATTTGTTCATCCCACTGTTAAGCAGCAGGTGATGTGCAGGTATTTTGAGTCCGAGTCTGTCATAAAACACTTTCTATTGGGGCTTCCCCTCCCTCCTCTTCTAGAAATATCACCTCACAGAGCAAAGAGGACACTGAGGGAGCACAATAGCAAGAGGACCATCTCCCTCCCCTTCTGTCCTACGGCCTCCTTTTTCTCCCTTGCTCCAGGACAGCATTCATTAGAATAAAACGCAAAAATAGAACTACAAGGCCAACATTATTATTCTCTTTCATTAACCCAGGCCTTCATGCAGGAAGCTACCCGACAACGTGCTTGCTGCTCTCAGTATCTCTACAAGGAGTGGAGCACTCTCAACTCTGATTTCAGTGGAAATTGAAGATGAAACAGAAGTATTAAAATAAGTGTTTCTTTGGAATTTCATAACTGTCACAGTTGCAGACACGTATGAGCTTTGAAATTGCCTCAGTGTTCATTCATCTACAGTGGAAAACTGAACTGGTGACAGCCAAATCTCAGACCTGCCATAGCACTCACAGGACACTGAAGTTTAGGAGAACCACAAGTTCAGTCTAAGTAATTAGGGTAGGTTTAAGGTAGATATCTCCTGTATCTTCTGGGAAACATGTAGCACCACACTGGTATTCTTACATAGGTATTAACAAACCAGAGATTATGAGGACTGGCATTCGGCTTCTGCTCTCATCCAATCAACTGCCTTTAATGGCAATGTAATAAAACAGAGTAGCCTAGGTGAACATCCGATCTCCTTTGGGTCTGCACTCCACTTACATTTCTAAACAGTGAAAGTGTTTGACAGAAGCCCGTCCTATTCATCAGTGTACAATACCTGAGAGGCAGCACATTGTCAGCTTTCCACAACCTAAAAATTGCTTTGTTCCAAGAACTGTTTTCCTTCCCCGCCAAAGCAGTCCCTGGCGGGAAGTCCATCTGTCTCTGTTCTGTTGGAAATACGTCCACCTTCAGGGCCAGATGATCTGCTCTCATACCTTCCAATGGAGCATCCACTGTTACAAAATTACTTCAGTCTCATCAAAACAGATCACATTCAATTAACACATCTTAACAATCACACTTTTACAAAGACATCTTTACATGATCCTCAGATATAAAAAAAACAAGCTCTGTGCACCCACTTTTATAGGATTCTGCGAGTGTGCAATCTGGCCACAAAGCAGATGCATCTGTCAAGTTTACAAGATATCTGGAACATAATAAATAATAAATGTAGTGTAACTCCTTACTCAGAGCACACTAAAACTCCTGCAAACCTCTACTTAGTTGTAATAAAGCCAACATAACAATCTGCCCTTTCTCTTCTACATAAAATCAATTTTAATCAAAAGAAATCCATTGCTGGACTGTGTACCAATAATTATCTCATGGCCCCAAAGTAGCACTCTTTGTATGAGTCCTAATAAGAAACTGCCTTATAGCTTCCTCTCCATTCTCAAATGCACTGTGTTTAAGAACATCCACCTCAAACATTTGTGATAACATTCTTATCAGCCAAGCTAGCAGCACCAAACCATTGCTGCTGACCAGCAGCCATCTGGTCGTTTGCTTCTAGAATAATTGCTTTGAATTGCTTTCTCTTTATGAAACTGTCTTTTCCTGTTTTCAAAGGTTAAATTTCGTATCAGCCAGGCTTCAGATTATTTTCTAAAGACTATATTAAGCATTTTCTTCTTCCCTTTCTCGTAGGCATGATAACCTCAGTAATGAGGCTCATACTTCAAGTATTTAACTAAAATTGTATATTCTTTGAAACTGAAGAGTTACTATTCTTTATACTGTTTTAAGGTTTCATGGAACACACTTGATGCATGGGTTATCGTCTTTGTCAGCATTTTTTGTACACAGATTCTCTCAGTAACTTTTGGTTTTGTCCATTTCAAGATAAAGCAAAGACTGAATCTACCCATTCCAAAGTGAGTCAAGATTGGCAAGGACTGTCTTTAAGAATCAGAGTTGATCAAATATCTTCAAATATTTAAGTGTGCATGCAGATACAAGAGATTATTTAATGCTACATATCCCTACATATTTAATGCTAGTACTGGATCAAAGAAGAAAATTCTTCATGTAGCGACAGTTTGACTATTTAGACAAAAATTTAAATCTGTAAGAGTGCGAACTCAACTAATCTAATGCAAAAACATCCATTAATCCTGCTACTTATATCCATTCATATTACTAGATTATACAGGATGTTCTAATCTGCCATTGAAAATGTAGTATCCCTTCTCAGATCACATAATTTGCTCTCACAAATGAAATTAAACACAGGAAACATCAGTCTCCAAGTTGCAAAGAGATAAAAGGTTTTGGGTTTCAAAGCTAAAGTTTTCTGTTCTTTGTTTTAATCATTAAAAGCTTGAGGTAGTCCCCAAATAATGTTCATTCTATGCAGATGTGCTACTTGTTGCCGGTCACCCTCTACTCAACAAATTCCTCTGGGAATTCTGTCTTGTCTTATCGCTATCTTATACTCAAGGTGACCGACTCCTGTGTGGCGATACGCTACCAAAATAAATTTTCATTCCATCAGCTATCCAAATGGATGGTCAGGGCAGGCCTCTGATGAGAGAGGCACTAATAAAGCTGTCAATTTTAGTCTGCAGTTGCTACTGTTAATGTCTAGCAAGTGTACATATTCTATCTAGAGAACTCTTAAAAACTTAGTAGTTAAGAGGTGCAAAACTCCCCTGACAAAAAGCTAAAAGCTTTCTATGTGCAGAGCACAACAGCAAAAACAATGCAAAATTTAACAAATTGTTAGGTTCTAAACTAGACTGGATTATTAAGCACAGAAGAGTAATAATAAATTTATATTTCTCCATTTTTGAATCCAGAATAGGCTCAGTGAGTCTAATTATATGAAGTAGCATTACCAGGTGTAGCTGCACTTGCAACGACCAGTACATTTTCTGATGTGTTCCAATTTGGTTGTACAAGACTTGCCTTTGTACTGGTCATCATTTACACCATGAATAATTTTACAGAGTGAAGTCAGATTATAACTGATCTTTATATGAAAGCATTCTGCAAGTGTTCTGCTTCTTGCTTCTAGATCTGCCTTTTGTAAAACAAATTTTGCAATACTTGTATCTTATAAATGTCTCCATTAAACTAGAATGCCTGAAAATCAAAACGGGGTCTGCTGACCACCAGTTCTGGACTGCTTTATGGTTTGTGCCATGTATGAATCAGTTCTTTAAGGCATCTATTTTAGCTCTTTGAAAATTTCCATTTTATGCCAGCTTCCTTAAAATGCATCCTCAATAACATTTTATTTTCATCTGCTATTTCAAGAGCCAAACCACTCCACATTATACAGTGGTCTCATAGTAGGTTCATCTAGAGCTTTCACTTCTTGCAAACCTTTGGGGGTTGCTCAATGAAGCAGCAGGTATTAGACCATGTTGGATATTACAGTTTTCAATCCTCCATTTCAACTGGTTAAACTGCCACCTTTTTCTTATCACTGCTACTTGTCAGCACTTGTGCATTTTTGTAGTCCTTCCAGACAGACAGTCAAGTCTTCTACCAAGCTATCAAGAAGGTCAGTTTTCCCAAATAAGCTTTTTAACCCTTTTTTCTAGCTTAAGGCAGCTGTAAGTGCTGCAGCTTTAGCTTATTAATTCTCTATTCTACTGTGTTACTGAACAAAAAAAGCTGTTATTGCTGTTTACATCTTTGCTCTTCATATAGCATTAGGAATAGGGGCAAGCTATGCTGAGGAATGGATTCCAAGGAACTGAGTTTATTAACGACATTTAATATACAAGATATAGCTACATAATACTGCCCCTTGTGCAGTTGTGACAGCTTCCTCAATGGAAGACAGAGCCCTCTAAACGTCTGTAGCTGTTAAAAGGGATCTAATTTCAAGTCACTATGAGTTTATACTAAACCCACAAGTAAACTCTCCTCCAGGCACTAGAGGTGTTCTGTGCCTTAACGCCAATCAAACTGCTATGGTACCTACCATTCTGTTTAGCTATTTACACACTAATATCTGAGTAACACATTTGTCCACAGCAGGTTTGGGTTGACTTCTTTTCTTGGTCAGTTTCACTATACAGCTGATATTTACAGTTCACACTACATTTTTTGAGTACAGCTTTTAAAGCAGACATGGTGTGGACTTTAGGCTGGTGATATATTGGACATCTACGTGTGTAATTGATAAACCTGAGGGTTTAAAGTGCAAGTATAACTTTGTCCTTTACGTATAGCTTGGATTACATTCTGGTATTATTCACAGCACTTTGAGAAAAAGTAGTTCTATTGATTTAAATAATTTGGTTTTACACTGAATTGCACAGGAAGATAGTCTAATTATAATCTAGTCCCTTCTCTGCTGGCCAGAAAAACTAATAAAAAAAAGCATAACTAAGGGCAACCGTGGCCATCTATGAGCTTCATGTTCAATTGCCTACATAGGAAGGGGCCTCACATTTTAGTAGTCAGCAGTAATGACACAACACTCAGTTTACAAGCAGTAGCACTGTGCTGCTAGGTAGCATGATATAATATGACTCCAGTTAGAGAGAAGTACTGTTATAGCCATCTTACAAAGCTGATAAGCAATATGGGAAAGATGGATCACTGACAGAATCACAGGTAGGGCTAAGATTTCTGATTTCCTGCTCTATTTCCCAGGACAGGCCTTTCTGATGACTGCAGTTCAGTAGCTTTCAAGCCACGATCACATGGAAGAGGCAGTATTTAAAATAAGTTCATTTTCAACTTTGCATCAGCAAATTCAAGATACTTTAATATTTCTGTATTTTCAATAGGTACTAAAGTTCTTTTCCTGAAACTGTTTCAAATGTTTTCTGAATATAAGAGATGGCTTGCTTGTGTCACGTTTTCTGTACAGAACAGAAAATTTGGCATTCAAAAGCCTTCAAATACATGAACCTGCAGTTTTATGAACATACAGAGAGAAAGAATAGAAATGTTGTAGATTTTATATACTTTTAAGATTCAACTGCAGGCTCTACTCTGCCTACAAAGTAATCCAAAGCTTGTCATTTCTATTCCATTAATTGAATATTATAGATAAAAAAGGATTTTATCTGTAGCAGAAGGGTAGGACATTCACTTCATTGTTCTCCAAAAACTTATGTATTATGTTCTACAGGAACTAGCAGCTTCCAAAACAAACTATCACTTCAGTCTCTTCTCCCTGGAAGCCAGTTCTCTGTAGATACAGTTCCACGTTAGCATGAAAAGAGGTCAGGGAAAACTTTACTTTAAAATCTCATTGCCAAATAAGGACAGAAAAGCACACTGCCTTCTGGCTCATGTCCCCAGGAGAGTTTTTAGATTCACCTTAAGTGTGGTCAGCCAGTAATTGAGTTACTTGAATTCAGTTATTTTAATTATTCTGTATTCTGATTCACTCACTCATTCTGATAAGGTTTGAACTACTTTCTTTGAACACCTATATTTTTCTGAGTAAATTGCCTTTGAAAAATAGTCAGCGCATAGTTGTCTATGAATACATTGTTATACCTCTAGCCCATCATCTAAAATTTTATTATTTAAAATCTTAGCTTTCATCCTTATGATTCATCTGCTGTCAAGCTTGGTTATTACTACTCCAAAACATAATTTCTAGCTCTGAAAAATGAGTGACTAAAGGCTAAATTGTCAAATTAGCGTTCAAAGGCTATTCAAATAAGAATTCCGCAAGCAACGACTATAAAGCTGTTGCTATTACATTATCCAAACTCTGCAGCCTGCTACTTAGTTTCATGAGTTAAGGTTTTTCTAGATGTAACACTCTGCGCTGCTCAACCTTTTCCAGACGGACACTGTATTTGAAAAGTCACCTTTCAAACATACATTCCCAAACTGGGAGTTCTGCTCTACGTACATTGAGTTCCACTCAATAAAATGAAATCACCTTGGCAATAGGGAAGGGAGGTGGACCTAGGAAAAGCAGCAATTCAGAAGGGCTTCTAAAGAGAATGCAGTATATTATTATGCACAAAACCCACTGCTCCCTCCACCTAAGCTACAATAAGTGTTTCATAGCTATTAGTAGATCTAGCACCTTTTGTTCTCCACTGCTATGGAAGATGGTTTCAACTCTACTCCCCTCCCAAAGGGGAACACTAAGTCCAAAATCAGTTTCCAAAGCTCTGAGAACAAATGATGTAGGGAAGCCTCAAACTACCACTGAACTTAAAGAATAGATACAACTTGGACATTTATTTTCTTAATATTTTCAAAGGTCTCCACTCTTCCTTGTACAGAGATTCAAATACTGAGGAAAAGTCTGTGTAGCCCTTGGAAATAAAACACTTCACATACAGTAACTTTTTATTTACAATGTCATTCTAAAACGCTAAGAAGAGAGTAGAGCAGCAGGAGCCAAAGTAGAATTTTCCTACTACAATTTACCTTACATTAACAACAACAACGTTTCTTTTCTATATGGTGTTTCTACCTGCAGCAGACATGTTATGCTGTTGTTGCTGCTTTAATTTAAAATTTGCTCTATAATAAAATCACATCCACCAAAAAAACAATGTAGCAGAACAGATTGCATTAACTGGTGGGAATGAAATTGCTTTGCTGTTTTATAAAATGTGTTTTGATTACAGAAATTCCGCCTAATACTCCAGCTCTTGACTCCCTGAAGAAACCCTAAGGACAGCAGCAGCTTGCTTTTCCCTCTCACACAACTATTACACCAGTTTAACACCAGCTTGTGCAAAGCTGCTCCTAGCTGCAAGGTATGAAAGTGTGGAGGTGTACGCTACTGGTAGAGCTTCCATGGGTTTTGATCTATTTGCAAGATTCCAGAAGTATTTATGTTACCTGCTTATTTATTCCACTATGCTGAGTACCTGTTTCCAGAGCTTCTAAGGAAAGGGGATTGCTGTGGTCCTCTAATCTTGTTTATTGAATAGCAAAACCCATGGAGTTTCACACAGCAGTTACTGCAGAGGGTGAACTATCCTTCCCAATAACATAAGTGATTTTTAAATGTATACTCCATTTATAAGGTAATTTAAAGACTGTAGGTTTAGTCTTTAAAACTATGCATATTAAATGTCAGGCTGTAGAAAAGGAATGTGTTTAGTTAACAAAAATTCTCTTCTCTTACCCTTCAGTATGCTCATATGCAAAGATCTCCAACTCACCTGGAGGAGGAGGCCTGGTAGGTGAAAGGAACCCTGCAGGATGGGTCAGTTTTCAGTTGATTTGACTCAGAAAATCATCACACTGTGGTTCTTGAAATAAAAATCAGAGACATAATTAGGAAATAGAATTAAGCCATTACATGTAATGAAATATTTGGCACTGTGTGCATCTTACTAGCTTATGCACCCATTTGAAACTATTCCTGATATATGCTGATGTAAATCCTCAGAAGTATTTCTTCAGTAATTTCAACCCATTTCACCTGATACCATTCCAGTTACTAGTTTATGCAGTCACACATTTGACACGACCATTATCCTGCATGCCTGTCATTAAGATTTATACAATACCCTGACATACAAGACAACAAGTTCTTATAGAGGCAGTCTTTGTCATGTCCTGGCCATCTCCAAATAAAATCAAGTCATTCCATCTGCTAAAGATGGTTTCAGTACACTCTGACAATAAAGGTTTTAATTATTCTCAGAATGACTTCTGTTGAGTGTTTGGCTACAACATCTCAAAAACAAGTGATAAACAAAAAGTGTTCTATGCTGACTTATGCAATAAGTTATCAGGAATACTAGGAATTGCCTCAATATCTGTACAGAAGAGACAGCAAATCAAGCTCAAGTTTTCAAGTCATCAATTCACTAGTATTTCGGGGAGGGGGGGGAAGTTGTTGGTTTTACTAATAAGTGTATATATTATCCATATGCATTTTAAAGGCTGAATCTTCTGGACAATTTGTGTATGTGAACATTTTTTTGCTTCTTGGACAGCCAGATTCCCTAGCAAATGCTATTTTACCCACATTTTAGGCTTGACGGACAAAAACTACAGAAATATTTGGAAAAAAAAAGATAAGTCTTCCATTGCCAGATTATATTTCACCCCCCAAAAGCTAGAATAAGTTTCTGAATCCCTCAAACTAATATGAACGAGAACAGAGTTCTACTTAAAGCCAAAAGAGAAGAATCAGAGAGCATTTGTAATTAGTTTTATATTGTCAGCTACTAAGTTTGGTTTGAAATTCTGATATGCATTTTCTAATAGAACTTGCTAAGATACAGGCAAGACTGGTTCTGACCCTTGATCAAGCAGTATTTACAGGTGTAAAGCCAATAGGATAAAAGGTTGAAAATAAAAAAAGAACTCTCACCAATTTCTTAGGCAAAACTCCCTGCTGACTTTCATGGGAAGAGACTGCTCAGAAATTATGGCATTACCAGCACATACTATCAAGTACACTCTGCTTGCTCACTTAGCAGCAAAAAAAAAAAGTTACAGACCATAAACCCATCCATAATTAAGCTTTGTAGCGAAAGCTTATATGCAAGGTTGAAGTTGGTGCTGGTTCTGGTCTATAGCTAAGCCACTGTCACTTCCATCAGCCTAAGATCTGCTCCAGTACCACCTGATTAAAATGCCAAAATAAACAACGGTGCATAGTCACCTGTTGGGGGAGGGGGATTTGACATGACTCGACCTATCCTATTTTACCAACGCATTGCCATTGGTAATTACCAATAAGTAGTCCCTAGGACATAATGCTTTGTTTTAAGCAGGTGCTCAAATTTCTTTACTCATCAGGAGCTTTTTAGCTTCTGAGGATTGTAATAACTGGACTGGAAACCCTGGAACAATCATCATCTTCCATGTTCCAGTGCCTGCTATTCGTACACCTGGTAACAAACAAAAGGTCTATCCCTTCATAAGCATTTCAAACAAATACAGAGAAGTTTACTTCACACCTCACCGCTTGAGCTGACAAATTAAGAACTACTTACATTTGTGTATCTGTTATAAGCTCTCAAGAACAGAAGCCAAGAAGAGTGGAGCATTCTTAAGTCTCTCACAGCTAACACTTCAGCGCCAGCTCTTTTTTCATCACCAGGTAGAAACATGAAACGGTGGTCCTCATGACCTCATCTGGAGCACTGCAAGAAAACACTCCTCAGGTATTTTGTAGATCCTTTGTAACATGATCAATCCACTGTTTTCATATAAGTCGCCATGAATTAAACAGTCATACTGATGCTAAAAAAAATCAGACATGTTGATTTATAGCCTTAATGATACCTGTCATCATGAAGCTATTATTCATATTATTTACAGATTGCAGGCAGAACATGTTGCATCGATGACTCACATTTTGAGGATTTGTTCACAAAGATCACAGCTTGTTTAAATAAAAACTCAATTAAAAATCATGAAACATCAACCTATGCACCCTAAGATGCAATACCTCATTTAGCATTAGCCCTTTTGCCTTTTTTTTTCCCCCCTCTCTCTCTCCTTTCCCCAATCAAGCACTCACTGTTAGGTCTTAGGTTGGAGTAGACTGTTGTCCTTAATGCACAGTGGGAGAACATTATTTGACATATATGGCCAAGTTTTCATCCCTCCCTCAGCCCCACAGAAAAGCACCTTGACAGACATGTTCAATTTCTTAGACACACCGTCACTTAAGCTGCCTCTGTTTAGCAGCAATAGGAGAAAATGTGCAAAAGATGACGAGGGAAAGGAAATAGTTTATCCTCAAACATGAGAGGGAAAGGTGTCAAACATGAGAAGGAAAGGTATAGCCAGTTGAAGTGAATAATTAGCTAATCAAACACAGAAGCAGATTGTTAGCAGAGGTTAAGTAAGGGAAAAACCATATAAACCTCAGCTGCCACCACAAATCATGAAGCCCAATATTACACAGCAGCTGATTACCTTTTGACCTTCCTGGGCAGCTAGGCACAGCTTCCTTCCTTTCCTTCTTATCATCCAGTTCCTGTATGGGTGAAGTTCTGACATTTCTTTTTGAATGAGCACTGGCAACCCATAAACTACAGTAGTGGTTCAAGACTCAGATTTACCTTTCAATAATACAACACGAAATGAGCTAACTTAGTATCTGATAAACAGTCACCTGGAAAATACTTCTCCAGACTTCAGGAAGCCTTGGCTCGAACAAATAGTTTCTATATTATCTCAGAATTGTTTTTCCATAGTCATCCTAAAAGTAGAACCAAGGACACTAGTTTTACCAAGTTTATGTTCATTGTATGTTTCTCAACAGATATGAGAACACAAGGTGAATCCATCTGTACAGCACCCACCAGCCCAACTGAATTAAAATTCTTCTCTATGACAAAAAAAAGGAGACAAGCACAGCTGAGCAACACAGTCCTAAATAACTTCTTCCTCAAAAAAAAAAAAAAAAATCCTGCCCTTAAGCACAAGTAGTGTGTAGTTTAAGTTTCCAAAGTAAGGTTTGCACAGAACGTAAGTTGCAGTGGAGCCCCGTGTCAACTTTCTGCTCCAAAGCAACGTTCATGCTGATTTTGTATGTAAAAGTAACATTCTGTCTTTCCCATCAGAACAAAATGCAATATTCTCTACTATAATACCCTCTCTACTAAATAACGTGCCCTTAGCCCAAACATACTCAGTCTTCTTCTAAAAGACCACACCAAAATATATCAGATACTGGGGTTTTTTTCCATTTCACTAGAACATTACCTCCAGCAAGATATTTACTTACACTCAAGTAGAAGAAATATAAACATAGGCCAAGCTGCTACAACACATCATTGACTGAATCATTACTTCAATCGTCAGCTTAGTTCACAGGTCTCATAGCTTCTGGCTAAGACTTCCTCTTCACTACAACTCCTTGTCCACAATTTAATTCAGTCAATATTTATTGCTGCACTTCCACAAGGGAAATTACTGTAACACACAACTTCAACAAAATTTGATGCAAGTAAGTTTATTAACATGGACCGTGACCAGAGTTAGTAAATTGTCTTGGCAACCTTGCCCACAACATAACATTCTTCAGTGAAGAGCAGAAACATCCTTTAGCTTTAGTTACTAATTCATAGGGTTTAATTGCTACTTGTTTTCCTATTGGCCCATTAGTGAAGTATAAGCTTTAGATAGAAGGGAGAAAAAAAAAAGATATTACCTTTGCTCAAATGAAGTCACAGGACAAGCCTGTCAGCATCTTTGCAACACGTTATAGATTTAGAGTGCAGCAGCAACCCACTGCATTCGAGTCATTTCTCGCAATAACTTGGGAAGTCTAAGAAAAATAAATATGCTGCACCCAAAGAATGATCCGTTTGAATTTTCTCCCTGTACACAGGCTTTATACATTTTGAGGGGAGCGGATCTGTAGTGACAATATGTATGGATATATATTTATATATGCATATAAAAATAAGTTTTAGGTCTTAGTGATTAAAGGTTTACTGTGAAAAACTGCAGACAGAAATAAGCATCTGGTTCCTGCCTCTAGAATTCACAATGCTTAGGTGCTGATCCTACAATTATTTATGCACAGCCATAACTAAGAAAGTAAGTAGCCCACTGACTGAATTATGATTTCAATGAGTGTTTCTACAATCAAAGCCTAAAGATACGATGACAGACAACAAGTGAATACACCAGACAGGGCAAGAATACTTCTGAACCATGTCTAAACTGAAGTGTATGTTCAAAAAATCCTCTCTACAACACTTTCATGATTATTTTCCAAGATACTACAAAGTGTTTATGCTCCCGAGATTTGATTTCAAAGGATTCTGCTAGCACTTTTCCAAATGTATTCACTGGATTTTCTGACACAGTAGAAGCCAATTATCCAAAATATTGCTAATTGTGACTCTTGATTAATTACGCTACTGCTCATCAAGAGAAGTTCTGCTTAATTCATATTTCACTGAAACTTGCCTTCCTCCCAACACAAAGGGGAAAAGAAGCCCTGTTATATGAATGAGTATGAAGGGAGAACCAGAGCACCCCAAGCTATATCCAAGACAAGCTCCGCTTTTCAGGAGATGACACTTCAGACAGATTTGTCTGCTGACACTTGATTGATATCGATCAAGTATTTCTATAACCGTAACCTTTATGCTCCACAAACTGCTACTCCCATGTCAAAGCCTGCCAAGTCCCTATGTGAAGAAAGAGGCTTTCCAAAGGTAAACTTTTTGTATCACACTTTTTGGTATATGTCCTTTGAGCTACACATGCACACAGTAGCTTCTAACACTTGCCATGGGGAATTGCCTTACTTGACTAGTTCAGTGCCTGATGACGCTTCAGAGAAAAAGCAAGGAATTCTGTTATTGACAGCTATCAAGTAACCTCTACTTACGGAAAATTCATGCTTACTCCTGTCCTACAGGTTGTTTTATTACATCAGCAGAAGGGTTTGAACTTGAGCTAATTCATCTGTTCTTCCTCCAACCCTTCATCACCAGCCCCATACCCCTTGCCTTCTTCATTCTTCCAAAACATAGCTTATACAAGGCCCTAACTCAAGCTATCACTTTCAGGCACTTCCTTGCCCTCCCTCCTCCAAGTCAAGATCCTCCTCCTGTGCAAGCTGCTGTGCTATGATTTCACTCCAACTCATTCAAAATCCCTTTTTTTGCCCCAGTGAACACACAAGAGAATCAGCTGGAAAATAAGACTTTCAGATCTGCATCTTCAAAGGTAAAATACAAGCTCACTCAGCTTCTGTGGCAAAATGAAGCCATTTGTGTATACCAGTTATTTTATTTTGTCTCCATGTAACATTAAGGACTGTATAAAAAAGAGAAAGAGAAGATTTTTCCTACTGTTTCTGCTTTTCATGTAAATAATAGATCATTAATCTGCTACTACTATAGTGTTTCAAATTGCTTATTTTCAATTAAAAAATTATAAAAGAAAGGTTAGGAATCAGGGACGCAGCATTATCATACACCAAGACATCATCATAAAGGCACACTTTCGTACAGTAGTCTGGAATAATCAAATGTGAGAAGAAAAATATGTCAACTTTAATTCAACAAAAATTTTGTACAGTTTACAAAACTTAACCTTCATAAATTGTTTGCCTCTTCAGAACTGCAAAGTGCCAGGATAACAGGCACACCAGCTCTTCCCCTTGCTATGTTTTACAGCTCCCTATTTAGAAATGCTATCCTACACACTGCTGCAGAACTGCAGCAACAGGCAGCCACTGTAGTGACCACTTAAATCAGTGGAGAGGACCGTAGAATGTGCAGTCCCCCTGCAGGACTGTGAGGCACTTCTGAACTCCAAGGAACTCTGTCTCTTCTTAGGACTGCTCCCAGGTCACAATTTACAACTGGATAAATCCAACCTATGCATTATACACAGTCACAAAGCTTGCCTTCAGGCTGCGGTTGCTTTGGAAAGCCAGTACAGCACAATGTTTTATGCTTACTCGAACTTTGCTGGGGACTGACAGGCTTGCTTTCTTAAATGTCTCAGAAACAGCACAGAGCAGGTGCATTCTGTTTTGATATTTCAAGAGAGTCAAGGAGCAGACTCTGGCTGAGGCAGCATCATGTTGAGAAATCAATTCTGCTTTTACTTCAAAGCCTGATAAGTCTGATAATAAAATTATGCAATTTTCATATCCACCACAAAGCACAATCAGCTTTGAAAGTCAGAAGCAAAATTTTTGCATATTCTTTACTTTCTGTTCAAGTATAATACAATCTGAAGTTGACAGTGCTTACCTGACAGATTTAATACACGTTGAGAGGAGCAGAGAAAGATAAACCAGTGTATTGTTTTTTCAAAGCATGCTATGTACCTGCCTGCTCTAAACGATACCTGACATGTTACAGCTCTATGTGGCTGTGGAAAACAGGGCTCTGCCTTATCCCTACACATACTCCAGGGTACTCCACAGGAGACAACATGCAGTAAAAGATTACTAACTTTTCATGAGTCCAGACTGAAGTTTAGAAAGGTTTCAAAATAGCTCCATACAGATTCCACAGAGATACCACTTTCTAAAGCTAAGAAACTGCAGTGAAATAGTTTTCATAAATCCCTGGTAATCAAGCACTGCAGTGCTGGCAGAAAGTCAGGCAGGCTCCATGGGTGGAGAAGTCCTAATCACCTGAGCCAGTCTAACAGAGCTGCTGCTGCCCCCTATTCTTTGCTTTCAGTGGTGTATAAGAATACCTATAAGAACCAGGGGGAGGGACAATAGCAAAATGCTGTCACCCAACCTGGATTTTGGCAAGAGGTGCTCATAGCTCTGTTGTCACAAACTTAGTCCAAGGTTCTTCTTGAGACCCTTCCTCACAGGCCCTCTTATGTTTTTCAGCCAACCTATCATTATTTTAAAAACTCGTCATAGCTATAAGCTCCACTTGGAGTTGTCAATAAATTGAGAGCCCTATACTTAGGACCATCACTGGACATCAATTCAGTAACAACAGAGATGAGAAAGCAGCTAGTATCTAAACACAAAAAACTAACTCTATCTTGCAACACTTCCACATTTCCAAGTAACCCGACACCACTAACACAACTTAATAACATTTTTTTTTTTTTAACTTGTATAGAGTCCAAAACCACACAGCTACAGGAAAGTAGCAAGCAATTAAATAAACGTTTTTACTTAGTTGTATGTATGAATAGGAATAGCAAAAAGTACTAATAAACTACAAAGTTGGTTTCCTGGAAAGGAGAGAATCTACTCCATGGAGAAAAAAGATGTTAGGTTTACATGTGTTCTTCTAATAAATTGCATATTTAAATCTACAGATTTGATTCAACATCCTGACAGCTTTAAACAAGGTGATTTGGCAAACACAGACAACTTGAAAATAGACAGCAGATCAAAGTACATTAGCATTATTTGGCATTGTTGTACTACTCTGAGAAAGCTCATCTTGAATCTTCCTTCACTAACATCCCATTTTATTCTGTACCTGCAAACTAACAACAATCACTAGGTCTCTCCAGGAAATATCCTAGAAAACAAAGCATGCCTTTCATAGCTTTTTTTTTTTTTTTTTTTTTAAGTCTAAACCCAAACGAAATTGGATGATAGGCATGTTTCTAACCAAGATTTTACAGACCTGCCTAAGGTCCAGCCAAGAATAAATTCCAATTTGCCAGTGACTGGGAAACAGTTGAAAATTTTCTCTCCCCACCCAACCCTGCTTGCAATGCTCTGTGGCTAGTTTTCTTTATTTCTCCAGCCCTCCAGCTAAGAGGTTATTCTCAGCTAGATAAAATGCATACACATTGCATACGTTTTAAGAGCAGTAAGGGGGCCCCTTTCCCACCCTACAGAAAAAGGTGAATACGTAACCGATAATGAGTGCATCTTTTTTCCCTGGAGCATATCCCTCTCAGCATAAAAACAATGATCAAATACTGAGCAGGATTCCTGATAACATAGGATTAAGGGACTTCAATACCTGGTTCTTAGTCTGCCTGTACAAATAATCACATTTCTACTTCATCTGTCCTTTTGATGAGTATCCATTTTCTGCAAAGAGGCCAATTTATTTACAAAGGGGAAGGAAAGAGAGAGTAAAACCTACGAGTCAAACAAAAGACAGTCAAGTCACTGGAGAAAGTTAGGTCCAGTGCTATTTATGACCACTAATGAAATGCTCAAATACTATCTTCATAGCAATACACTATTCCTTCACAGCAGTATGCTACTTCAGTGGCATTATCGTTATGGTTAAGTTTAAGTGATTAAGGGAATGTCTTAACTGATTTCTCATAGGCTGACAGAAGCATATTCTATCTGCTTTCAAGGCAGCTCCGATTACATTCGGCCAATTGTAATATATGTAGCTGCACTGGTGCAGCTTTTAGCCAAAAGCAGCCGACTCCTGAGCAAGGGTTACTGGTTCAAGCTCAGGGCCACGCCTGCTGAAGCACATGGTTTTGCACAGCTCAAAGTATGCGCCGAGTGAGACTGCATCTCAAGGCACAAAATGCCACAGACCTTAACTCGATCCTTCATACATCTCGATCCCCAGCCAAAACTATGCATAAACTATACAGACCTTAGAGATGTAAAGCCTTAAAAGACAAATAATCCACCTGTCACTCCCAAGACAGAGTTTCTAAGTCCAGACACATTATGTGCTTAGTCTTCTTGCCTGGTATTCAAAAGCACTAAGCACTCCTGTGCCTTCAAAATAAGCTTTTTACAACAGCTACTAGTGAGAACTCTTCAGTACTCTTCTGCACTATTAGGAATCAAGTTAGATGATTCTGCACTGCCCCATAAGGAACACTAGAAGTGCATCTCTTTCAAATACAGAGAGCAGCCAGAAGGAAGAGAGGGAAGTTTATGAACAAAATAATCTGTTTAACTACAGAGTCACCATGACCTACCACCACTAGAAGCCTGTTCACATAGCCTGGGGTAAATTTGAGCAGTGGAAAAATTTATTGCTATGACAGTTTCCCTAAACTAAGAAGGAAACAGAACTGACATATAAAGTAAGATTTCAAGGTAACAATTAAAAAAAAAAAGATTTAAATTATCCAAAACCTCCAAATCGACACAGCAGGTAAAAGAATGAGGAACCTGAAAGTTTGCATTAGCTAATCTTAGGAGAATTCCATCTAAGGCCTACCAGCATTCTAATAAATCTATTGATGAGGGATGTCATGATCCATTATACCAAAAGAGCAGATTTAAGAGACGAACACAGAGCTAAAGAGTCACGTTAGATATAATTTAAATTACTGGGGGGAGGAGAAATCACAGCAGACACCTAACCCTGCTAGTGCCAACTTTCCAGTGTTATTTTCAGGTTCCCCCACCACCATGTGTTATTGCTCTGTACATGCAGAGAACTGAGCAAAAAGCTCACAATGTACCTTATAATAAGCTTTAATCAGGTTCCAATAACTGGACGTTTTCCAGTAAAGTCCTCCATGAAGACTCTCAGAGCAGATACTCTCAAAATCCTTTTGAAATACACTGACTGAACTGGGTTTCCTGCAAAATAAAAATGTCTTTATGTTAAAACGGGGTATCTTTTTATTTAAGAGCTTGTTATAGAAGGAGCAGTTGAGTTCAATGTCCCTTTTCACCTAAAGGCGCTTCAAACCCACAACTATCAGCTTCCTAGAACATACTCGTCTCTGCTTTCACTGGGGAAAGTATCTGAGTTACAACACAAGAACATCTTCCTGTCTTAAGATTTCTCCTGAATATATTCAGAATACTGTCAAAAGAGAGGACTGTGGTAATTACAGAAATATTGCACTTATTTCTTTATAGTAAGTATAATGTAAAACAAGTATAATGAGTATTTACCATTTTAATTTGCACCACTGGAGTTTTGGGAATGAACCTCTATTTGTTAGCTATTAAGTTTGAACACATTATAATTTCCCATTAAAGGGGTCACCTTACTTTAGTATAAGTCATTGAACTAGCTAAAGATATAGCACCAAAACAGTAAAGCATCATTAGACTCAACTACTTGTATACAGTGTACATTTTACATAAACTTTTTTCAAAACAACTGAAAGTTATTATACCTATAGATGATTTTCCCACATCTCAGAATCTGTGACACTAATTATGCAGTCCAGAGACTACTTGAATTCTAACAGGTAATTCTGAATTTGCTGAAAGTTATGAGGGCTGTTTTATTACAATGCCCAGGTCAAAGCACCTTAGCAGATTAACTATAATATTTGGGGGTTTAGAATGCTGGGGAATGGTGTAGGAGAAGGGTCATTTGTTTGGTTTTACCTTCCTCCTCCCTCATCACTTTTTGAGACCCTGCCATACTAAAAGCAAATTTCATGAGCTCAGACCATTCCTCCAGAGACTATATAAGCACACATGATCTTTCTTCTTATTCAACCTGCATTTTTCAGAGATGTCAAAGCTGGGGTGTAACTCTAGAAAGAACAGAGTTGATTTCTATGGAAATACTGGCTAGATGTGCCAGTTTTAAACCCTGCATGTTAACAAGCTGTTAACCACACGCAGCAGTTCTCATCTTCCCAATCATTTGCCAACATTATTCACGAGAGACAGAAAACCAGACTGGGGAAAGTGTGGAAAAAAACAACAATGCGTATAAAATCAGATTTAAAAAAAACGGTAAGAGGGTACATTCTTCTCCTAGACTGGTTGCCAGTTGTCTTGTATTCTACACTAATTTAAGACTCCATCTGTTGCTTGCTATGCCAGAGTTGAGTATAACAGAGTCACGTTAAACTCATTGCACAAATTCATAGCCAAAGATAGGCCTGACATTTTACAAGCAAAATAAAAGGTAAGGCTCTTCAAATACGCAGGCTCCAAGGACACTTACACTTTATCCTACACCTCAAACATGCATGCAAAATACAGAAAAACTCCGGGGAAGTATTTTAATCCTACTCAATTCATAGGAGCTTCAAGGTTAGAATACAGATTTAACTTTGCCTTGCATTAACTGCAACTGTGACAGGAATTCTCATTCACTAATGAAATGAAACAAAACAAAAGCCCATTGTTCAGAGACACCTCTGCACTGTCCTTCAAATTCCCCAAGAATAAACCAGGGAAAACCTTAGACAAACTCTCTTCAGTATCTGAAACAAATGGAAATTCAGGGTACACCCCTAGCAACACATGCAGATTAACTTTGCAATGGAAACACATCCTGCATTCCAGCACTCGCAAGATGAAGAACTGCTCTCTATGATATGGAGTACATAGATATCTTACTCTTTCTTTGGCATCAAATATAAACAGTCTTCTTTTTTTAAGACACCAGTTTCATACTGATGTCACTCCAGCGGCTCAGCTATATTCAGTAGAATTATTCTAGATTAACGTCAGGATAGCTGAGGGCAGAACTGGATTTTAATTCTACAGGATCATCACGTGGCTGACAAAGCTACTCCCAGCTCTGTTCCCCAGGCATATGAGTAATACTGAGTTCTGAAATTACTTCAGTTCCCTTCCACTGCCTCCCCTCTCCTACCCCAAAATTTATATACATGCTGGACCGCATCAACCTATACTTGGCACAACTCAAGAAAAGAATAAGAACTTTAGGTCAACCTCTCTGTTCCTTCAGTACAGATGGCAAGCTTCTATTCCCAGTCAAGGCAAGATGAGTTTTATCACTGGCACCAGCACAGCCAGGATTCAATGTCCAGTTTTGTAAGTCTTGGTGAAAGGCACTTTGACCTAAATAAAGAACGAACACTTTACAATTACTTGGTTGGCTTTATGAATTCATTTAGGGGCTCTACTCTTCTCACAGTTTTAACCTTACCTCAACTCACTAGTTTTCTCAGGATCTCTTCCAAAATCAGGAGGGCAAACAAGTTTGTTTTAGGATGACAATGTGAAAAACGTGCCTCACATACTGACCCTTCAACCTCAACAAAATTTCTTTCCTTGCCCCTTTTCTCCTAGCCTCAGCTCCTGTACAGAATCAGGGCTCTTATGCTGAAAGACTAGAACAGACTTCTGCAAAGGAAGTTTAAATAATCAGATCATTCTAACCCAAAACTCAAACAAACCAACTGTAAACGTTACAGAACGGACGTTATCTAACCAAAGAACAGCTGTGTGCCAAAGAAACAGAGATTAAGATTGATTCATCAAATAAATTTTTGTTTCACGATGAAATAAATACTGGCTGTTTCCCTGAAGTGGAACTCCCAAATGACCACCTACACCTCAGATTTTTATAGAAGGAAAGGTTGGGTTTTTTTCTCCAAATACTGTTCCCAAAAAGGGCAGTGCTTATCTCTCATTTAATGCTGAACTGTTTCTTTTATGTACTTGGAAAGGACTCAGTATTTGTACAGATAAACCTCTGGATCCTTAATATTGGATTAAGAGATTACGTGCAGCGGGATTTGCAGTCACTCATTTTCTCTTTCCTATTCCTCCATTACTTACTGAGTTGAAGCATGCTGCAGGGAAGCTCAATTTCCATCTCTACTCGGGGGGGGTGATTAAATTTAGCAGATGCTGAGAACAAGAAATTCAGTGCGAGGAACACAGCAAGACTTGACTGCCAGCACTATGACAAAGGATTAGCTTCAGAAGCAGGGTTGGGCAACCAAAAGAAAGCATTAACACCTATAAAGAAATCTTAGGCAGAGAAAAAGAAAAACAGGAAGGAAAGAAGTTAGGAAGGAAACAGAAATTTCATCTCCTTTTCTAAAGGGCAAAACCAAGTCACTCAGCACAGAAAGTTATTGCATTAAACTCAACTATATATTTCAAAAGCAAAGAGCATTCTGATGACACAATTTTAGATTCATTAAAATAAGCCATAATTTTGAAAGCAATTGGAACATAATTTGCATTTTATAGGTAGCATGCATCTTCTGCTACAGGACTGAAATGAAACCCTAAATTTAAGTTTCTCTGACATTTCGAACCCATCCAGATTTTGCAGCATTTACTTATCTCTAATAAAACAGCAAACGGTGATGCTGTTGGAAAGAGCTACCAGTTCATTCTTTTGGCCAAAAAGGGTAACTTCCTACAAACTGAAACTTTCCTACAAACTGAAACAGTCATCTCTTTGCTCAAGAACACCACTAAACATGAATTGCTGCATGTAAAGGATATAAAATCTACTGATACAGTAGACTCACCACTTTATTTGGAGTTGTACACAAGTCCAATTCTTTTTTCTGTAATATAATTAGGTTTTACTGGCAGTACTGCCTTTTCAGGACTGGGAAAAAATGTGCTAATTCAGCTCAATCACACTCCACAGTTTCCTACTCATTGCATTCAGAAAGCATATGGTGCCATCTAAAAGGCAATAGCATCATTCCTTTTCTTAGAATGAGGGATGAATACGTGGTTTCCAGGACTAATAGAGACAGAAGACATACAAAGGAAGGGATTTTTTTAAACTCTACTTTTTCTCCCCCCAAGGGGGAACTAATTCAGGAAGGGTGGAAAAGATAAGGACTTTTATCTTATTATAAAAGATAAGAAGCAGGTCCTCTACAAGTGAGGCTTGCTAACTGAAGTAAACCTGGGGAACAGAACAGACCAGAAATTTCAAAATCCTCATTAAAAAAAAAAATAAAAAAATAACTGCTTCCATTTTGTAGTCAGGATTAAAAATAAAAGTGAATGCTCTAAGTTGAATTACTCATAACACCTATGTCAGACCCAAGTATATCAGTACAAAAAAAGCTGTTCATAATGTAAATTGCACAGGATCATTTATTTAAAATCATCTCAGTTTGATTAATTACCACCTACAATACACGCGCAGCTTAACGTCTACTTTGAAGAACGATTTCATACACACAATTGATTTGCCATTAGCTATGAGCACCTGGAAACCTTGGATCTGACGCACAGAAGCTTTGACTTTAGCAAGATCAGTTGGATAAAACTCCATATTCCCAAGTATGCTATCCACTCCTTTCAGGAGTTTTGAATGCAGAAGGCTACTACATACATATCACTGACATCCCACATGCCTTGAAAACTTAACAGCCAAGAATCTGCCTATTTCCTGTGCCAAATGCTTTTTATCAAGTTTGGGTTTGTTCTGCTGAAAGACTATAACCAAAATAATAAAATGACCAGCCTTTTACATAATAATCCAAGAGCCACAGTGATTCATGGCTTGTAGCAGGAAACTATTTCTCACTTGATACTGAGGAAACTAGCAAGCTGCAGGCAACAGGCCGAAGTGCACTGCTAGAGGAAATTAGTGCAGTTCTTGCCTAATATTTAGAGAAGCTTTTCTACAGACATGAAATCACTGTCAGTATTAGTTTTTTCTAGTAAAATTGTGCTATTACTTGGCCCACCAGCCTGAAGGAGTATCTGTGAATCACGTAAAGCCTTTTTATTTAACCAAATTCACACAAGTATTAAAAAAGATAACCAAAAGTAATTAGCAGGGTCTAGCTGGACAGAGTCCAGTCACCCCTTCCAGATGCTCATTGTATTCCTATGCCGGTATTAGCAAAGATTTGAGTCCTCGGAGTATCGTCGAACTTTTAATCAATATCCACACAGTTGTTTATAAAACCTGCATATACTTTTATCTCCTTAAATAGCATTGCCGAATCTGGGTTTCAATATATCCAAGCAGCTTTGCATTAGTATAACTGTGCAGGTTGATTGTTCAACTGCTTATCAAAATAGCTCCACTGATCCAAAATAGTTGCCAATGCTGGAACTTGACGATTCAGTTTTATCATCTCTTGGATAACTGTCATGAAAGGGAAATCGATGACATTTTGACTATGACAACTGTGGGGCACCGAACTGTACTATAAAGACTCCATAAATTGCTGATGAAATCGTTATTGATTAAACACACACAAAGATTCAGAAAACAGGCAGTGTCTAGACATATCTCCTGCAAGATCTTCCACTATTGCCTGACACTAGTACCCGATCATTGATTTTGAGTACATACTCTGAACTGTTTACTTCAATAGGTATGATTTCCCTTAATTTTTCCAGATAGTTTCTCATGAATTTTTCTGTATAGTAGAGAAGTGAAACAAACTAGTGGGAAATGATTTATGTAACAAATTCCAGCATTATTACTTAGTATTAAAGCATGAAAAAGTTCGTATCAATGCAATGATGAAGCAAGAAAAAAATGAAAAGAAAATGGCAACATGTCAGTAAAAGTTAGACAAGTAATTGAAAAACCGTTAAATTTTCCACTAGCTCTCTCAGTGAAATCACGCTCCTTAAAAGACACACAGAGGTGGAGAATGTATTTAGGAAACAGGAAAAAATTTAAGTATAGACCAGAAACAATATTAGAAGTGAAACAATGCTGTTAGCAATTGGCTTTATTTCTTTCCTCTTCTGCTCAGAGAAGTGCAGCAAACTAACACATTACAGAAGAGCTATCATCATTTACACATTGAGGGAAAGAATCTTCATTAACAGATGGTAAAATATCTGGATGCAGAATCTAGACACCCCACAAGAGGGGGAAGCTGGCTCTGTTCCTATGTTCACTTTCTAGTACCATTGCCCATTTTCCTTTTGCTTCTGACTGGCCTTATAGTGAGGGTTATTAGGGAAGACCACTGTTTTATAGAACTCCCTCAATAGGGGGTTACTGTTTTTACCATCACAAATTTAATCAATAAGTTGATGTCTCATTCCATCACAGCCACTATCATCACCTTAAGGTGATGAATCCAGAATAAATTTGAAATAACATTAACACGAGGAAAAGCAGGGATATTCCTGGAAGCTGAGATAGTCAATGAGTTTTCTGAAGGTTAAATGATTTAAAGATTCCATACTTTGAGTTTTAAAAGGGAAAAAAGGGTCTTTTACAGCTAGAAAGCAAAGATTTGATTTTTTCCACTTATAAAAATAGAGTCAGGGAAACGCTTCATTCAGGACACTGCTGGGGTATTGACATTACATCCTCAACAGAACAACTGAAGAACCAGAATATGACAACCAAGAGTCAGTTCCTTTGCTTTGAAAGTCCAGTATGAGGGTGGTTTTTTTTCTCCAAACCATGCAAGTCATATTACTTCTTCCTGACTTGAGCCCTTGCTAGAATTGTAACCATTGGAGCCAGTACAACAGCATTCAATGCTATACTAACTTTTGTAATCTTTGATCAGTTCAGAGTTATCATGCTTTTTTTGAAAAAAAAAAAAAAACACTCAACACTAACTTCAGAAGTTTAGCACATCAACAAAGATGGGTAGCGATCTAGTCTTCATGTAAGGCTACAGCAGCTCAGCAGCTAGATTTGAAGACAACTGAAACATGCTGACCGTCTAACCTATGAATCCCTTGCTACTTTTGTGATATCGTTCCACTCCCAAAACTAAAGTTAGTTCATTTGAAATATTCAGGTAAGTGACTGAAAAAAATATATTCAAATATAAAATCTTTTTAAAAACAAATAGTTTATTAGAATATTTATGTTCTTTCTAGACCACATTAAAACTGCTTGTGCCAAGATTACACAAGTGTTGCAAAAAGCCTCCACACACTGACACAGATACCAGTCACAAGAGCAGCTGCTGCAAGCAAGAACTCCTGCCATCTGTAAGACATGGGCTAGTGATCCCATTTGCTTGCAAACTAGCATCCAAATATAAAATCAATATACCTGCAATTGCAAGCTGCAATCACCTAGTGACAGAGGGGAAAGAGCTCCTTGATTTTGCACATAGAGGCATTTGAGAAGTACTGCTTCTTCTCACAGCTTACCAGAGAGCTACAGGGGTCCTAACTGCTCACTACGTGAAGTTCTAATTACATCTTTGCAGAAACATTACTGCCTTATCCCACAATTCAGCTTCCTGGGAGAAAAAAAAAAAAAAAAAAACACACAGTGAATTCTTAAATGACAAGCGTACCCCTCCCCCAAGGGATCTTTCTCTCCTCTTTCTCACCTGTCTCTCATTAAATACCATATAGATTACATGTCATAGATGAGCAAGTGCCAAGTTATGTGCTTAATTGGTGAGAGAATCTTATCTACTCTTTCCAGGAGGTTGATTGAACAACTGTCTGCTGATGAGGCTTTCATAGCATCACTGTTTATGACACATCCAATCAGCTCATGAGCAACTGCTCCTACTGCTGTACACTGTTTATAAATGGATAAAGTACACAGCTTACACTTGTTTAGTTTTAAATTTGTTTTCAAATTACATTCATTCATCCATAATAGAATCACTGCACATTTTAAAATGCAGGACTCATTAACCTTCTAAAGAGCCCCACCATTTGTGGAAGATTCAAGTCTTCCGTATAAATAACACAAGATTTGCTGCCCTAGACAGAACTCCTTCACATAAGGCAAACAGGCAGTGTCTCATGATAGATAAACAGAAAGATAATGAACAAACACCATGAAGTCACGCACACAGTAGAGGCAAGCATTCTAATTCACAAAAAAAAAAAAAATCAGTTTTAATTACAATTCTAGATAAAATTAAAATAAAGGCTGCTACACAGTCCATAACAAGCCAAAAATTCTTATACACCCATTGTCTGTTATATTTGTTCTTGAGTAGATAAGGGAAAATGGCCTATTTCAGACAGGCAAATCTGTGGTGTTTCAATTTGGGGGGGGGGGGGGGGGTCCACATGATTTACTCACTACACATTTGTTAAATTTTCACTCTACACCCCAAAGGAGTTAGCAGAAAAACCTTTCACAGAAGTATTTAAAAGACCTTCCTTATATATGAGAATGAAAAAGCTCCATCAGCACAATTATTTGATAAATAGAAACTAATGAACTTAGTATTTAACATCATCACAAGTCTCAGAGGCCTAAGATGATAATTCTCCATTAAGATGATGTGTGCCCAGAGACCTCTCCCAGGAAACTGGTGAATCACATAGAGTACATTCCCTTCATCACCAGCTATATTCAGAATTACATGAACAGATTTGCTAAAAATGCATGAATGGCACGAAATCTCCTGCTGTTAATTCAGGCTGATTACTTGCTAAGCATAATTAAATGAAGCAGGAGGGAGGTTGTTAACTGATGTTTATATTAGGATATAGAAAATAATGGAAAATAAGCAGTCGTGGTGTTTAAAGAGAGGCTGAGTTATTGTTTGAACTGCAAAGTTCATGTACTTTAGCTGAAGAGCATGAAATACCTGTAAGAATACTAATGTTTCCCTTTCATTTTTCACTGCTGTGTATCTATTCATTTACTTCAGTGCCTGAATAATACAGAACAGATGGACCCTTTTATTAATTACAACAGGTAAATTATGTTTTCCCCATCAAGTAAAGACTGGTTTTGAACCACTTCACTTGACTGCTCCGTTACAGAAACAAATACATTACTAGAAGAAATTCACACTCCTCAAAGCACCTAGAGACATGGTTTCTACAACTTGTCTCCTATATACATTGCCTTTCTTCTGCTTCTCAGAGTCAGAAGGAATCTGGCCAGCTCAAACTGAAAAAGTATAAATCTGAAATGACAGTCAGACTAAGCCTTTTCTTTCTATTTGTTAAACTCACTGTGTTATCATCTGTTAAACAACCGTACATCTTTCTGAGCAGGACCTCAGAAGCCTACCCGGAGAAATCTCAACTTTCTCTCTTGAATCTCTGCTTAACCAGAGAGCTCTGATTCAGGAAATACGCCTTTGGAACAAAGTTATTCCTAATGCAACCCCAAACACTTAAGAGTGGCACTTCTAAAAGTGGAATGAATCTTACCTTTAACCACTGCATTTTAGGCCTGCAATTTCCTTTCTTCTGTCATATTATCAGCCAAATCCATTTGCCTTTTCTTAGGCTTAACTAACTTGTTCATTAACAGAACAAGCTAATGGTCTATGAGCCTGTTAACAATTCCTAAATCAATTTTACTCATCTCAAAATACTCACCTTACTGCACTTTGAAATTAGAACATGTAGAGAAAGTCGGAAGGGAAAAAAAATAGTAAGACAGCACCTAGACATATCAGAGGAGATAGACACATCGCAAGAGATTCTCAGCTAGCAAAAGCTTGCAGATTCAGATTGCAATACAACAGTTTTGGTTAAAAATAGCAGAGAACAGCCTTACAATTAAGTTGTATCCTTTTAGAAACCACC
The DNA here is from genome assembly GCF_040807025.1 of Struthio camelus. Lineage (NCBI taxonomy): Eukaryota > Metazoa > Chordata > Aves > Struthioniformes > Struthionidae > Struthio > Struthio camelus. The sequence goes on from NC_090945.1 coordinate 26,769,067, forward strand.
AGCATATGGATGGATATTCCTCTTCCTCTCACAATCTCTATCAAAAATAAAAAATTGCCTTTACAGTAATAAAAAGAAGTTCAGCTAAACACAAGACCTTCAAATACTGACAAGTTTAGAAATGTTCCTTGCTAAAAATGTGTTTTTCTTTATGGCATAGGTATGGCAGTAACTTCTGCATAATTAAAATAGAATGAAAACTGGCAAGCTATCAGAGCAATTGATCTGTTAACACTGGATCCAAAAGTGTTAAAAATCTTGAACTTGATTTTATGTCTCAAACCAGGGCAAAAGCTAACCTGTGGCCTTAGTTCCCTTGTTGCAGGTTTGGGGCAACATTCAAGAGAAAGAATTAAAGAAGGGATGGTAAGTAAATGAAGGTATAGACTATTCATTTCCTTTAAACATGTGCCATCAGCTGCATATACAAGACATACCTATGCTTACAGGCATCCTACACCCCTTGAAATCTAAAAAAGGGAACAGGTAAAGCTTAGGAAAGAAATGCAACTTCTGCAAGAGATCAAGAAATTTAGAACCTACACTCTTTCTCAGAAAGAATTCAAACTTCTACCTCTCTTGGGTACTTGCAAGCTTTAACATTGCTAAATATATCAGGCAAAATATATTGCCTAATATATTTTGTTTTTGTGTTTCATAACATGGACTGAAACCCTGCAAGTACTTTAAGATTAAGAGACTGAGAATGAAAAGAATGGAAATCCTTACTTATAAATTATTTTTCTTTGTTTCTGTTGTAATTTACTATTAAGCAAGTGAAGAGAGGCAGGTAAAACTGCTTAAAACTGGACCTGAACAAGTATCTTGCAACAATCCAGCAGGTTCATTATTGGCTTTAGTTATTCAAGGTTAATGCTCTGATAAACTTATTGACTAAATAGCCAGAGTTAAAGGCAGACTAAGAATACACCGCAAAAAGTGTTGAATTCATGATCGCACAGAAGTCATTGTACAGAAGTCAACACAAGGTCAATAAATCATATCAAACTCAATCTCTGGATTATGGGTTTGCAGAAGTTTTGAGTGAAATTTACTGTAAGGGCTGAAGCTCAGGAAATATTACTTTTTCTAGCAGTTACTGCATTCACAGACACAGCAGTCATACAAACCGATCATAGTTACAATCTCCATAAAAAGAAGAGTGTTAACAAGATGCGTCTTAAGACTTATGGGAGCAAACCCAAAGTTCAAATGATGCATAATTAAATCTGTTAATTAGCTTGGAATTCCACACCCACGATATTCCTTTGAACACCAGTAACATCACCTAAACCTATTCACTGAAGTTTTTGTTGCTCGTTTCAAAGCAGCAGCTAAACCAGCACCTCTCAGCAACACTAAGCAGTATTTAATAAAATTCTAACTAAATTACTGGTAAATCTCTAGATAAAATACTGACTACCGTGATTTGTCAAGGAGATTGCCTTGTTCAAAGCATGAACTGTCCTGTCTTCAATTCAACTCTCAAACATTTTATTGTTTCTACGTATTTTAACTCTACACAAAAACCATTCTCAGTTTCACTCTAGGCATCTGAAAGCAATATTATGTAGCCCCTAACTTCTAGATACCTAAGGGCATCTTAAAATGCCTGTCAAGTTTCTCAATAAGGCACAATATTTTGTCATATATTGACCAAGGAATACAAAAAAACCAACACTGACAGCTGAAGAAGTAGTTTTCATCAATATTAGTAAAACAAAAAAACAAAAAAAGTGAAGCAAATTTCAAAGAGAGATGAGTAAGACACTGTTTGCAATGGTTATACAGATATTTTGCAAGAAAAACACCAACTTTAACGGAATCTATTCTACTACCTGAACTCAGGTATATTTTCTATGGAAAATTCATTTATATGTAAAATAGGAGGGAAATAGTTGTACCAGAAACCTAGTGATATCCGCAAAGTTACTAACAAATAACAACACTGGGAAATAAGTCTCAAACACTTCTTACGTATTCCCGATTTCTTCACCTAAATATAGTATTTTAATTGCTGATGCAAATTTTTGCCTTGTTTTTCGTTATATTTGTCATAAACAGAAAAAAAGAACGTGAAAACTAACTAAAGTGAAAACAGAAACACTATCCATGAAAATAAAAACAAAAAAATAAAAAAGTAGTAAAAATTGTTTTTCAGGTAAACATGCTTGCTTCTGGAATGATGTTGTTTACGGGAAGTTCTACATCCTTGGAAAAAGGGACAGCAAAGCTACTCACAACAATGTAAACTGGACACCAAGAATCAGTTTGTAATGAAAGTCTCTGCACACAGAAATCACTTCCAGAGAAAAATGACTGATGTAAAGATATTTTATGAAATAGGAGTGATAAAGCCAGATTTCTCTTCATTGGAAATCATCAGAAAGTGAACTTCATATTTGTTTCCTCATTATGCTTTGAGTGATATTTCAAATTGCATTTTAAATTCAGTAGATAAAGTTAAACATATGTTCCTGAACATGCTGTCAAATAAGTCAGTTATTACATTGTCACATTATTACATTACATACACAGTCAAAACAGCATAATATATGACACCCTGCTTGGGCACTACTGAAAAATATGGCATGAGAAGCTATATTTTTGAGAAAATTGATATGAAAAAATGTTTCCAAACTTCTATGCTAGCACTGAGTTTGATCCAAAGCTGAAAAATTCAGCACAACTCTTTTTTTTTGATAGGACCACAACATAAAGATGGAATTTTAAACAAAAATTCTTATTTACGTTTAACCTAACGCTGCAAGTTCTTCCTGTAACGAATTTAGGTATAAGCTTAATTACATCTATAAGTAGGCCTAGTGAATGTAATAAAACCTCTTCCATTTATCTTTAATACCTCAATTCTCCTAGTCATTTCCAGAGTCCGCCGTGAGGACCAATGGCATCTACACTTCTGAAGGAATTTGATTTTGGAATATTATTTTCTAAGCATTTAGACAAACAGCAAAAAGTATGCCCAGATACTCAGTCCTTCTCTTAACCATTTGAAAGGACAAAGATGCCTGGCCTGGTTTTCCATTTCCTCATATTTTGAATAGTTATGTAAAATACTGTTGAATCAATGGTTGCATTATACCCCGTTTTACATTGCTGCTACAGATTAGAGGGTTTACAGCAGAAAAAGAAATAATCAAACTCATTCTCTCTACAGTGAGAAGTGCTACAACAACAAACAGCTGGGGGAAAACAAAGCAGGAACTGACTGGTATGTATAAGCCTCTCAAAAAAAGCACAGAACAGAAGCTGAGCTGGCCCTACACAGATGCAGCACAGGTCTGCTTGAGCTCTGTTTCACAGCTGTGATGTGCTAGTAAGGATTACCACATTGGTTGGGAGATACCGCTTTTCATTTCACCCTAGAAAGCATCACGCCATGTACAGCCACAAAATCTGCAGTTGTTGTGATCTAACAGACTTGTAGAAAGTGGACAATTCTGAGCACAGGGAAGAAGTATCTAGGCTGACACTGGAAAGACCTAGCAAATAATTAAAAGACATAAGACTGCAAAAACCTTGTTTGCCAAAAAACTACACTTTCTCCTTAGTAAGGACAGCACAGCTCTTTGGTGGTATTCAAAGGCAAGAAATGACATACCAACATCAATGAAAAATTCTAGTGAAGGACAGTGAAAGCATAGTGAAAGCATAGAAGTCCTAATCATGGTGTCCTTTGCAAATTTTAGTCAATCACACAGCAACCAAAATAGGGCAATACCATTACCTTCAGTAATAGAAATCACTGTCAAATACATTTACTTCCAGTATCTGAAAAATTATCAACTTCAGTGTCCTGCGTTTTCCATAGCAAGTCTTCACCATACCATTGTATAGCACAGTTTGAACAAGAACTGTTTGCAGTCTAGCTTTAGCACTCAGGTTATCAAGTGAAATAAATTTTTTATCCCCTTGAAAATGTGCTGGTCTACATCAGAATTGTTGTCACAGCACAGCGGTACTTAAATACAGGCATCTTGAACATTTTCCTGTAACTCACACTGCTTTCCTGAACTCTGAGGATGCAAAAAAAAAGAATTCCTAACTCTGGCTGCAAACTGATGCTCAGCCTTAAACACAGCAAACCACTGCTGTAAGTCAGTACTAAAAATGACTTTGTCACCGGATTCATGTTGAAAAATGCTTATGAAATGACAAAGAACCTAATCTTACTTTCACTGAAGTCAATAGCAAAACTCCCAGTGACTTCAGTAAGAGCAAAAGCCAGCATCAGATCAGTAAGGATAATTACTATTCCCTTCAAAAAAACATATACACTTCCTATTAGCCCCCCGCAGAAAGATGATAGTCTTTCAGCCATTTAATAATACTGCCATGTAGAAACATCTCTGAACACCAGCACTAATCCAACTAATCCAAACCTTCCTATGGCCACCTAAGGAACACTGTTTGTACCTGATCATTCAGGTCATAGCTGTATAACCCAAAGAGGAGAAAAGTACCTGTACAGAATCTGTATGGAAGAAGGAACACAAGCACACCAACAGTAATGACTCAGTGATACCTTTGCAACTACATGTGACTTACAAAAAACTATGCCACATTCTGTACTTTAAGGAGACCTTGTATGAGCATTTTTTTCCCCTCTTCGCACAATATACATATGAGTCACAATAATATTTGCTTATAAATATATGCAAATGTTTACTCAGATATTTAACAGGAAATTACTATTAAAAACAATAGAGAAGAACTTTGATCAGATGGAAAACCATACTGTTAAAATGATACTAAAATATGTTGCAATTCTCTCCAGGCTAGAAAGAGAAAAAGATAAAACTATTGTGCAATTAAAACCGCCTGCTGTACATTTACTTGAGCACAAAACTTGTATACAGATTTTTGGAACTACATGAGAAACAAACGTTACCAGCTTCTGAACAGAGAATAGAGGTGAAAAACAGTTACGTAGTTAGAAGTCTTTTCAAGAGAAGCAACAAAACTATGAAGACAGAACACGCGCTTTAAGTACCTCTCTCTCAACCACGGCATACAGTCTGAAATCTATGCCACACCAAATCCAATTGGGATCCACTAGCTAGGCCTTCCTCTTGCATGACTTTGACAGGCAGCACAGCTGGCAGCTGCTTGCAGAAACAAGCTGATCCACGGGGTTCAGGCTGGATTTTAATTAAACTTGCCTTGCCTTTTACATATGAAGAGTAGCTTCACTACAGTGGTTGATGGTGCTGCCTTTCAGTCTGGTACTTAGCACATTCTTCCAGCACAACATGCATGTGGGACCCGAATCTGAGTTTTCCCATTCAATCAGCAACTCCCGTGAAATGGGAAACTCTATTCAGATTGCTGCACTCATTCCCTTGCCTGTAGAAGCATGTTCAAAATTCAACAGTGATACCACATAAAAATGCAAGAGATGTCCAGCTCTAAATGTGACATTTTCATACCATCTCCAGATCTGCAACTGAAAATTAGCAACAGGCAAGAGTTCAGTAAAAACACATGCCACTGGAAAAATGGGTTTGAATACATAGTACAAAAGAGATCATTACTACCTGACCACAGCTGAGACAATACATTGACATATCTGCTTTGGAAATAAAAAACATTACGAAATACTTCTGTTACTGTTCTGCTAATTAACATGTGCTAATGACAGTGTTCATCAGACAATGAAGCTACATTGCAAACACTTGTTTTCTACTTTTCTGTATCAACAAGAGATGATCACATCTTGCCCAAACTCTATAGGCACTGAGGTTCTCAGCACCCTGAGCCATACCACATCTCAAATGTGCTTTAAGTAACCTATATAATTGCAAAGGTAGAAGGGAACATTACGGCCAAAAACATAGCTGCCCTTAGTTTTCTCTTCCTTTGCTGAAGATGGAAAAGACAAAGCTGTTGCCCTTTCTTGAGCAGCTGCGTCACAGAGTACGTATAAAGATGGCTTGATTTCATATAATTTTTATAGAAGTGAATTACTGAACAATAAATCAACTTTTTCTCCAACTATGAAATATGGTAACAAAAAACTGAAGTAATCTGCAAGCAATTTGCAAGTACTGTATCGCCCTCTGCAGTTGATGCGCAAGTTCTGCGAATACATCTGCAAAATAATGAACTTGCTGTACACATTCCCTGCATAGATCGATAAACCAGTAATAAAACTCTAAGCCGAAACTCAGTTAAACAAAGTAACTCTGAAAATAGTATTTAAGAAACTGTTGAAATGCTCCAGAAAAGCCTTTGCACTAATTCCAGCAGAATTAACATCTTTATGGTGTTATGTTACTTGTCGGAATAACGGAAACACAATACATTAAGTCTTCAACTCATCATATAGATACTTTCCCTATTAAAGGATGTGGAAACATTATCTTTTGTTGCTGTTGTTAAGAATAGGTTAGCTTCCTCAACAATACTTCCACTCTTTACTCTTAGAGCTCAAGAAATTTTGCACTGCCCAACCTGAGAATCATTCCTGGTTACCTCTAATAAAAATAAATAAAAAGCATTTGCTAAAAGTTACATTAACTCATTGATCAATGACAGTATATTTCTAAAACCTGGTATTTTCAGTACTTTAATAATTTGACTTATAAACTTAAAAGGCTTTTTCCTGAGATGCGTACAGCATCAATATCTTCACATCAACACCCCTAAGATAGCACTTTTTTCTACTGCTAGTCCTAGAGAATAGTCACTACAGAGTTGTCTAGCCAGCTCTAGATAAGCACCAAAACATGGCTCCATAAAAGGCCCTTTGTTTTACCTCACCTGCTCCCTTCATTTGTTCCACATCTTCCTTGTGGAAAACTAAGCATGTCCTTAACCTTCTTAGCATATAAAGTTCTTCAGTGACTTCGCTATGAGCATTAGCATGTTTTATGCACATGATGAGGGCTCCAGATTTTAACATCACTTGCCGCAGAACTAGAGGCCTGTTTTGAAGCTCTGCATATTACTGAATGATAGTAACAATAACGTCAAAGATTGATTACCAAAAACTGATTATAGTAGAGACTATCATTTAATTTAACATACAGTACATCCATCATATACTAAGTCATGCCCTGTTCAGTAAATCACTTAAGCACAAGAATGAAGTCCATTGAATGACTCAGGAATTAGCATCTTTAAAAACACTGCTAAAAAAAGACATAATATGAGTCTGATCTATACTTGCTGAATTACAGTTGATCACTTTAAGGCCAGTCTCCCCACTAATATAAGACACACTGAATTCGGTAACACAAGCTCAAACAGAGCAAACATGTTTGCAAGTATCTTTCCCATTTATCTATCTTTCACATTTTATAGGAGCAGGAATACAGAATAGCACCACTAACAAGTGATTCATTACTAAAATATCCTATGTACCACTTACTTAAATGTTTAAAACATTATCAAGGCTCTACAGGAATCCCCTTTAGCAAGGAACTAGCTCATTTTTTAAATTAATTTTCATATTTGTTGTTCTCTGAATATCTGTTCAAGCAGATAGCACTGCAGCATGATATTTGATAGAGCTCCAAAAGCATACACCACTACATTACTGTATTGGGGGAGGGGGGGCAGAAATCTTGAGTAACTAGATTAATAGAACTCAAGAGATTCTTCTACTGCACTGTAATGTGTCCCTTGCATTTCCCTCCTGCAAAAAGAAGTTACTCACGCTACGGCCAGCTGTCTCCTTAACACTGATAGCTTCAAATGACCAAGCCTTTTTCTGCCATAAGGTCTTCCTTCTGATGTAAATTACATCTGCTTTTTTTTTTTCCTCTGGATCTGTGAATACAATTTTTTTAAGTCATCATCAGATTTAGGATATTTTTCTCCTCCGAAAAAATTTTGTACCTAGTGGCACAAACACGTTAAAACCCCACTAAAAGGGAGAATATTAAGCTATATTTTCTACTGCAGTCAGTTAAAGCAGCAACAGAAAACCAATGTCTCACACCTCATATTAAATCAGAATTAAGCTATAAACGATTTAATCCTCTGCTCTCAGCAGAGATTTGAAAGATTCCTGTATCACCATGTTCAAGTTACTGAATATCAACAGCAAATCGTGATTTGTGGGTCGATATGAAAGAAAAGAAGCAGGGCTTGAAAAACCCCCTAGAAAAACAAACAAAAATAGGAGCTGGACCAGTTGGTTGGGGTTTCCCTTCTTGCAAACGCACCAAACCTTTGAGGCTGCAGGATGCGAGACAAGCAGGCACGTCCCCTGAGGGGGAGGCCCCGGAGGCGCCCCCCGCCCCCGGGAGCCGCCATGCCGCACGCCCAGCTCTCAGGAAGGCTCACGGAAATGGCGGCACCCTCACAAATTACGTCATTCACCCAGCGAAACCGCTCTTTCTCTGCGTGTTGCGAGGCCAGGACAGCCCGCAGTGTAAGCCTAGGCGGGCGGCGAGCGGGCGCCCGGTCCCTCTCAGGCGAGGCCCCGCCAACGGTTTCAACGGTCTCCCCCAACCCCGCGGGGCGCCTCGCAACGGTCTCTCCCGGCGCCGCGCGGCGCCTCCAACGGTTCCAACGGCTCCCGCGAGCCTCCGGCGCGGCCAGCCCTCCGCGGCAAGCCGCATCCCCTCCGCGAGCACCGACCCAAAACCCCTCCGCGGGGCCCGCCCAGCCCCTCGGCCCGCCCCCGCGGCCCGCCCGGGCCCGCCTAGCAACGGCGGCGGGTTTACTGTGGCGACGCTCCTCGCTGCCGGCGGAGCTCGCGGCTGGGCGACGAGCGGCGCTGGAGGCGGCTCGGTGACCCCCGCCCGGCCCGCTGCCGCCGGGCCAGGCCATGGCGGAGGCTGCCGGCGAGCCGCCGCCCGAGGAGCAGGCCGGCCCGGCAGCAGGCCGCGACCGCGCTCCCCGCGAGCAGCCGCCTTACGAGGGCTTTGACCCTGAAGAGGTCCCTTCTCGGCCTCAGCAGCCGGAGCCGGGACAAGCTCCCTATGAATACCAGGGGGTAAGGGAAGCAGCACCTGGTCAGCCGCAAGAGCTGAGAGAAAGCGTCTATCGGCCGCATGCGCCTGGCCAAGACCCCTACCAAGCACAAGACCAAAGAGGAAGCGTCTGTCAGCCTCACGCACCGGGACAAGCGCCCTATCAACCGCAGACCCCGGAGCAATACCTCTATCAGCCACACGGAACAGAACAAGCCCCTTATGAGCCACAGGTATCAGAAACAGACGTCAGTGAGAGCTACGCATTGGGACAAGACTCTTACGGGGCACAGGAGCCAAGGCAAACTGCCTATGAATCATATGCACCAGGATTAGACCCTTATCAAACACAGGAACCAAGAAGTGCCTATGAGAAATACACAGCACAAGAAGATGCCTATCAAGCCTACACGCAGGGGCATGGCCCTTATCAACCGCATGAACCGGGTTACGGGCTCTATCAGCCGGGCTACAGTCCATATGACGAGCAGATACCAGATCCTAATGCCCGAGCGCTGGCGATTCAGAATGCAAAAGCCTATTTGCTGAAGAGCAGCACAAAGTCTGGCCTGAACTTGTAAGTCTGAGAAGGGGACAAGGTTGAAAGGGGTAGGAAGTAAGAGTGGAGAGAAAAGTAGTATTGCTGAAAGGGCAACAGGTTACATTAAGAAATGGAGGGATACCAGGATGTAGGGAGAGAGAATACCTTATAAATGCAATGGTTCATCATTATGTGATAGCTGTGTGTGCCCAGCATCTTTTAGAATAAAAATTCCCGAGGGAATTTAGAGAGTTCAAAATTGATTAACAGCAGGTTTAAATTCAGCATCAGCTCCTGAGTCAGGTATGGGGTAACCCAAAAATGGAAGAGGGGACTGCTCTTAAATATCTTACAATCATGCTTCCTTCAAGTTTAATTTCCCATCAGGCTGCATGATCTCTTTAGATCTAATTATTCCATTGATTTCTGCAAAGCTCCAGGTGATCAGCTTCTACTTTTGATGTTAAAATCATATTCCTCTAATACTTTTATACAGTGGGCCAATGATATTTATATTTATATGACAGATATGATCATCTTGCTAACATGCTAACAAAGATCCTGGATGAACAACCCACAAATGCAGTAGATATAATTGAGAACATCAGCAAGGATGTGAAGTGGGCTCAGTTTCAGAAAAAAATGGACACTCTCCGTGATGAGCATGAGATTCTTCCAACATTTGAAGTTGCAGAAAAGTGTAAAGCTTTGTTCGTCAATGTACATGCAGAAGGAGATGAAGAACTAGAAGACGAGATAGTGAGTTATTATCAAAGAAAAATAGATATCATATATACCAGGGAGAAGAGTTGGAGGATGGTGGGAAAGGAAAGGAAGAAGGGGCAAAGTTGTGGTCTCCCTGCTAGTATTGCCTCTTATGGTCATGACATAATTGCAGCTATACTACTATATAGAGCACCCCTTTCATAGTCAACTTGGTCCCAGGCCCAGTTGTGAAGAGGAAAAACTATCCAGTTATTTAGTCAGGAATTTTTCCTAGAGTATAATCTAACATTCTGAGCCTTTGAAATCTTAAAACGTTCTAGAGGTGAGGAATAAAAAGTAAAGATTACATTCTATCCCACATGCCAGTTCAACCGGGAATACTGCATCCAAATTGCATTATTTATACAAAAGTGACATTTCTTTACCTGAAGTGACCATGCAATATAGACATCCATTTGAGAATACTGTGCATAGCAACTACTGTAAAACGGAGGATGGAGAAGTTTGTGATCCTTGCCATTCCAGTTGTGGTTCCAGCCCTTCCTTGTCCAACTCGCAAAAAATTGTGGTAATAATGAAGAACTACTACAATTGAAAAGCCACTTCATAAAACAGAATTTTTTGTATCCTGCTGCTTATATGCAGAAGTCTCTGTACCCAATGAAGTATGCAGAGAATTCTTGTAGTAACCAAGAGATAAATAAAGATAACAAATAAGATGTTGATTTTCTTATGAAGTTAGCAGTATATATTCAAATGAATTGCCATTGCAGAATACAAATACTAAAAATAGAAGAGAGTTTCTTTCATCTTGTCCATGGACTATTACTCATTTTACAGTAACGGTAAAAATTCATAACAGTGGAGAAAAGTAGGGCATTTCATAAAGGAATTTTGAATTTTTCATATTCCTGTCTAGCTTGTTTTGATATAAGAAACCTGGAAGGGCCAGGAAAATTCCAAATGAACCTAGCACTTCTCCCTCCACATTCCCTATCCTCCTATTTACAACTTACAGAATTTCTTTTTGTTTATGTTATATAATCAGCTACCTCCAAGGAATGATAAAATGGTGATAAAGCACTTCGAATACGTTCCGAAATCCTCATTATTGACCAAATTCTGCTCGCACTTAAGCCAGCTGGAGTCTCACTACTGACTTCAGTAAGAACATTTTACACTAGCTATAAAAGACTCCATCTTAAATAATGCAGGGAGCTCTATGCCAAGGTATCCAGAAGAACAGCATTCATATTGTTGACCTTGCATCTGAATGTATAAAATATGTATTCTGTTTTCCCCAAATGAATCTGCCACAAACACAAGGAAACGCAGCCACGTATTTCTTGGCACCGTGGCCTCTTGTGTAACTGTCACACCCTAGCACTGAAGCTCTTTGTAGATAGTGATCACTTATAAGAATTCTAACTTAATCCTTCTTCTGCGGTAATTAAAAGTGAATTGGAAATTTGAAATCTTGTATTCTAAAAGCTGCAAGTCATCTGTGTTCTCTTCTTTATCCTTTAAATGGCATTTTTAATTTTTGTAAATTATGTTGGAAGATGTAGTGAATGAATGCCTGTAAAGCCCTTTGAGAGGATGAGTGGGACTATAGGAAAATTAAGTATGATTTTCAGTGGATAACATGTTTAATCTTTCAAAGATATAATTTTATTATTCGCCACCTCTAATTCCAGATTTTCTTTCCTAGACAGAGACTCCTCTACCTAACGTGATGGAAACAGCCTTTTATTTTGAACAGGCTGGAATTGGCTTGAACAAAGATGAAACCTATCACATATTCCTTGCCCTTAAACAACTAATTAGTGTTCAGCCAATCCAGACCTGCCGGTTTTGGGGCAAGATTTTGGGCCTGGAGATGAACTATATTATAGCTGAAGTACAGTACAATGACAGGGCAGAGGAGGAGGAAACAGAAGAGGAAGAAGATACCGAGGAAGGAGGAGGGAAAGGGATGGGTGAGGACAAAGAAGGAGATGAAGAGAAAGAAGAAGATGAACCACCACAGTCCACCTACAAGCCCCCACCTATCATCCCAAAAGAAGACAATGGAACTGGGACTAATAAGTATATCTACTTTGTCTGTAACGAGCCAGGCAAACCTTGGGTGAAGTTGCCTCCCGTGACTCCAGCACAGATTATCTGTGCCAGGAAAATCAAGAAGTTCTTCACTGGTAGGCTTGATGCTCCTGTTGTGAGCTTTCCCCCTTTCCCTGGAAATGAGGCCAATTACCTGCGTGCACAGATAGCTCGGATCTCAGCAGGAACCCAGGTCTGTCCCATTGGATTTTACCAGTTCGGAGAGGAGGAAGGAGATGAAGAGGAGGAAGGGGGAGGAGGAAGAGATACATATGAAGAAAACCCCGATTTTCAGCCTCTTTCTGTGGTTGAAATGGTGGATTCTCTCTCCATGTGGGTACACCAAACACAGAATATTCTGAAGCAGGTACATTCTTGCGTAGCTCACGTTGATCTCGGATACCATTTACACCGTAGTACCAGTAGTAGTTCAGCATGTAAATGAAACTCCTCACCTGCACAGACATAGTATTAGGCTGAAAAAGAAAACTATCACATATACTATGTTATATATAAATATATCAAATATATTCATATGTCCTGCAGAATATATAAAATATACATTTATATATATAAATGTGTATATTGTTAGGAACCTTCTAGGTTTCTGCATGGGGTTAGGCATTGATCGATACCAATTATTTCTGGTCATCTTCTATGTTAGGTTTTATCTTGTGAAGTCCTCACTTGACAAAAATGTTTTTAATTCTGTTTTCTTGGATAGGATGCTAAAATGCAGATAGCTTATGATTGTATGTTAAATGGAAATTGTTTAGTGCTTTCTTGTGGTTTAATTTTTGTTGCTTACTTTCTACTGTGAAACATGAAAATGAAAAAGATTGAAAACAAAACATAAAATAAAACAGTAGCATAAAACCTTTTTGATGTCAAGCAAGCGCTGGAAAGAGGTATTAGTAGTTTGATCATCCCTGTTAGATGACTTGCTGGCTAGTCTACCAACTCGAAAAAGAGTGCAAAATATCAGCAAGTAGCAGGAAGTACGATATGAAATTGTTATCAGCAAAGCAATAGCGGTAAAAAAATGAAATCTGTATTCAGTTAGAATCTTAAAAACTTTCTGTAATGTTCCTCTAACTGGTAGCTAAACAACAAAGCAGACTTTAAAAGGAGGCACAGATTCTGTAAGTGTTAGCTTCTCAGTTGGCAATAACCGTACCCAGCAAGGATATGAACTGAACTGACAAGGACTGAACTAACTTCCTACCCTTTGAAGGCAGCCCCTTCAGCCCAAACGTAAGGCTGTTTTGGCATAATAACACGTGATGTAGCTGTCTGTCTTGTATTTTCTCCGTTCTGTAAGGGTTGAACTGAGAAACAGAGTACAGGTCTGCATAGGGAGAATGGATAACTAAGAATGTTGAGCGCACCTTTCAAGAACCTGTTTGGATTTGGGCCCAGGTGTGCAGGAACACGATGTTCTGTGCATCTTCTGTGCATACTCACACTCTGTCCTTGACAAGGAAGAGATGGAGAGTAGCAGCAGAATTGCCAGCATGTTTGTGACTGATAAAGGCTAGCAACAAATTATCATCTCTTCACAAGATGAGTGTTGAAATAAGGGCATGTCTAAAGACATAATCCCAATTAATAATTACAGGATTTTGGTCTTTTCACTGAAGTCTAGCATCTATCACCAGCATGAATTGTGTTTAAAAGAATGAAATCTACAAAATGACAAAAAGCTGATGACAGAGGTACGGGGTTATTCTGAAATAGTAAGTAGGGATGAGGGATAAATGAAGCAGCTGGGGAACACTCTGCCAAGAGGATACAACATTCTCTCAACAATATACCAATTATGGCATATATTTTTATTTCTTTTCTGTTTTTCCCCTTCAGTTATGTCTGCATGTGTCTGGACCAATTGTTTTAACTGGCTTGCATTCTTTCAGTGATTGTTAGATATATTTATTATGCTTTCATATCAATTTCAGGGTCGCTGTGTTTGGCATAATCCTTTTCAAAAATCAGAGGAAGAAGAAGAAGGTGAAGAGGAGGAGAAAGCAGAGGAGACAGATGAAGTACAGCAAGAAATAGGACCTCCTCTTCTCACTCCACTCTCTGAAGATGAAGGTACTCTTCAGGGACTATTAAGTGTTTGATAGCCGCTGGGAATGTTGGCATTTGGGTAGTGAACATTTGACGTTATAGGCCTCAGATACTTAATGGAACAATGAGTTTGGTGTTGTAGGGTAAGCACATTCTTTCACAGAATCAATCAAAAGTGAAATGGTTAACAGTGTTGACAATAAAACAGAAATTGATAGGTCTACTAGTTAACGGTTTCTCTGAGGATAAATGAAAAAAAAAACCCTCAAGAGTTATCATGCTACTGCAAGTTCAGGACAGCTCACTACGTGAGTTACATGCAGCTATTCTTCCATTATCTTTTTCAGACAAAAACTTGTATGTGCATGTGTAAATAAATACATCAATGTGTATGTACACATACGTTTACATATATACATAAGAATTTAGATCCCGTAGCATATTACCACAGCAAATCATGGGAATATGGGAACTTAGATATTAGATGACATCAATATTAAATTAATTTCCTACTCTCTGTTCTTAGATTAGGGTGAAATATTTATATAACTTATTGTTAGAGAAGGAAATCGTAACTGATTTAGCTTCAGTCCTGTTAGAGAAGGAAATTGTAGCTGACCTAGCTTCAGCTTAGCATAAGTCTGACTCTTACTTAGCATAAGTGCCTAAATTAGACGAAGCCTGCAGGCCTCAAGGCTGAACTGTCAATGAACTCAAGAAACATTGCTGACAATGTGACATTACCGATGATGTAACTGCATAACCAATTAAAACTAATTAATAAAGATACAAAACTAGCGAATGAGGATACAAAGCAGAATACAGGAGACAAGATGGGATGCACCTGGGTTGTGGCTGGCCTTCAAGAAGATAAGGGACTGTGGGAAACAAGGACATGGCAACCAGCCTGGGATGTAGGCCAGGACCTGTCAGAAGGAGACAGACACCAATCAGAGGGAGAGAGACACCAATCAAAAGGAGAGAGACCACCAACTCAGCAAAAAAGATTGGAGGATACCTTCACTGGCAGGCAGGGAAATAAAACTATAAAGGGTATAATTACCCCAGAATTTCTTTGTTCAGGGTCCCTCCCTGGAGGCAGCCAGCTCGAGCTGTTACTTTGTTGTACCATCATTTAAATAAATAAATAATTTGGCTGTTATACGTGCATGAGACTCTGCTCCTCAGAAATCTAGGATCAAAATGTTTCCATAACATACAGGCATAGGTGATCAGTAGTCCTTGACAAAAAAAAAAAAAAAAAAAGCGGTGAGTACTACTGAATTTCAGAAGCATGAGCCTCTTTTCACATGGCTGTGCAACATTCCTGTGATACGGACTCGTACATCCAAATCACCTGTTAGAATACAATGTCTGCATTTATTGTTTCTGAATTTTGTCTCTTCAGACATGCATCTTAATATAACTGTTCCTTGAATTCTGAGCAAGTCTTGTAGTTAAGTCTTAAATAATTTGTAGCTGCTCATTAAGTCAGTTTCTTCATATAGCGTGTGTTTGGCTGATTGCAGGAATTCAAAATGTCCCTGCTTGGACAGCTCAGTATTCTACAAACCTGGTCCCTCAATATGCTGTTGCAATCCTTCAGTCTAATCGATGGCCTGGAGCCTATGCCTTTGCATCTGGCAGGTAAGCAGCCAGTTAACATGGTTACACAGACTGTATGTGCTAAATACAGATACCTGTCTAATAGAGTCAAAGTTTGTTTATTGTTAATTCATTGACTGAAATGTAACTACTCCTGAGATTGATGGAGAAGGCCACTTACGTGTGCACAGCAACAGTGAATACATGTTTAAGACAGAAAATGAAGAATCGTTGGCAATGCTAGTATAAACTAAGTCGATAGAACGTAAATGACCAGTCAGTACTTGGCCACAATCCCTGATTTAAAATCCATATTCCTAAGTCTGTGATGCTTAGCTACATTCTGTGGTTCTAATTTACATTAGATGGTACAGTCACTATGTGCTTTTTAATGGCCACTGGATTTCATATCAGAAATGTCTCCATATTAATAATGTGAAGTTGGAGCCATACTTCAATATAATATAGTGCCAGAGCTTAGCATTCATAAATTTAGTATTTGGAGATTTTAAGTAGAAGATATATTCATCAACCCTTACATTAGTTAAAAAAGATACCATCTTTCAAACACAACAGTTAAAGGAAACCGGAACCATAAAGGTTTTTCGCTCAGCAGATTGAGGAACTCTGAGAATATTTCCACTGCTATTTTTCTTGGGGAGATTGTGTGATCTTTTGCTTTTCTTTCTCAGGAGATTTGATAATATCTACTTAGGCTGGGGTCACAAATACAGTCCAGAAAACCATACACCCTCACTGCCTCCACCAGTGCAAACAGAATACCCTAGTGGGCCAGAAATCACTGAGACAAATGACCCTACTGTGGAAGAGGAACAAGCTCTCAAGGCTGCACAGGAAGAAGCCTTAGCTGCAACTGAGGAAGAGGAAGAAGAGGAAGAGGAGGAGGATGAGGAGGAGGAGGAGGATGATTGAAATACAAGAAGGATCTTTAATTTTGAAAGTTTAAATATTAATAGTATTTTAAGAAATTAATCATAGTTTAGTTGATCTTAAAAGAAACGATAGTGGAAGAAGCTTAGATGCTTTGGTTTTCAGTTTCTGTAGGTTCCTCTTTACAGACTACCTCCCTTTCTTTCTCTGTTCCCCAAGTTCACCTGCACTGGCAGGATGACTGAATTGCTTTCACTGGAAGACAACACACAAAAGTAGCCTTTTTTAGAACACTAGACAAATAGAGTCTGCCTCCATTTCCCGAAACAGTATCTCTTTGAATTAAATAACACTACCATACACTTAATTTTCATAGTGTTTTTCAAACCTGCACTTCCATACCAATACATATAATATTTTAATAAAAAGCTATAGATGTAAACACCAATAACTCAATTACGTAACAATGTAACTTTTATGTAACATCTGCTTGCCTTTAGCATCTGTATTTCCTGTAAATTAGCTGTCAAACAACAGATATTTGACATTCATGCATGTGTGAAAGCATACATGCATATTATTTAAATTGCGTAGATAGTTGGCGTAGCCTTAGAGGAGAAACCACATAATTTGCTGGACAGTGTGTCAAAATCCCCGCTCTTTGGGACAATCGGAAACCCACGTTTCCCAGATTGTGAAACAGATTCTACGCAGCGATAGTTTTGCTGCTGTATCATTTTCTTTCTCATCACATTTTCATTAAGGACACCTTTCTGGAAAGCACCTCTCCGTTTGCCGTATTGCCGACTCCTCAGCTGAACGGGAACGCAGCCAGGCTAGGTTAAAAGGATAGGGCCTCCCGAGCCGGCATGAGGCAGGCCTGGCTGAGGCTTTTGCCTCCGGCGTGCCAGCTGGGCGCGCTCCCGGCAC